>NC_056558.1:38259403-38298603 GCF_013358625.1 Macadamia integrifolia | reverse complement strand
ATTCTTAACTGGCAGCTCTGGTTAGCTAAAACTGGTCAGTGCTTTACAACCATCCATTGGTGTGGAGTTCGTTTAACTACCTGAAAAATATGGTTTAGCAGGAAAATTGGTATTATATTTTTGTCTATGGTGTTATCCCTCTTGATATTGTTGCCTTGGAGCTTGTCTCACTCCACAACTCAGTTAAGGAGTAAGATATTCTTGGAGACCTTCTGTTGGAGAAAGTTTGGAGTATTTGTGGGGGGAGGATAGGATTTCACAAATGTGCATAAAGGCGTTTCCAAAATTTGGAAACCATGGTAGTTGGGGAAGCTTGGTGGTCTTCTATGCTGGGCATCTTCAGGAGTGACACTAGATATTCTATCGTTAAAAATTGGAGAATGATAATTCATTCTAGGCCATTGAGGTCTGGATCGTTGAGGGTTAGGACTCCTCCCCTCTGGTAGCTTCAAGATAGCTTGAAGTTGAATTTGGCATTTGTTCATTAGGAAACCCATTGACAAGGGATTGGGTGTGTCATTAGAAATTGTAGAGCAGTGGTGACTGTTTCTCCTCTCCAATTGGTGTGATTGTTTGTTTTTCTGCCCCAATTGGTGTGACCAATACTGTTGAATCTGAATTGTTTGCAACTATCATGGGTTTGGAACTTGCCAAGACATTAATAGCAGATCCTTTCATTTTGAAGGGAATTCCTAGGTTATTTGTAGATGGATTTTTTCTGAATTACGTGGTCCTTGATGCATGCGATCCCTAATCAGACAAGCTAGATCTTTACCAGACCCAATGATTTTCTCAATCAACAGGTTACAATAACTACCACTCCTAGCATGAACGAATTAGCCAATGCAGGTGCAAGAAGGATGATCATACTGTGTGGACTTTCCTCCTATGTCCCTTTTTGGTTGTGTGGAGCCTTTTTAATTGTGTTTTCCCCTCTGGTTGGTGTTTTGTTGTTATCTTTTCTTTGTCTTGCCTTCTGCTGCCCTGTTCTTCTAGTAAATTCATTGCTCATACTCATATTCATTTTGTCTATGTTCATTTTTTATTCATTTCCGATTCTGAAACTCCACCCACAATCAGCTGGGACCTGTTTTCTCAAAAAACATGTTTCATATTGTTATATGTGGTTTACGAAATTCTGGTTCTAGGATTTGGCTTTTTTATATTTTGACATTATCAAAAAGGACAGAGTTAGCATATTCCACTAACTGCATAAGATGATATGTGGTTTGACTGGGAAAAAATATTGATGAAAGGAAGATGATGAACTTCTTTCGGTCAGAAAGACTAACAGCTGATTTATGCCGATGTTTTACCCTCCCTTCATTTTAGTCGAATCCTTGTATACTTTGGCCAAAGGTCTGCCTAGATTAATTGTGATAGATATTTTATCGATTTAGTTCTGTTGTTATTCAGTATGTGCTGGCAAGTTTGGTTTAAACCCATATTCTTTGGTTAGGAGCTCTCTCTCTCTCAGCTGTTGATGAAATGAAACACTTAAATTTGTTTGATAACGTTAGCCCTCTGTATGTATATCTTGTACGTTTTTGTGGAAAACATCCCCCAATCAAATTTAAATCATTCTTTTGCAGAATATATTTTATTTTCTCAAAATTAAACCATTCTTAGAGTGGAACGCTAAAACTCACTTTGTTTACTGATGAACAGCTTCAATTTCGACCTACTTCATCACAGTTGATAAAACTATTTTGGCTTGTGCACGGAGAAATGCACAATATCAAAAATCAGTTTAACAGGCCGGATTTCACGCCTATGAGAGCTCCAACTTGGATTGTATGAGACATATCTGTATAAGTACAACATTAGCTTTTCTGCTTTGTCCTTTTGGCATCCTTTCCCCCTCCCCACCCCCCATTTTAACTTATCTTTTTGTAATAAAGCACAAAATGTGTTTTTTGCAAGTATAACACTTCCGAAGCTGCCATTCGGACTTCTCGCATATCCCTTGGAGTTGTTTGGGCTTTCAATACAGTCACCATATCTCTCTCTCTCTCTCTCTCTCCCTCCCCCTCCCCCTCCCCCTCCAAAATACACACACAGGCATATATATATATATATATATATACAGTGCATCTTCAGTGCAAGCTGAATTCTTGTATGTGGCGCCCAACCAGCAAAAATTATTTACCTTGATGGTATGCAGCCAACTCACCCAGAAAATAATTTTAGGCACTGGGATCCTCTGTTTTGGGTGGTAAGTTTGATCGATGATGTTACTATACCCATTTTTCTTCACCTCAACTTGATATTGCAGCAGCTTCAATCTGTATCAGCGGCTTTTTCATGTTGAGGGGAAGGCTTCATGCATTACTTAGGAAAATCAATTTTCATTGGCCTGCTTATTTTGAATTTTCAGATCAGAGTGACTTATTCCAAAACATGCCATATTTTTATTTAATGGCTTGTGTGATGAAAAAATTCATAGACAGAAAAAAAAAAGTAGGGCAACTTAAGAGGTGATGCTGTTGATATATTGAAGCACTTGCAAGGAAGGAGGGAAGGATTTGAAAATGAAATCCTTTAAAAGAAAAGAAAAAGAAAAACTTTTGTAATCTTGAATCTATAGCTATTTTAAACTCTCATTAAATATGATAATCTTACTTTTCAAATAAGAACTTTATTTTCCTTCTTAAATCCAAGAAATTTGGTTGCAAAATTTCTTAAAATTTAATACCAAATTTCTTAAAATTTAACAAGTCTGTGTTTGGTAACGTTCCAGAAAAACGTTTCTGGAGTTTTTTCATTCTATGGGAACGAAAAAATTAAACAAAGCGTTTGGTGCATTTATGGTGGATTTTTTTTTTTTTTTTTAAACAAAAGTGAAAAAAAGAAAGAAAGAAAGAAAAAAACTAGAAACAAGAATTGATGAAACGACAAAAGGTATTTCCGTCGTTCCAGTTTCGTTCTAAGAAATAAAAAAAAGGGTATTTTGACATGGAAACTGAAATTTTCACTTTTCACACGAAAGGTCGTTACCAAACGAAGCCTAATTATATTTAGAATGTCTCAAGAGTTGGTTATAGGATCATGTTAGGTAATGAGTCACTCTGGTTAAGGGTTTTCCAATCTACAGCTAAACTCTACTTTTCGTTTGAAATCTTAAATTCTTTGAGTTGCAGAGACTTTTGACCTTGGGTTCACTGCTTCAGCAACTCATATGTCAAGACAGAAAGATCAACAATTTCAGGATATTCTGCATTCTCGTAATGAGAAAATTTAATCAGACATCCATTTCTCAACAGACTTGATTGATCATAGACAAAGGGTTATGTTTCAAATTTTTTGAACAGAAGGGAATTCCCACTTAACCAAATGAAATAAAAATAAATCGCAAAAACAAATATAATAATCCTTTTGTCAACCTTGGTTAAAGTATGAGAGGCTACCAAAGACTGGATGATATAATGCAAAGAAGGAGAAGAAAATAATTTAAATCTAAGACCTAAACGAAATTTGTTTGTTGGGATACACTAATAAGAGAGTTTTTTCGTCTCCCAAGATGGAGATAGAATCTCTTCATCCACCATATGTAACCCTAAGATTGGACTTTGGGCATGTGACTTTCATCATCAACTCTCATCCCTACAAAGATGTCTATAGGCTTGGTTTCAGTTTTTTTAGTTGGTTTTGATTTGACACTAATAATTTTCATAACCCCAATCTATTGTATTTGGTTCCCTTTTCGGTTTTCTATATCCAATTTCATCCGATTTGTTTATGGTTTTAGTAATTCTGTTCAAATTAGATATAATTCTTTGTATTTTGTTCGTTTCATTTTGGTTCTTACTCGTTTCAAATACGGTTTAAGTGGGATGATTTGTTGTAACAAATATAACTAGAAAAAAAATTACAACCTTATGAACATACAATCTCAGAATATCTAAGTGTGGATCTACAAAGCTGCAAAAGATGCATAACTATATGGAAAAAAAAAATAAAAAAATACAACCTTGTAAAGATACAATCCCACAATATCAAAGTGTAGAACTGCAAAGTTGCAAAAGACGCAGAATTATAAAGTTGCAAAAGATAAGGAGAGTCATAAAAGAAGACCAAGGTGGAAGAGATGAAGTGAAAAGTGGTTTAGATTTGGTTTGGTTTCAATTTATAGTCTCACTTCATTCTATATAGTTCGATTAAATTGATATTTGTTTGATTTTAAATAGTTGGTTTTTTATTTCAATTCTAAAGTGACATCTTTCGCCCCTAGTTATGCGAACTTGAAAACATCCTTTCCCAACCCAATCCAATCCAATCCAATATAGACACGATGGGTGCTAACGGACACCTAGTAATACGGAAGCAACATGTCAAAAGACGCCCATCCCTCGACTCCATTTCCCCATATGTTTAGGCTACATTTGGTCGTCATTCAGTTTCAAAAACGACGTTTTGTGTCAAAAACATAATTTTCAAATTTTCGGGTCAAAATGCTGTTTTAAAAAAAATGATATTTGGTGAATTTGTTTCAGGAACGATTACCCTAGTTGTTCTTTTTTTTTTTGTTTATATTTGGTACAAAACTAAAATGATGGAACAATTTCATCATTTTGCTTTTCTAGTGTTTTTTTCTTTTTCATTAAAAAAAAATTGAAAAATGCCAAGTACACCAAGGGCTTTATTCCATTTTTTTTTGTTCCTGTTGAACGAAAAAAAGTCAAAAACTTTTTTCTGGATGATTACCAAACACAACCTTAGATAATATGTAACACTCTTGAGTAGGGTTCTTTCTCCCGTTGTTACTACTAATGTATGAAAAATAGGAAGTAATTTTTTTTTGGAAACGGTCTCTCAATAAAAGTAACGGCGTCGGCGAGGGTCTTTATCTTTAAAAAACTGAAATTTGAGGGGGGTGTTCTAAATATAATTCCATAAATTGCAGTGGGTTAAAGAGGATTATTTAATACAGTAACGGTCAAGAAACCCATTAATAAGCGGAAAAGAAGGGAAATATCAATCAAAAGCTACTGTTTTACTTTTCGCGGCCTTCTCTCATTTGAATGTGTTAGGGCAAAGTTCACTCTCTGTGACCATCTTCATTGTCTACTTCTTCATAAAGAAGATCGCATCTTTCATTAATACCATCTCTCTCTCACTGTGTCTCCGGCTCTCCGCCATTAAAATTCTAGACTCTGGAAAACCAGAAAACCGCTAGGAAGGAAAGAGATCATGAAGAGCAAGAAGCCACTGAAGCAGCTCAAGCTCTCGGTTCCTGCTCAAGAAACCCCTATTACTAACTTCCTGTGAGTAACTGGGTCGATTCTTTTCTCCCTTGTTTTATAAAGATCTGGGCGACTTTCTTTTCTCTTTCATTTTTTCCGATCGTTTTCTTATCCAACTGAATCCATTTCTTATTGCTTCATTCATTTTATAATTTAACAAAAGTATCTGTTAAAGAACTTATAGAATGCATCTTGATGCTCGTTTACAGATTTACTATGACAATTAGGATCTTTTAATTTTCAGGACAGCGAGCGGCACATTTCAGGATGGTGATCTGCTATTGAATCAGAAAGGGTTGCGGCTGATTTCTGAAGACAAGGAAAGCCGTGTATGTATATTCTAGTTTGTCCTTAACCAACTTTGTCGAGTTTTTCTGTCTTTTTTTGGATGTGCTGTCTTATTGAATTTATCATGGATAGCATTTTCAAGTATTGCCCCTAATTATTTTCGGGCAATTTCATGATTAAATGGGATTGTCCATAGACAAAGGGTGAATCTGTGTTGTCTCCCCTTTGTACTTCTGGTAGGAAGTAATATAATTGACTAGGTAGCACAACTGGAGTGAATATGCGCTAAACATACCGAGGAGGACTAAAGAGGATGAGTACCCATGGGGGGAATATTTGATCAGGAAATTAAAGTTCCATTCTCCACCACATTTCTACATTTTAATTCACCTGAAACTTGGAAGCATGAGCTCGAGTTGAAGAGAACTAGCTGAAGAAGGTTACATGAAAGCATTACTGTTCTTTGTGGAAAACACACATAGCTAAATGTTAAACACAGGGATGTGTAATATGTTCTGCATTTAATTATCAAATAGTGAACACATCCTTGCTAGAAGCCGTGTGTTGTCAAGGTTAGGTAGTGTTTGTCTTTTCAGTTTTGAACTTCACGCTCTAGACTCTCAGTTTTACTGGCATCGCTTGCTCAATAATAGGGGAAAAAATTGGGACAATTATATTACTCCAGCAGACATTGTTTTCTTTTTATCTGATGAAAATTCCCACAGGCATATGCTATTAGTAAAAAGAAGTGCGATGCTTTGATATGAAGTAACTCCCCCAAGTTGCTTTATTTGTTTTCTGTTTTCCTGTGTATGTCTAGTTTTCTTACAAGATTGCTTTACCTTTCTCATTATCAGCCCTCGGATGCGAAAGAGCTCGATTTCCAATTCTCATTGGAAGACCTTGAGACCATCAAAGTTATTGGAAAGGGTAGTGGTGGTGTCGTTCAACTTGTTCGTCACAAATGGGTTGGAACGTTATTTGCGTTAAAGGTCATTATGCTGGAGACACCTTCTTTCCCCCCTCCCTCCCTGGAAGTTACCTGATTATTTCTATTGATGTATCTATTCGGATTGTAATTTGCCTTTCTGGTTTACAGGGTGCTAAAATTTCTTGAAAATTGGCAATGCTATTTTATTATAAATCACATTGGCCTTTTCCTAGTCATGAAATTGGCAGTAGGATGCAAACTTTGAGTATGAATTGTATGACTCATGACATATGTACTGATTCTTCGAAATCATTTTTGCAATTTGCATATCAGTTATGCATGATATATACGTACTTCACTTTCTTATTTTTGTCCTTCAGGAATAGTGAAGGTTTATAAAAATATCCTTTGATTGCTACTGATGACTCTTTACGGGCTGACCATTATGGTCAAGAAGTCAGTGCCCCTTTTTCCTCTGTTGCACATGATACAGAAAAATACACTTAGTTTAACTAGAATGTCTAGTGGATAGGCTCTGAGAATGTCTTGTTTCCCTTAAAACTAAGACTTGTTTTGTTAAGTTAGAAGATTTAGTATCTTCACCAAACTTCAGATAAGAGTGGAAGGAAATTTATTCCTGAATCCAACCCCATAAGCAAGAACAATGCTTGGACAATGATGTTGATGGAGAATATTGCCATCAAATTCAGATAAATGACTATTCAGGATTTAGGGAGTGGTAAATAGCAAAAAATATGACATCAATTGACAAAAATGTTGGTGGATTTGTTCTTGTGGTGTTACAATATGGTTCCTACTCCATAATTTCCCTCAGGCTGGACATTATAAGTGGTTCCCATCTCAACATTTTCTTGACAGAAAACAATATCTCCGCTGAATCTTGGAAGTGTACTTGACATAGATATGAATGGGCCAGGCTTACCAACTAGCATACCTTAAAGATATGAATGGTCCAGGATTGACAACTTATATTTTCCTATTTATTTGGGAAAAGGTTTAGTTGTGTTGACTCAAGTTGGCAGTGCACTTCAGCAACATTCATGAAGTTGATGGAGTGATTTATTTTGCAGGTCATCCAGATGAATATTCAAGAGGATGTCCGAAAACAAATAGTGCAGGAGCTAAAAATAAATCAAGCATCACAGTGTTCACATGTTGTTGTTTGTTACCACTCTTTCTACCACAATGGGGTAATTTCTCTTGTGCTAGAATACATGGATAGGGGGTCACTGGCAGATGTTATCAAGCAAGTCAAAACAATTCTTGAGCCGTATCTTGCAGTAGTTTGTAAGCAGGTTAGCATATGTCTTCATTCTAGATTTCAAATGTTTTGCCAAGTGACTGAGGACCCAAGCTCCTGCAACAGTGAGAACAAGGTTTCTCTTTTGTCTAACATATTTAATGTTTTTATTCCAGGTTTTACTAGGTCTTGTTTACTTGCACCATGAAAGACATGTAATTCATAGGGACATAAAGCCATCAAACTTACTGGTTAATCGGAAAGGGCAAGTAAAGATAACAGATTTTGGAGTGAGTGCAATGCTTGCCAGCTCGATGGGTCAGCGGGATACTTTTGTTGGCACTTATAACTACATGTCGGTATGTTGATTCATAATCCTTAAGGTTTCACACTAAAATATTGAAGTGGTTGGCATGATTTCCTGTTCCCATGTCAAAATTATTATTCATGGGAGCATATGTTGCACATGGTCATGATTAACTTTGATATAAAGGCTTTGCATTTTCTGTTTTTCAGCCCGAGCGTATTAGTGGAAGTACTTATGATTATAGTAGTGATATTTGGAGTTTGGGCATCGTAGTCCTTGAATGTGCTATAGGGCGTTTTCCCTATATACAATCTGAAGAGCAACAAAGTTGGCCGAGCTTTTATGAGCTTCTTGAGGCCATTGTGGACAAACCACCACCTTCTGCCCCTCCAGATCAGTTCTCCCCAGAGTTCTGTGCATTTATATCATCCTGGTATGGATCCATTTTCATATTTGGTAATAAGGCATAGCTATCTTGTCAATTATTAATCTCCACGTGGTCTGCAAACCGAATTCCTTCTCAATCATGTTAGAATTTACCTTTAATTTCTTACGGCATTTCTATGTTTTGTCCAGTAATCCTTGTAAATCAATATGTGTGTAATAAATTGTGGTCTTGTAGTATAAATCTTTGGAAACCTCAATCAAGCTGTTTATGATATAGAAACTTTAATAAGATGTGTAGCTTGGTGGTTGATCTGTACCTTTAGAATAAGCTTCGGGACTAAGATAACAGGATCTCAACACTCAAAAGTGATTAGATTTAAGTGAATTTCAGGTAAATAAATGATAGAACAACTGAATAAAACAAAACTTACTTGATATTTGCATGTACATAATAGAGGTAATAAAATAGAAGAAGAAAGATATGACTCGAAGAGTTCCAACCCAAGCCTAGGCTAGTATCTCACCGACCCCCCAGTCTCCCACTACAACTTTGTTTCTCACAGAAGACAGAAGAATTTGTATAAACTCAATTCCATTCAAATTCTTAATTTTTTTTATGAAGAGGATTAGAAGCAGCTCCTTTTATAAAGAGGATTAGAGAGTTCTAGACTCATTGATACTTTCTTCTAGACTTAATGGCCTTTACATTTGCAAGCATTACCATTGGGACTCTTTCCAAGATAGTTGATAACCTTACATTTTCAAGGTCTTTCAAAATTAACAATGAAACTAACCTATTGAGATCCCAATAAGCTATTGATATCCCCAAGATTTCACAGCTTTAGAGATCTAAATGCAACTAACTAGTTAAATTCATATTGATCACTTATCCCTCATATTCTCTACCTCTTCACCTAAAAGCTCGAACTAGTAAGGAAGGAAGGAAGGAATTGTATTCATCAACATGACCCTGCACGTGCAAGCCATTTTGGTCCTTACACGTGACACATATGTGTGCCCACACTTGACACCTAGGGAAAAGAAGTAGGTGAAAACTCCCTTTGGCCCTTCCCAAGAGTTGAACACTAGCACTCCCTGTATAATACCATGTTTGCTACCGCTTCACCTAAAAGCTCGAACCAGTAAGGAAGGGAGGCAAAAATTGTATACATCAACACCTCATATATGGGCTTTCAAAATAGGTCAATTATGATAGGAAATATAAAAATACCGAGCCCATTGCCCATATAACCCATTAGGCTGTTTATTTAACCCATTAGACTTGGATTTGGGATTGTCCCGGCGTGAATACTTATGCTAGAACCTCTCTTGATCTACATCAGCTCTCACTGGCTTGAAAAAAACTCGACCTCGAGTTTTGTAGAGATGATGTAACAACATGGGAATAGTAGCTTAGACAAGTCCCAAACAAAAACTCTGGTGATGTAGGGACTATAGGAATAGTCTTTGACCGTAGGAGATTTGTCTTCAATGTATTCGGGTAGAATGACGAACTCGATGTGTGCAACGTTGCGATAATCATCAAGAGTTAAGGATGTAGCTAAGTGGTCTCCCGTAACAACATCGTTGACTTCTTCACCCTTTACTTCAGCTTCCATTATAGTATGACTACGAAACCTCCTCCTCAGGAAAAAGTCCATCATAGAACTCCCAGATTGGCGTCAACAATTGCCATGATAGCATTCTTTGGGCTATGGGGGTAGAACTTAGCAGAATGCCCATATTTGGCTTCTAACTTATACTTGATAGCAGTCATACAGTTTGATAACTTTGTGATCATGTCAGTGATCTGGTTGAAAATATTTGTTGGGTCAAAATTCCTTGAATTATGTTTAGCTATAGCTCGGATACCAAAGAATGGAGATCAGTATAACTTTATAATAAGCTTCAGAACTAGTCCAAGATAGCAGGATCAACACCCAAGAGTGATTAGATTTAAGTGAACTTCAAATTTGAATAAGAGATGACACAACAAGGGATATCTTCAACTAACCTTTAAATAAATTATTGAACAACTGAACAACTTCAAAACTTACTTGATATTTGCATGGACAGAATAGAGAAAATAAGATAGAAGAAGAAAGATATGACTTGAAGCGTCCCACCCCAAGCCTAGGCTAGTATCTCACCAACCACCCTAACATCTCTCCAGGAGCAGAATCTCACTGCAGCTCTGTTTCTCACAGAAGAATTTTATAAACTCAATTTATTTCAAATTCTTAACTTTTTTTTTCTTTCAAAATGCTTACAAGCAGCTCCTTTAATAGAGAGGATTAGAGAGTTCTAGACTCATTGAGACTTTCAACTAGATCTGATCCAAGTCATAATCTCTTTTGGATTGGATTCCTCAATTTGTTAATAGAGGGTTGAGCTCCAGGAATCGAAGAATTAAAGATCAATGTAAAAAAAGTTTTACACTAGCGCACCAGAACTTACTAAAGAAGCAATGAGTGCGGTCTAGTCTGACTGAGTGAGACCTGACAACTAGGCGCGCCCTCTAGGTCCCTATTACCGTACTGTGAGATCAATCTGAAGCTAGACAAGAGACTGAGGTTCAAGAGTAGGGTTGGGTCTTGCCCTTAAGATTCAGATAAGAAAATGGTTCAAAATCTTTATGCATGCACCTTTGTACAAGTGCTCTGTACAAGTTCCGGCCAGGATGATTGGGGAAAATCAAATTAATTTGAATCCTTCACATCATAGTAGTTACCTAAACCAGTAGTGTCCTTGAACGGATCCCACGTTAGCCCAGACATTGTTGGTCTCTAACTAGCAAAGTAAATGCTTGAGCTTGAGAAGCTTCTGGGTCAGTGGGCCCATCAAACTTGCTGGGATAAGCGTATTGAACTAGACTAAACGACAAGCAATGAAACCAAAGACATGGGAATAAATATGAATTTCAAAATTCAAAATATGAAGAAAGATTTGCTTAAAGTCTATAGCACGCAAGACACAAGAGACCAAGTGGAGCTTAAAGTACCCTTTCTCCATCCAAAGGTGTTTGAGGTTCAACGAAATTTGAGTTCCAAATTATGACAATGGCTTCCGCTTGCACGAAACTTGACTGGAACACCAGATCATTCTAGTCTCTATCCTTATTCCCTCCCTCTTTAAGAGGGGGGGGGGGTTTGATGGTTGTTGCCAAGACGGTTTCTTTAATAGCCTTTACATTTCCAAGGACTTACATTGCGACTCTCTCCAAGATAGTTAATGAACCTCATATTTTCAAGGTCTTTCACAACTAAAGAATGAAATGAATGTATTAAGATCCCCAAGAACCTATTATCTCCAATAGTTCACAACTTTAATGGTCTCGATGCAACTAAGTAGTTTAATTCCTACATATGAGCTTTCAAATTGGCCCATTACAATAGAAAACATAAAAAATACTAAGCCCATGGTCCATGTAACCGACTATTTATTAAAACCATTAGACTTGGAATCAGGCTTGTTCTGGCATGAATACTTGGGTTGGAACCTCTCTTGATCTACATCACTTTACTTATTCCCCCAATCAACCTCTGTTTTTTAATGTAGGTTCTTATTCTATATCCTGCCTTTCCTTTTTGCTCTTAGGAGTCACATGGTTTGTTTTCTCTGTTTGGAGATGTGGAATGTGGATGAAGATCATTGATAACTTCTCAGTAACTTTATAAGGATCCACTTACGTGTTTAAGAAGGGGTTTCAGAATATACAATATTTCTGTTGCAAGTTCCAGTGAAGTTTATTGTACTAATCTTGTAAGGGCAAAACACTGTGTGTTTGAGATCTAGATTTCTTGCTTATCTTCTGTTAGCAGGTGGACTGAAATTAGGAGTTTAAAACAACAAATAAAGAAGCCAGGGAAGAATCATCTACTTATATGGCTTTCTTACTTCAACAAAGAATATATCGTGGTTCCTTTCCATTGTTTTCAAAATTTTTGGTCTAATGGGGATAGGAATGGGATCATGATGTGTCAGAGACCATATAGTTTACTTTTGTATAAGAACAGTGCAGTACTTTACACTGCTGCAACATATAAATTCAAGTAATCTATACTAGAGCTATGAGCATTAATGCTGCTCTTTCCTTCGCGAAGTAATGGAGTCTTAAGCAGCTCTGGCTCTCGTGAAAATCTTCACAGTTTTACCAAAAAAAAAGTGAAAATCTTCACAGGGGGGTGGTGTAACATTCTGGCGTAGAAATGCATCAATAAAGCCATATTCAACTGATAGAATAGATTTGAAGTACAATGGCCATACTTCTCTAACAGTATTTAGTAGCATTTATTCAGAACTCAGTACTGTTATTGGATGTGTTTGCAGCATACAAAAGGACCCTCGAGATAGAAAGTCATCTTTGGACCTTCTGGTTAGCCCCATTGCTTTCTTATTATTGGTATTCACTTTATTCAAGTTAAAATTGCTTAACTTCTTAGTCTATCTCTGTCTGTTTACAGAATCATCCATTCATCAAAAAGTTTGAGGACAAGGACATTGATCTTGGAATTCTGGTGGGCAGCTTAGAACCTCCTGTAAACTTCCCAAGATTTTGAGTGTAAATTTTTTGGCTATATACAAATATCTGGTAGTTGTAGCTTACAATGCTGATGAGACATCTAGTTCAAACTTTATTCTACCTTGTGACTGGATTTTTTTCCCTTTTTAAATATAGAATAAATAGATATAAAATGGTGTCTTTGATTTAAATTTTCAATATACAAACAGTTCTTCCATATGGCTCTTATATTATGTGTGCCTATGTGTATGTGAGAGAGAGAGAGATTGCCTAGGTGTGTGATTGGCTTGTAAAGCTAATGATCCCTCATACAAGGTGGTTGTTTTGGGCCACCATTAGAGAGATCATATTTGGAAAGACAAGTGGCATCATTTTGAAAGAGGTGCTTCGAATCAGGTCAATGGATAAATAAGATTATCTCTCAGATCTGCAGATCTTACTTTTTCTCCCTACGGAACTTCAACCTTGAAGCTAATAGGGTTGAGAGTCAAAGGCCTGAGTCAACCAAACCTAGTCCAGCGGCTCCAGCCTAGGCCTGAACCTTTCCCCAGATGCTCGCTGAGCGCATTGGTGCGGGGGAGAGGATTTTTTTCTACGTTTTAATGCCAATTAGCATTAGGTATGGAACGAGCCTGATTGATTGGATCCTGAATTCCTGATTCCAGGCTTCCAGCTGATTCAATTCGTTGGATCCATGTACAAAAAAAAGCAGAAAGTATCGAATTGGGACCGATTAGAACTGATTTGGATCCTGGGTTTGTGTTTTATAGACCCTACTTATTAAAATGCATAACACGATCCTCTCATGTGTGCCAACCCTTTTTGCATATGTCACAGTTGCCTGCATCGTGACACACATTCAAATTCCTCCCTGCCATCCGATGTGCGGAAAAACCTGGATCACTCGAGATGATTCTCATAAACACCCTCAATCATCGGATGCACGCTGGGCACGCCGGAGAGGATCTGAGTCCAAATAAAATGGTCTAAAAAATAATTGTGTATTGATATTTTAAGGGGCAAAACTGTCCGATCAGAATCTGCATTTAAATTAAACCCTAGACATAAGCATAACTGTGTAAGCCGTATTTTTCGTTGGAAACTTGCGACTTTGCAAGCCGCACGGCGTTGATCGTAGAGATGAAGAGGAAAACGAAGGGTATTTTGGTAAATGAGAAAGGTCCGCAAAGCAAAATTGAAACCCTAATCCCTACCTTGTGATGTTTATAAGAAGCAAGATGAAGGAGATGGAGTCATTCTTGCAGGGGTTGGGTTTGGTCATCGTTTAAGCTTCCCCTTCTCCATATTCCTCTACTTGTACATCTTCTTCTGCCTTTGGATAGCAGAAGCAGTGGAAACTGGTTTCAGTGGTATTGATCATCTGTGATAAAGCCCAAGTACATTTCTTTTGCTTTCCCCATTTCAATTCGTGTTTTGTTCTCATATTTTTATTCTTTGGGTTGGTGATTATAAGCAGGGATTGTGTGTATCGGCGATGTGCAAGATCATGCACTTTTAGCCGGAAGAGTTCCCTGCGAAATCTAATTTCGGTAGAGGATGGGCAGTTGTGTACCATTCTTTTCTGTTGGTATTTCAACAATCATCATCTCCACATCATGCCTCTGTGTTTTTTTTTTCTTCTTGATCTTGGTATAGCCTAATATTGCAATTCTTTGTTGCAAGTTTAAAGAGGCAGCTAGGAATCTATCGTTAGGCAACATGAATCTCTTCCTTTAGCTCTGATGATCCTTTTTTCTTTCAAATTGAAGGTAAAAAAATAGGATTTTTCGGTGACAAGGTAGAGAAATCTTTCATATTTTTTTTCTCTTAATTTTTTTTTTTGTTTCTTTTCAATATTTCTGGGATTGGAAAGGATCGATTGTGTTAATGATGTTGAGTGATGAAATAAATCAGACGGATTCCCACTGATTATTCTGTGATTACACAACCAGCTACTTCTGACACATCATTCAATCTTTTCCTTTCCATTGCTCAGCAAAAACCAAAATTTTTCTACTCATAAAATTTTGAGTTTGATTTTGGGTATTGTGATGAAACTAGAGAACTGAAATTTGGGGATGTTGAGAAGGGCCGGTGACGAAGGATTAATATTTGCTACTCTTGATGGGGTGCCAACCTCACTGATGATTCTTATCCACCAAGATCTCTGAGGCTCTCTCTTTCCCCTTTCATTCTTTTTCCTATCGGTAATGCATTGCCGTTTACAGACAATGCATAGCCATTAGGGGTTTTCTAACTAGAGTGCCTAGATAGTGTAATGGGTAGCTAAGAATTTCTGCCATTATCGATTGTGAAAGACAGGTAAAGGTCTTAAAGAATACTTAAATCATTGTCCAAGCTTTCTTCCACTAATGGGAGATTTTGAAACAGTTCATTGGTGAATTAGATTGATGGGACTGAAACTTATTATACTTATTTTGACATCATAACAAGTATAATGGAGTGGAGATTACATATTCTTTGTTGGGACTTGGGAGTTGGGTGCAGGTTCAACTGTTATTTTTTTATTGATCATCTTTGGGAAGAAGAGGACGAGAGCACAAAGTTAAATTTTGAAACTAAAAATCTGTTTTCCTCACCTGATTCTCACCATAGTTCAGAAGAGTTGGAGATTAATGATAGTCAGTGTGTTCTATCTTCTGTTTCTGGAGTGGAAAGGATTGATTCGGTTAATGATGTTGAATGATGAAATAAATCAGACGGATTCCCACTGATTATTCGGTGATTACACAACCAGCTACTTCTGACACATCATTCAACCTCTCCTTACCATAGCCCAACAAAGAACTTTTTTTTAAACTCTTTTTGAAGTTTTATTTTGGGATGGGGCTGAAATTAGCGAAATGAGATTGGGGATGTTGAGACTTGAGAAGAGCCTGTGTTAAGTGAATACTTCAGAACAAATGTGAAGTAGATTGAAATTGTAAAAAGGGCTCCATTTCTTGCTTTTCATTACTTTCCCAAGCTATAGAATTGCATGCAAATTGATTCATTCTCCTCGTGGCACAAATAGCATATTAGGGAAAACAGATTTTAGCAAACTCATAATGTTAGCAGAAAAAGAAAAAGAAAAGCATTAATGTAGCGTATTTTAAACATAGCCCAGTATGTTAAGTCTGTGTTTGGTATTCATTTAGAAAAATGTTTCTGAAGTTTTTCTGTTCTTGCAATAGGGTTACAAGATATTATTTATTTTTTTATTGTTATTATTATTTTAAAATATCGTTTTGATATAGAAATTGAAAATTTTGTTTTCGACGCGATATTTCGTTTTTAGAATCGAATGACTATTAAATGCAGCCTAAGTAGTAAGTTGGCAAAAAAACAACTATTTCATTCTTAGGCTTGAACCGGAAAGAGAGAAGGGAGCGTATTATAAACATCTTAGAAGAGGGGATGGTGTTAGGCCTGAGCCAAAAAGAGAGAGTAGGGACAGAATTATCATGGCCACGAGGTGGGTATTTGGGAATTGATGGAATTTCTGTCATCATGTAATCGGTTGTGTAAGCTATGGGGATCTGATAATGTAATCAGTTGTGAAACTATGGGATCTGGTACCTGTAATTAGCCGTGCATTGTAGTTAGAATGGAGCCAATTAATCCCTCATAGATTAAATGAGAGGATTGTGTGGATTAGGATTTTCAGATTTAAAAATTGTATGATCTTTATATGACTCCATATAAAATAACTCATCTATTCAGAGAAAAACCACTATGAATTTATCAACATTTCACCATGACTAATTCTCGGGGAGACTATCACACAATCCCTAATTCGTCCTAACCATCGAGACAACCCATGGATAGATTCAAATCCATAATTATATATTAATTAAGATAATCACTATGGTGATTAATCACAGAATCAAGGAAATTTCCTCCTTAATTCTGCACTAGTTGGAGAGTATCTAGCGCTTAGATTGGGTTTAAAAGCTGCTCTTCATACTGGTTGGCATCGTGTGGCCTTCCATTATGATTTCCAGGTTCGTACTAGCTGCTTATCTGTTGTTGGCTATTCACCTCTTGACAATATTGTTGAGGACATTCAGCTCCTATAGGCTTGTTCTGTTCGGACTGCTTATATATGCACGTAAAGTTGAGAACATTGTTGTCCACTCTATTTGTAGATTAAATGTTAATTACCTTAATTAGGGGTCTTTGGTGGGATTCTGCTCTTCTTCAATTCTTAATTGTCTAATTTTTGTCCAATTCTCTCTGTGCGTGTAACATTTGTATATTTTCAAAACTCAATGGTTATGGAAGGTTTTTTAGAGTTCAAACCCATTTCAACTTTTGAATACTATAAACTTCCACAATTGTTAGATTTTGAAATTATATAAGTGTCACGTGTGCAGAGACAATTGGACAAGAATTGAACGATATGAAAATTAGAGAGGAGGAGCTGGGTCCCTTTGAAAGCCCTTTTTTCCTGCATATCTTCCAAAGATTGTATGCCAGTTTTTTTTGGCCTTGGGAGTCTAATAAATTTTCCCCATTGAAAGGAGAGTGGGTGTGCAACGTGCACACACTAAAAAAGATAAATAGAGCTTATTTATATATATTTAGATTTAGCCATTCGCATGCTTGAAATGCCTAAGAAATAGGCCTCCTGGATTATATAGTATTTTCTTTGTTTCAAGGAGAGGATCTTATTTTGTTATGGTGTGGATGTGATTATATAGTTGATCTCATGCTCCATGAGGAGCATTCCATTTAGTTTTTCCATGAGGAGCATTTCATGATTCACATTGTATTTGTTTATTTCTTTCATTTTTTTTTTTTTCGTTGAATTAAGATTATCAAAATTGAGTAGAAACTGATTATATAATTAATAAAAACTTACCAAACTGATTATATGATGACATGGACAACTTATTCACAAAACTTAAACGCTAATGAAAATGAAATGACAAGAATTTGGATTGATGCCATCCAAGTGGAGTCTACTTTGTTATACTAAGATTTTGACCATTGAATTGGTTGAAAGGTCAATGTTTTTGTGAAAAGTGAAAAGCCATAGCGCATATGGGATATAATTTAGAGGCGAAAGTTTTCCTTCACCAATGGAATTAGACAAACTCTATCTTTTAAACAGCCCTTTATATTCAATGATTAAAATGATAGTTTACCAAAAATAAAAATAAAAATAAAATCCAATAATACCTTCAAACCTCATGTGCCTAAGACCAAGAGCCACCAAATATAACTTGGTGATGTGGACCCCATAGAATAAATTTATGGTTTCTTGTAAATGTAAAATAAAGGAAGAAAATTTCCTATCTGAGAGCGAGAAACTTGTGCCTGTATTCTTGTGTCTATCTCTCTCTTTCTCCCATAAAACAACTTCTCTACCTTCAATAGATAGAATCAAAAGAGAATGCTAATTAGATCTCACGAAGAGCTGTAGACAAAAGAGCCATATTCCTATAAAAGAATTGTTTCCCATAACTCAATGTAAACACTAAAGATTTAAAAATAATAATAATTTACTGTATCAATACCTGATTTAGGTCTGTAGTTTTTGGTGGAATTAGGAGACCAAATTAATTTCAAGAAGTGAAAATTTGGTAAAAATGCAGAGATGTGATGTGCAAGAGGAAAAAATCAGAGAAAGATTTTTTATTTTATTTATTTATTTATATTTATTTAGAACTTCGAAGCAGGAAAGGGTATCCAAATTAAGGACTAGCCTCATTGCCCCAAGGATCCAATCTTGAAAGGGATTGATTTAAACACCAGTACATGCTCTTTCTCCTTAAAAAAAAAATAAAAAAAAAAATAAAAATCTTAGGTGGCAAATACGTGGAAGAAAAAGATGTTTGGGAGAGGGAGAGGGAGAGGGAGAGGGAGAGAGGGCTGGAACATGGATAAGAACATTCAGATATAGTGGTGGAGGTTAAAACTTAAATAAAGACTTGTACCTTCGTCAACATCCTTATCCTCTGTTTTTGGGATGTAACCCTGTATGTCTATGGTATAAGGTTTTTGTTCCACATAAAGTGGATAGGGTATGTACCCTAGGCCCTGGAGGTGTCAAAAGCTTGTCCAGCCTGTAGGCCTTTCTTGAATTGCTCGGTCGAAATTTGAGATTGACATGATTGATTATTAAATGTGTTGGGCTTAAGCATTGACTGATTAATAATTGAGTGCATTTGATGCACGGTAATGACATGAAGGTCGCCTGATTTCTTGTAATTGTTCACAGTAAATTAACCTTGTGTTGCTCCATTTTGCCTGATCGTAGCATGTTTATGGTTTGTTTAAAGATCATTTATAAGCTGATTACCTTGAACCCAGTCATGAATTGGTAACTGATCAATTAAATAGAAACATATGTTTTTTTTTGGGTAAGAGAATAGGAACATCTATATTTTGGTCTACGAGGCTTGATTACTTAAATGGACAGAAATGGTATGGGATTGTAAATTGATGGGAACCGATAAGGCCCAACTAGAACCGACTAGGCTTAATCGGTTGACACCACATAAAGAAAAGAAACTAAAAGATAAATAAATTTGAAAAGAGATAAATACTTTTTTTTTTTGTAAAGAAAAGATATAAACACATAAACGTATAAAACAATCATTCTATCATCATCATTTTTGTTTTATTATGTTTTTTATTTTATTTTCTTGATATCGAAACTTAACCTCATATCTTATTTACCATTAAAAAAAAAAAAAAAACATTTTGGATGCATCTTTCCATTGTCATAGAATTTTTTAAAACTTTATTTTACCATGTAGTGTGTTCTATTTGAATTGAAACTTAACATGTGAGTAGGGTTTGGAATTTCTTATCCACAAATTTCAATCACGTTTGAATTGCCTCTTCACAAGAACTAAGGATATTTAGATTTTTCTATCTTCTATTTTTCTTCAATTCTTGATATCCATAGAAGGACCTGATTAATTAATCAATAAAAGATGGTTGAATCCAATCAATGGAATGGGTTTTTATTTTTAATGAACAAATTAAGAAATGATGTTGATGGTGTTGTTTCTTCCTACAAGCATCAAAAGTGGAAAGGGTCCACTATTCTACTCTAGTAAAAAAAAAAAAAAAGTAATATCTAGAAAAAAATAAAGGAGGTTTTTTACTATACTATGCACACACAATCACCTCGTGGAAAGGTGGTGTACACATGTAGTGATTTTCATTTTTCAGGTTTGGATATAAAAAAAATAAGTTTTAGATGCGTGCAATTGGGGCTTATCTTTGAACATAAACTATAAAATCAGGTAGATTCGAGGAGTTCCACATTAGCACAAAAAAAAAAAAAAAAATTCAATCATGCAGCATTTTATGTATACCATGTATCCTCTAATAAATAATCAGCATACAATTCTTTCTTATTTTATTTTTCTTTTCCACGTATCTAGGCTTTTGCCTAATTTGATTAGTCCCGCAAGCTCATACTAACCTCACAATAGTATGAATTGGGTCATATTGGGGCTGAATGAGAATCAATCAATTTTTATCGGAAGTAGTGAAGAGCATTAAACACTCAATGTGAATAACCCTAAAGAAATAAGAGGATTCAAACTCAACCATACATTTCTTGAGGCGAAGGTCCTTTGTCAATCCTGCTACCCCATGGGATTTAGGTTATCCCCCTAGATACATAAAATTCCATAAAATCCATAAATTATAGACATAATTATATAGATACTTTTATTTAAACCAGTTGGAATTGTTAACGAATGAACTGAAGCCCTATAAATTAGAATTAGAAAGAAGCATACAATTTCACATATATTTGATTTTTTTTTTTTTTTTTGAATATTTTTATTTAAAAATAGTATACATCTAAGTACAAGAGGTAAGAAGTTTCATTAATTTTCTGTTATTTTTTCGAATAAGAAAAAATGTAAGTGCAATCATGGCTGATTTCAAAATGATTTTCGGACTTATCAGTAGTGAGAAATGGCTAACCACGATTCCGATAGGCCGATTTTATTTCAATTTTTAAATCCATGCATGTTGTTACATAAAAAGTAGAGAAGATTAATTCAATAATCTAATAATTCTTAAGATTAGATGAATATCATTTTTTCTTTTTTTGGTAGGACTGAATATCCTTTTTGTTCTTCTACCAAAAAAAAAATAAAAATACATATATATATATATATATATATCTTTTTTGTTAATCAGTCGGATTATGGCTTATCTTAGTAATTAAGAGGTTAAGATCACACAATTAATGTGGTTTACATTTAGACACGTTGGCTTTATTGAAAGAAAATTTTCCATGTTGCCACTGTGGGAAGAATCTCTCAAGATGCTTCGAATCATCGGATGCTTATTGCACTAGTGTAATGATCTTAAAGGATTAAGATGCGAATCCTCATATCATATTAATGACGGAGTAAAAAATGCTATCATCCACATGTAACTTATCAAATAAAAAAAAAATGTTATCAATATTGATTGACATTGATATTAATATCTAACTGATACATGATCGATGATATGGCATGAAGAGAATGTAAAATGATCAAAAAATTCAAGATGATATTAATATACGAAAAAAATTGGATTCAAATCGATATGTATTGATATCAATATCAGTATCAGTATTGGTTTTCAAACTGTTCAATACCCAATCCGATACCGTGGGACTAAAACTATGGATGAGGGTGGTTGTTTTATTTTAGCTTTATTTTGGATGAGATGAGATTTGGCTCTAACGCGTGCCCTTAAAAAATGGGTAGTGGGGTTATTAAAAAAATAGATAAAATATGATGAGTAGGATCCATATGGATGCGTTCAAAAAACTTGACCTTATCCACTTTTGCTTTTACTGTAACTTTCAAATTCAATACAGCAAGAAATGCAAAAATTAAATTGTTGATAACCTCGAATCTCTCTCTTACTTCTCTCTAGATGATATGATACCAATCCCAATCCCAAAAAAAAAAACGCTTAAAAGTAGTCTTCATTCCCCATAAGCTTCATCATCATCGTTTATTATATATTTTGTTCCTTCTAGTCAAATCCATAACTTGTTCATCTTTATATATGATCTCCTAAGAAAACCCCTCTTCTCTCCTCTCTTCTCTTCTCTTCTCAGAATTCAATTTTGGTGTCATATGTTTTTTTTTTCCTGAAGGTGTTTGTTTGATTATCTCAATGGGTGAAGGTGGAAAGAGAAATTTCAGAGATTCATTCTCAAAACCAGTTGGTTCTGTTTCTAATGCTGTTGAAAATGAACCGTGGCTTGTCGTGGAGGTTGAAGATGAAGTTTTTGATTCTGGGTCTGCAATATCCTCATTGGAAGAAGAAGAAGAAGAAGGTTCAACAGCATCAACAACTACTTCAATTACATCTTCGTCTTCCTTGGACTTAACAGAGGATGCCTCCTCTTCACCATCACAGCTTTCTAATGGGCCATTATATGAATTATCAGATCTCATGGCTCAGCTTCCCATCAAGTAAGTAATTTGAAACATCAATTTCCTTTTGCCATTTTAAAAGTTGGGTTTGGCTTATTTTTTTTCCCATTTTATACATTTGCAGAAGAGGGCTTTCAAAGCATTATCAGGGGAAGTCCCAGTCTTTTACATCTCTAGCCAGTGTGAGTGGCTTGGAAGATCTTGCAAAAAGAGAGAGCCCTTGCAGAAAGAGAATGAAGCCATGTAAGAGTTATGGAGGTGGGTTGGAAACCAGGAAGACATGTAGTCCAAAGGCTGTCATATCAAAGAAAACTTCAAGGGGTTCTGCTCCTTCATTAGTTAAGCGAGGTAACTTCATGGGCAGTTCTAGGCCTCCAATTCCTGTACAAAGGAATCAATGTAACAGAAATCTTTCATTTATCTTTCTTTAAATGAAAATTAATTGTACATAACAAGCTGAAATTTTTAATTATGCTTCCAATTCATTTGACATTGTTAATATGAGAATTTATTTCATTTAAATCTCAGAAGCATCACCACAAACTAATTACTAATTCCTACCCCACTGGGTGCAAATTCCTTCCAATCAGTGACCATTTAAGCTATTGCAGTAGATAAAGCTAAAAAGCATCTTTAGTTTGCAGCATTGTTTTCTTTTTTTTGAAGGTTGCAAGCATTGTGATCCATTAAGGGGATGAATTTCCTTCAATGGAGTGATAATAGCCTTCATGGTTAAGCCAAGCAAATTCCTTGCAGTAAAAATTGGATCATCTCAATGAATTGAGTCACATTGTCTTTCATGAGAAGGTGTTGAGGGCTGATGTCATGCATTTTACAGTTTTTTTAGGGTTTAAATTGAGGTAGAGGCATGAGTAAGAGAGTTTGTAACTCTTTTCCTACTGCTAGTGAAATTGTTCTCATCGCGGAAACACTTGTCCGCTTTTTCCATCTGCATCACATGTAGGTTTCCCCCTCTACAAAGGGTTGGAGGAGATTGCCAAAAAAAAAAAAAAAGAAAAAAAAAAATCCTACATAACAATTTGTTAGATGGTGTTTTGGCTTCTTTTGACACAACCCTACCTGCGTTGAAATGAACATCAAAGCATCTCATTTTTGGTTTTGTTTTTGTTTTTGATGGAATCAAAGTTTCTTATTTCATGAATATGGAAGATGCACACAACCACAAACTAGTAGGATACTTAGCCAATTAACTCTTTATCTTCTCTTGTTGCATTAATGAGTTAAAGAGGCCAGTGATGCTCAGAATGCTACCATTACGAAGGAATTTCGATATCACACTTGCGACAATTGGAATTCCACCTCCTCCCCCCAACCTCAAAAAAAAAAAAACTTATTCATTTATGTGTGAGATAGATTAGTTGATGGAGCAAATACCCCATTTAATGGGGTTGATGATGCGTGCACGGATTTGTGCGAAGAGAGAAAATAGAAAGTGATAAATACAACATAGATTTGGGTTAATTTGGAGGTAGCCCACCTACAAATCTATCTCAAACATAAATTGATCAAATTAAGAGGTAATCAAACCTCTTCTCTTGGGAGAGAAAATAGGAAAACTTTGGAAACTTCAATCATATCTATTAATTTTATTTGAGCCTATTAAATAGGCTATTGAAATAGGTTATAACCGTAGCTCCACACTCCACTCCACCTTCCCCGTAATTTTAACTCCTATAACTTTTATTACCGACTTTCCATAACCATAGATGATAAGTTACATAACCACTAGGATTTCACTATGTATAAACACAATAAAGTTACACAATCATTTTGACACCACCGGTTGCCCATGTATGCATGTAACATTAGATACCACGGTTTTTTTTAACCTAATAAATTACATTAGTGCAAATTCAATCACTGAAGGGGGTGGGGTTGAAATTTCATCAAAATAGTTGGCCATGGCTTTCAATGTATCAAGGTGGTTGTGTGTGTGCCATGAGTGAAGCCAAGTACCCTAAACTATAAATGGAAGATGATGATGATGATTGCATGGTCCACTCTTCCAAGGTAAATCCAACAGTACAGCAGCAACTGTCAATATACATCTAACTAAAATGCAAACAGTAAATATATGAGAAGAAGCCTTTTGAACCACATTCTACTTGCTTTTCTTTCCCTTATTTCCTTTGTTGTGAGAAGGGGGGGTGTGGTAATGATTCTCAATTTTATACTCTGCAGCTGGATTAGAGAAAAAAAAAAACAAATAGAATTAACCAGCATCAGATGTCATACATTCTCATGATGGGGTAGCGACTGCATAGACATGTTACCTAAGATATATTACTGAGCTTTATGGTTAAAGGGCACATTAGACCCAACTGAATTGGTGAAATTGATCCCCTGAGCAAGCAAGAAACCAGAACATCAATTGGAGAGGCAAGGAAAAATTGATAGGCCATTCTAATTGAGCTTGATGATTCGTAATACATTGTGACAAGACTTGATCTTGAAAACCAATTAAAACAATTAACCAAATGTAATCACTCCATGGCCCTCGATAGGCCATAGCTGAGATGGACAAGAATCAGGTTGACATAGCTTCTCCGATGGCTGTATTCTGCCACCAACTGGGGAACTGGCAAAAGACCAAACTGCTAGAACAAAAAGGGGTAACCAAAGATGACCCCAAATCTAATTACAAGAGGTGTCCAATTCACCGAACAATAAAGATGGCAGCCCAGTTGATGTAAACTCAATGCTGGGTTCATGTCCTAAAAATGGACCGGAAAGCCAATTCCTTCAATTCCTGTTGTCTCCTTTATGCTTATAAAAACAATCATCCTTCCAAAGGAAATACGGAAATGAACAATGAAGTGAACTTATTCTGCATCTTGGGCACTCTGGCTATCTCAGAATGCGTACCGATAGATGGCATCAGCAACACCATCCTCATCATTGCTGCAACCAATTACATTTGCCACAGATTTTGCTTTCTCTGATCCGTTACTGAGAGCAACGCCTAGAGAAGCCAGCTCAAGCATCTCAACATCATTCTCCCCATCACCAATAGCCATTACCTAATTATCCAAGTTAGCATAGGGAAGTGAGTTCACCAATGTCAGTTCTTCACAAATTTGTGGGATACAAACACACAAGTGAAATAGGTCATCTTCCACAGTGAAAGAATCTCTCCATTTTTTGGGTATGGCCAGCCAATATTGTTTTGAATGTGCAAAAGTCATGACTCTTAAGAATCATTGAATGATATGCGCCATCAATTTTGGCATGCAAACAATCCAAGGGGTGCTCTATCCATGCAATATTTGAATTGTCCAAATCAGTCTTCCCACATGGCAAAACATAGCTGCCTACCTAGAGATTTCTCTCTGGGGTTGCACATTAAATAGAATAACTATAAATTCAGAAAGGAAATTGAAAGGAAGTAACCATAAGTGAGGAAATATCGGTGGTCCCTACCTCTTTTGTTGTCACCCCAAGGTGATCCAAGAGTATTTTTACTCCACTTCCTTTTGATGTTCCAGGGGGGACGATTTCAAGCATATCTGGCACTGCTTGGACAACTTGACCACGCCCCTTTGTTGCTTCCGACCAATATGGCCGCAAAGTCATAGCCACCCCCTCAGCAGTGTCAAGGAAGATTAACTTCTGTAAATTCAAAAACCTTCCATTAAGATTACAAAATGGAATGAAACTACTTCTATGGTCGATTACATATACGCAGTCAATTCATGGACTTGAGGGAAAGAGGGAAGGCAACTTTGGGGACGTCTCAACATTGTCTCTCTGTTGCTAGAAGACATACACCCTCGTTATGCCGTAAATAGCAGCAGCACCTTATGCTCATCAAATTTACTCACTCAAGCATGTTTGAAAAATAAGCAGTGAGTCACTTGAGTCATAAGCAGTGAAAAACAGGTTACATTTATGGGAAACTTCCTATAATGCACAAACAATAAATGTTTCTGTTCATTAAAATTTCCAAGTGATGTAAATCAAAGGTTTCCTCTATATATAGTTGCACTGAGAGTGCTCCCTATTCACTCTAGGTAAGTAATTTGAACTAGAAGCTTAACCAATATCATTTTCTCTTCTTGCTTATTTTTCTAGGTGGCATTATTGTAAAAATTAGTAATAGCAATCCATACCTAGTCACAATTTTTATGGCAGTGATATTAAAAATCAGTGGCAAAGCAACAGACCTGTATCTCAGCAGCGGCTAAAAGGTGCTCAACTGAAGGCATGACCTCTGCCTACCAAGGAAAACCAACTTTTACATGAGTTTTAGATGAAGATCAAACTTATCATCAAACATGTAATCATCGGAAAAAGAAACAAAAAGTACAATCCACACCTTTGGTTCATGATACACAGTATGAAGACAGTCGACCAAAGGATGCTCGAATAGCGTCAAGCATCGATCTTGGCTAAATGCAATAAGAGGAACCTTCTGCTCCCAGGAGTACAGAAATGCCTGCAACGGCAAGGATAAGAATATTTTGTAAATAGTTGGACAAATATGTTGCCGGGAATGCATGGGTTTTGCAATTTTGCATATAGTTAAACGAGTAGCGCTATCATGGCTGCATGAACCAAATTTGGAAACCCCAAGCACACAATTTGCAACTCAAAAATTAACTAGTGATGGGGAATTCTAACCACCTAACGGTTAGGGCTAAGAGTACAATTACACTAGAATCACAGAGATGGAACCAAAGGCCAGAATATAGGAGAAACAAAATATCAAAAAAATAACTCGTAGATTTTTGTGGATTCCAAAAACACTTAATGCAGTAGCGCTATCATGGCTGCAAGACCCAAATTTGGAAACCCAGACCAACATGAACCGATCCCAAAACTGGCTTGTGGTCCAAAGGGAGTTGAAAGGAGATAATATTGCAATCCTTTATGTTATTATATTATGTTTTATTTTGGGTTAGCTACTCTACATAGGGGATTTGATTGAATTGCCAGTTTCCATGTTTGAGTTAGTCTCCTAGTTTAAAAGTAGTTTCTATTTGTAGGAGTTCTATTTTCTTTTGTATATGTATACAACCCAACGTAATTGGCAGAATTGAATAAAGAGGAATTAGGTTTGTTTACTGTCACCAGTGTGGTGCAGTGGCAGGCAGGCCGTGTGGCCTTCTTCCTTTTTCTTCTCTTCTTCTCCTTCAAGTTAGCTCTCTTTCCTATAAGGTGTTACTCTTCTCATCACTCCACTGTTGTTTCCATAGTTGTCATGGCATCTAGGCAATCATAGGCATCGGAGGAGGGAAATAATCAAGGCGTTAGCGATGCCTCGACAAATATGGTTGTTCCTTCTTCTTCTTTTCCCTTCCCTTCTACTTGTTTCTTCTCTTGTTCCTTCATACTATTTTTTCCTCAGCATCAATACCCTGTTCTGGTGCTAGTGCTCGTACAGCAAGAGAGGCACTGATCATTCTTCGGCCCTCTCCTTTCAGTCTCAAACTTTGGGACTTTAATACCTACACTTGGGAAACTCCTTTCAGTCGAAGTTCGGGTCTGTTCTTCTCTCTACCGCCAGATCTAGTTTTAGCACTCTTGCTTCTTTGATATTTGCATGTTTTGACCTGATTGTTGATTCCTTCCATCGATCTCGGGGGTTAACAACCTCCACACAAAATTTTTGGTCGATTGGTTCAGTATTCAGAACATAGTTGCCATGGCAGCACCTTAGGTCTGGGTGTTTTTGTGGGAGCTAGGCAACACTCGCCTTATTGTATTCATGAAAGGAAACCGCCTTGGTTCTTTGGGCATCGCCTTGGACAGCCTAGTATCCTGGACGGGTGCCTTTCTTCTATATAATTAATTTTTTTATATAAATTATAGGATGATTTTTTTTATATATAAATTATAAGATTATGCTGTTTATATCAACACTATTTGTTGCCTACATGGTATCATGCAGTGAGAAGCATGGAACCATTTTGTTTCAGAAAAGAAAAGATCAAGCACTTCTGACAGAACCCAAGTCTTCTGGTGGCACCCCTTGATTTCAGCAAGTTTTATTATTATTATTATTATTTTTTTATCTTCTTCTCCTTCGGTTCTTTTTTCTTTTCCTCTCTGGTTCCTTTTGTGTTCTCCCTTTTATTCACTTCTTCTCTATTCTTTTTGTTTTCCTCTCTTCTTCTCTCCTGTTCCTATAATTCTGGGTTACCTTGGGTTTGGGTGTTCTATCATGGGGTTGAAGAAGAAGAAGAAGAAGCTATTAGTTAAAATTACAGAATAGCCCTCATCCAGTAATATTGGTTCTATTTAGTCCCATCTCGATTTGACTTCCATAATACCCTCCCCTTCAATACTTATTCTCAGTTGAGTCCTGAATTTGTTGTCCTCTCCTAAAGGAACCTATACTGTTCACAATACTTACCAAATAGCCATTACTCATAATTTGAATTTTATTGTTTGTGTGGGCCCAAAACAACCTATAGTCAGGGTTATTGAACCCTAGGTCGCATCACCACTGCAGGTGGATTCCTGCCCTATTTACCTTATCTATCTTCCATAGCTGTCAAGGCGTCGCCTACGTCCATGCACCTTTGTTGCCTTGCATCCGAGCCCCCTCCAATGTCTTGGGTCACCTAGACACCATGACAACTATGATCTTCCTATTTTATCCATTCTAAGCAAGAGATCAGATCTTTCTATTTTCTACTGCCTGTGATACTCCTACTTTCCCTTTCTGGTTCTGTTTCAGTTTAATCACGTATCTCCCTTGTTGCTGATCTGCTTTGCTTCTAATTGGATAAATCAGTTTGTGATATCCTATTCTCTGAAGTTCTGTTGTCGCTTAAGGATTCTGATTGATTAGTACTGTTCTGGAACTAAGACTGACATTCCTAGCAACTCAAGAACTCTATTAATCTGTCATAATTTCTTCAAATTCTGCAGGACCATTGCTACTACCATAACAGACCATTCAACCCTAATTTTAAGCCATTTTGAGTTGTTATGTTTCTCCTTTTGATATACTGTTATACCCTATTCTGAGATCCAGTTCAAGCTAATCTCCCACTGGATTTCTCTGGTTTGGGATTAGTCTTCATTACCATTTCTAATTTTCAATCCGATTCCTCTTCGAAAAGAATATCAATGATTCATGATCCCATGCCCAATAGGTTTCCATAAGAGGTTCTAACTGGAAGAGTCTTCCAATTATCTTGAAGACCACATTGGCTGCAATCACAGATCTCCATAAACCACCTACCTCCTCCCCAAATTCACCAAAAATTTGGATAAAGGGCTTTAATGATATTTTATACTTGAAGAAAACTCAAATCCACTTCCAAGATAGTCTTCTAAACATCATTTCTACCCCTACTTTCACTAAAATTGTAATGGGGGGGCCGGTGGGCCCCAAGAGAACCAACCCGATTGGAAGTGGGCCCACTTAAGAACTAAAATGATTTAGGTCTAAGATCAGGGGCAAAACAGTAAATATGATAATGATTAGAATCAAGTGGCAATCCTGTAAATAAAACAGAATTTTCAATTCATTAAGTGTAAGTTAAAGTGGTAAGGATATGGAGGGGTTTATGCATTATTGACCAGGGGTAGTCTTGGAAGCAATTATTGGGCATGGGTAAGTAGTAAATAAAGATGGAATGAGGGGTAGTTTAGAAAGGAAACAATCAAAATTAAAAAAAAAAAGAGTGAATTGTGCCTCTCAGGTTATCGTTTCCTACCTCTAGCGCAAGCCAGAGGCAGAAATCAGAAATTTGAGATCAATTCAGCCACCTAACCAAGGCTCCAAATCTCAGGAAAATTTGTGAACAGAATCGCCTTCCCCAGATTTATTGAATCCAAGACTCAGTGACATCTAACAAGAAGCTTTGATCAAGTATGAAAGTTCTGAAATTCCTCTAGGCGGTAGTTGCAGGATCAGCCATGAATCAGACCTCAAGCTCTCAACAGGGTCGATCACATGCACTGAAATCTTAGGGTTTCTGTTCGCCCAGAAGAATATTTCCTTCAGTCAAAATCTGTGGTAAGGAGAGTTAGGATTGAGGGAAAACGGTTGAGTCCCTCTCAGTCTACTGGTTTGGTGATGGCAGAAGTAGTGCAGGAAGACGAAGAAGAATAAATAAGAGAAAAGGAAGGAAGGTGGGAGAGATATATAGAGCAGCGTATGGGGGGGTTGGGAGGCTTATTCGTCCATTCTTTATTTCTTTTTGGTTTTTTTCATATATCGCAACTCGAATATTATATGTGCCCCCTGGTTATGCATACAGTAGTAAGTCTGATTCATATTAAGAAATGGCTAATGCTAGGATATGAAATGACTTTATAGAAGAAGCTTCCTAATTTAACAGGGGAGTTGATGCAGTAGCACTCCGATGGATCGACTGAAACCCGCTCCAGAACCCAGAACAAGACCTAGATCCAATTTGGGTTCCAAGTCACTGATTTGGGTTCAGGGTTAATAGAATATTCTAGGATTTTATTTTATTTTGAGGATATTTGTCATCTTTTATTTTAGGTTATTTTGTGGGGTAGCTATTAGGTACGTAGAAATTCTCAATTTCAGTTTATTGTGTTTCTATTATATTTTAAATTAGGAAGCTTCTTCTATGTTAGATCAATCTCATATTTAGCATTTTCTTTTTGAATAATTATTTTCCTACTTATGTAAGGCCATGGCCACAATAATTGGAGTTGATTATTGAAGAAAAATTAAGATTACTGCCTGTGTGGCTGCTTCTCTTCCCCCACCCCCACCCCCACCCCAACCCCCCTTCTTCTTCCTCTTCCCTGCGGTCTCCCTCTATCTCCCCTCCTCTGCTGTCTTTCTTCTTTCCCTCTTTATTTCTTCTTATTCTTCTTTCCTGGTTCTCTCCCTCTCTGTTCTGGTCAGCAATCGCAGCTTCTCCTCTCTCCCTAATAATCTGTCATATTTGCTTTCCAAGGTTTCCCGTGGCTGTTCCTGACCAAAAGGCAACTGAAACCCAAGAACCTTGGGTCTTATTGAAAATATTACCACAGGAATCAAAGATTAAACCCTTGCTAGGTCTGCAACTACCGCTGGTTCATTACTAGAACCTTGTAACTCAACCTGTCTTTAACTCTGCTTCTGGGTGGCAGCTGCTGTCCTAATCAGATGGGTCGATCTGCCTCTCCCTTGATCTGTTTGGGTTGGGATTATGAGCGAAGGAAGCCCTCTTCTAGGCGACCAAAACCCTAGAGTTTCAGTCCCAAAGAAGATCCCTACCGTGAGAGCTTAACCTGCAACCATAACCAAAACTATGCCCACCACCCCTTTTGATTCCAGGAGTTAAATCTGAACATAATATATGATCTTTTGGGCTTACTCTGGTGGGTTTAATAGAGCCGGAAGATGCGATCCTATGCTTGCAATTTCAGCCCAATCCTAGGCCTAAACCGTGAGAACCTTCACATGGAATAGGGTAACTCTCGCTGGTTTTAAGAATTTCCAAGGTTGAAGAAGACCCCTTCAATCGTGAGTGGTGTTCCCACTTTGTTTACTGTTTTTTCCCAACAATACCCTTGCATTTCTCCCATATTCTCTTTTGTCCTTTATTTATTTTAAGTTCTAAGTTTTCCCCTTTATAATAAATCTTATTCTCCATTATATCCTTTTCCATTAAGTGACCTAATAGCACCTTTACGAATTCAGGTTTATTACAAATTTGCCACTGAGTTGCTTAAATCTTTAAGAGGTCGCACACCCATCCTAGTTGGATCTCTTGGGGCTCACCGCCCCGAGCGAAATTCCCTGTCAACTCGTTTACCCCGATGGTTGCTTACACCACCCCCTCATCTGAACAATGGACTCGATTGTTTCAATAGAGCGAAGAAATCTTAAGAACCCTCCAAGCTAACCAGGCTGTACAGGAAGCACAAGCCGTTACCCTCCAGGACATTAACGCAAGGCTTAACATATTCGGAAACCCGGTGGGTAGCAAGGTCACGTTACTTATGACATCGTGACACCTCGAGAACCGTGCCCCAATCTAGAGACCATTACACCAAGCTTTGTTGTCGATGTTGAAGATGAACGGGACGATCTGATGAAGGATGTTCCTGAAGAACTAATCGATGGCTCGATCTCATTTGTGAAGCCCCACCATTTGATTCCGGACAAAGTCATATCATTTGTTGACGACCATCAAAAGATCGTGACTGTTGATCGCGAGGTGTGCTGGATCTTTACCGCTTTGGAGCCATTGATCGAGGATGCTAATCGAGTGGTGTTGATTCTCTCCTTTTATAAAACTTGTGGATGAGTTTTTCGAAATAATAGGGGAGTTGATGCAGCAACGCTCCGATGGATCGACCCAAATCCGCTCCAGAACCCAGACCAAGACCCAAATCCAACTTGGGTTCCAAGTTACTGATTTGGGTTCAGGGTTAATAGAATATTCTAAGATTTTATTTTATTTTGAGGATATTTTTAGGTTATTTTGGGGTAGCTATTAGGTAAGTAGAAATTCTCAATTTTAGTATATTATGTTTCTATTATATTTTAAATTAGGAAGCTTCTTCTATGTTAGATCAATTTCATATTTAGCATTTTCTTTTTTAGTTTTTTTTTTTCCATTTAATCGACTCAAATTATTGTGGCCCATGGCCTTACATAAGTAGGAAAAGAATTACTAAAAAATAAAATGCTAAATATGAAATTGATCTAACATAGAAGAAGCTTCCTAATTTAAAATATAATAGAAACACAATAAACTAAAATTGAGAATTTCTACTTACCTAATAGCTACCCCAAAATAACCTAAAAATAAAAGATAACAAATATCCTAAAAAAAAAAAAAAAATCCTAGAATATTCTATTAACCCTGAACCCAAATCAGTAACTTGGAACCCAAATTGGATCTGGGTCTTGGTCTGGGTTCTGGAGCGGGTTTGGGTCGATCCATCGGAGTGCTGCTGCATCAAATTGCTTTCCTCATATTCTATTGCAATCCAGCTTTTCTCAAAACCTTTGATTCTAGCCATTCTTTCTTGGTTGTAGTAATAAACGGAGAAAATAGAAGGATCTTCCAGAAGCAATCTTTTGTGGGATGAATCCTATTAATAACAGCTAGAAGTCTTTGGTCTATATAAGAAACAGGATTATTTAGTTGATTGCTCATCTCCCAATCAGATCTCCTTAATGTTGTAACTTTTTCATCAAAGGAATCCATTAGTCATTGAGAAAATTCATCGATTCTGATATGATATTGGCATGAAAATAGTTTTCTATATCCATATGTTGTGCTCCTTTCCTAAAAAGTAACAATAACCAGAGATCTGATGATAACTTGAAACCACAACATCTATTCTGTGCCCCTACTCATAAGAGAATGACTTACCTCTCGACAAAGATTAGGGTCCAAATTTCTTCTAAAAATCTCCCGGCCTTGTCTTCCATAAACTAGCAATCCCTGGAATTTGGGAAGAAAGGAACAACATACAGCGCGTGAAAAATGTGAAATCAACACTTTAAAGGTAACAAAACAGAAAATACAATAGAAATTTAATAATACATATATAAGCCAGTACGCATATACATTAGTTGAGAAATATTCAGTTCCTAAGAAAGAATATCTTCAACCATCAGCATTTGTTTCTTGTTCAATACTACCTGATGGCCTTTGGCTGGGTCTTCTTTAAGGATTACTGTCAAATTCTTGTTTCATCAAGAAATCTACTAAATCATCGATCATCAATTCTGATCACAGCTAGCTAGAAAATTGGTTTCTTTATTCATGAACCTTTAATTTTCATCAGGATTCACAAATCCACTCTAACTATAAGGTGCAGATCCCCTGCTCTCTTTCCTAGGCCAATTCCAGGAAAGTAGTTCATCACCCAGAACATATTAAAAACTTTGGTGTTCGGGCTGTGTCAAAGTGGTATTTTCTGCTGGGATGGGTTGTGGATGTATGTTGCACAGATTTGTTCTAGACAGAACCCACTCAAATATACATCAGGATCTGCCGATGGAGACTGGGATTGCTTTCTCTATGCTGGCCAAAGAGTTGACCAATTCTGGATTGGCTGTCACAGTAACCATTAGGCAGCTGAGAGAAATCAATGCTCTCTCAATCATAGTGTATTTACACCCCCACCCTAAAATTGCAGTTTTCTATTTGGATTTGATTTGATATAATCTCTTTAGTTCCTCCATCTCAAGCTCTAATCTCCAAACTTCTCTAGTATTTTCACTCCTTAGTCTTTTCTTTCAACACCCCCCCACCTGCAATTTTCGCAGCCATAAATTCCACTAGTTTTATCCTTAGGCCCTACCACTCATTAGTAAAAGCGTATTGCATGATTTCCCATAAACAGCTCCATGAATCATAAATGAGAAACTAGAAAGATTATTATGAAATCCAGGTTTTGTAGCTTTTATTTAAAATTGATTGCACATGTTATAGATTTAAGATGTTTTAAAACCAGGAATAGCTCTAGATTAGACCTATTCATTATCACCCACTTGAAAAAATGAAAATGTGAAACAACTGGAGCATTTCAGCTGCCGGTATGCATGCTGATTTTGCATGTGGATTCCAATCCTCTGAAAATTAGACATGCCAAATTTACTGGCAGTCAAGAGCATAGTTAGCAATTCGGCCGAATAATTCGCGAATTATTCGGCCGAACCGAATTTTAAAGAATTTTATCAAAAATTCGGACCGAATCCGAATTAAAAATAAAATTCTTTAAAATTCGCGACTTTTTCCAAAATGAATATAATTCGCGAATAATTCGGACCGAATCCGAATTAAACCGAATTATTCGGTCCATTTAAACATTATTTTTTAAAAAAAACCAAAAATAAAAAATAAAAAAATAAAAAAACAATTTTTTTTTAAATAAAAAACCCCAATAAGATTTTTTGACCGCTTTTTTGACCGAATCCTTAAATTAATCGTCCGAATTATTCCGAATAATTCTCCATCCGAATAATTTCCGAATCCGAATTTGCTAACTATGGGTGTGAGAGATAATGGGAGAGGTTACATTGTACATGGAAAGGGGGAGGGGGAGGGGGAGGGGGAGGGGGTGGGGTTGGGATGTCACTTGGATAAGGAAGTTGAGAAGGAAATAAGTATATATAACTGATTGGCGATGTGCTTTTGAAATTAAAAGATACAGTAACCGTGCTATGTATATTGAACATATCGCCCATCTTGTAGGGAGATGTGCTTTTGGAATTAAAAGAAAAAGATTGGCGTCACAAGGCTTTGTTAGTTGTTTTAACAACCCCCCTTTTTCTCTCGGATTCGGCTCTTCTCCTTAGCGTCCATCGCCCAGTTTGGCCCATAGTTATCTGGTGCGGAAAATGAGGCAATGACAAAGGCTTAGAGAATGAAGTGCCAAAAATCGTTGGATGATTGCCTCCCCATGTCGCTCACGTAGGTAGCTATGGACAAGACTTGGGCGATAGACACCACTGAGAAGAGCCGAATCTCTCTCTCTCTCTCTCTCTCTCTCTCTCTCTCTCTCTCTCTCTCTCTCTCTCTCTCTCTCTCTCTCTCTCTCTCTCTCTCATGAGCCTTGAACCCTTGATTCAAATGTTGCACACCACATTATGTCACCGTGGAGGATAAAGGAGGCTGGTAGTTTCTATTTGATTAGTTAGATATGCTATATTTAGAGGTTGTAAAGTTTGTTGGCTTTATTGTATCACATACATTTTTCATTATCCCTAATTACTTATGTTGTACTATTGATGTGGCATAGCTGTTTTCTGTATTAACATCTGATTTGTGGTGTATGTTGGAAATCATTTGGACGGGCTTATATATGACATAGATTTCAGGTCGCTTATCAAAACTTCTCCTATCTAATTCAAAAACTTAAGATTTTAGGTGGAGAGGCCTCCAACTCTCCAAGTATGTGAAGTCATTTAAGGTTCTAGAGTTTTCCAATATGAAAAATTTTCCTAACATTTCCTACATCTTTTTTTTTTTGGTATGAACATTTCCTACATCACAACTTATACAATTGTTGAATGTGATAGAATTGACTTTAGTCTATTCTTGTTACAAAAGTATAGCTAGAGACTCAAGAATGTGATTACTGTATATAATAAAGGGTTTGTATTTTGAACGTATGACATGGATTGAATCAAGTCACTTAATATGGTGAATTATATAACTAATGATTGATTCGTACATAAAATCAGGTTGAGTATGGTAAGTTGTTGTGTTATGTCACTAGGATTTCCCCCTTCATATTCGATTATTTTAAAGTTGTCGTTAATGATTTGACAAGGTTTTATGCAAAAAGGCTATTGTATATCAATATTTGACAATTATATTCACATGTTAATTATTTTTTATGTCATTTAAATGGTTATTATTTTGCGGATCTGCTATTTTGGAACTTTAATTTTTTTTATTACCTTTTATTTTTCCATTGAAATCTATTGCAATCCATCATTTGGTGTTCTTATGATAGGGAATTCTTTGCCTTTCTTTGCATTTTGCTCCAATATGTTATTCCTAAATTATTTATTTGATTATTTCATCACATATTACTAAGCTTGTATTCTCTCTATTGATGCTCTTCACTGACCATGGACTTATTCATATATAATCGTAGCTTCTTCCAATCTTGACTTTTCTATGAAAATTTCTCCAATTCTCTGGATTGTTATATATTTTGAAATATTTTTTTTTTGAATAGGTTCAACTGCATCTAAAGGTGATATTGAGACTCTACCGTTGGATTAAGCCTTTCTAGAACATATAAGCGGAAATAATTGATGTTTAAATGCTAGAGTTTACGCACTATTTTTGCAAATGGGTTCACTTCAATTCCAATTGTGGTAAATTTGATAGGATATGTCTTGGAATCTCCTGAACTAAGACATCAAATTATAAACAGGTGAAATAAATTGTGAATATGAACGAATTTGAAGAATCAAAGAGTGATATGAATATCTGGATATCATCTTTTTCACAATCTTCTACAACCATTTTCTTACACGGGTTTTCAGCTTCTTCACACCTAATTATGTTATTACTATTATACATTTCCTGGGCTTCTAAGAGACACATGATACCTACACTTGAAAATTCAAAACCAATGTTGAAGAATAAATATTTTTCATACTATTGGTCAACCTTTCTATCTTGTGTGGGTCTTTTTTTATGTCATCTTCTCCTATGTGTGTTAAACTACCTGTCTGGGTATAGACATGGTTGGTCTGTACTAAAGCTTCTTGCGCAATTGGATTTTGTATTCAGAACATTCACTTGGTTTGGGATCTCTGCATATTTGTACAACCAATTTTATTATTCAAGTGAACATAGTTTCCCATTCTACTGAGGAACTGGTGGGCCTTCTACTTCCTAATGTCTTGTTCCTATCTTGTTATACATCTTAGTTTGTATAAGAAACATTCATCCTTACCGTTCCTTATATGGGTCTCTGATATTGTGTCCATTATTTTTGGTTTGTTCTTTTGTTATGTTGGATTGTTTGACAAGGAGAGAGAAGATGGATATTCTCATATTTTGGAACCACTTTTGAAAACTAGTTCTAGTCGAAGCAACGGTGACAATAGACAAGGATCTAGTGTTGATCGAGAAAATGTAACTCCTTATGCAAATGTTAATATTCTTAGCATTTTTACTTTTGCTTGGATGGGCCCTTTGCTCACACTCGGGTATAAAAAGACATTGGACCTTGAAGATGTTCCTCAGCTTGCCAATTGTGATAGAGCCAATGTGGTTTTTGCTCGTTTTAGAAATAAACTTGAATATGATGACAATGCCAATGGTTATATTGGTCACGTAAGTACACTCAAGTTGGTGAAAGCATTGATTCTCTCAACATGGAAAGAAATTTTATGGACGGCTCTATTCTCCATTGTACGCACATTGGCTTCTTATGTTGGGCCATACCTTATTAAGGCCTTTGTTCAAAATCTCAATAGCTCTCACCAATTAAAATATAAAAGCTATGCACTAGTGTTTATTTTCTTTCTGTCAAAGCTCATAAGGTGCCTATCAGAGAGACATTTGTTTTTTCAATTGCGACAGATGGGGAACAGGGTACGTGCTACCTTCTTTGCAATAATCTATAAGAAGTCTCTTGGGCTTTCAAGCCAATCAAAGCGGTGCGATACTAGTGGAGAGAACATTAATTTGATGAGTGTTGATGTTGAGAGGATTGGCTTTTTTAGTTGGTACTTGCATGATATATGGAGGCTTCCTCTTCAAATTGTTCTAGCATTGTTGATCTTGTATAATAACCTTGGGCTCGCTTCAATCATAGCTTTTATTTCCACATTGATTTTGATGTTAGCAAATATTCCATTGGGAAAATTACAGGAGAAATTTTACGGGGAATTGATGGATTCAAAAGATCAAAGGATGAAGGTGACATCTGAGGCTCTGAGGAATATAAGGACTCTCAAGCTCCAAGGTTGGGAGATGAAGTTCTTGGCTAAGATAATTGAACTTAGGAACTTTGAAACAAGATGGCTAAAAAAATTACTTTATACATCAGCTATGACTGCATTTGTCTTCTTGTTTGCTCCCATGTTTGTATCTATGGTTACTTTTGGGTTTTGTGTGTATATGGGAATTCCACTAGAATCAGAGAATATTTTATCTGCACTTGCGACATTTGAGATGTTATGATGGCCAATTTATAATCTCCCAGACACAATATCTATGGTAGTTCAGACTAAAGTTTCCCTTGATAGGATAGCTTCATTCCTATGTCTTGATGATATTCATCCGAATATAGTACAAAAGCTTCCAGGAGATTGTGCCAATGTTGCAATTGAGATAGTCGAGGGAAACTTTTCTTGGGACCTTTATTCCCCTAATCTCACATTAAAAGATATTCATTTTCAAGTGTATCGTG
>NC_056558.1:38184125-38259303 GCF_013358625.1 Macadamia integrifolia | reverse complement strand
AAACGGGAACGGGGCTATTGAAAGTTTTTTTGCCGTTTTAAACGCCGTCCCGTTTTTTTGCCAGTAAAAAAACGGATTTTAAAAAATATAAACGTTTTAAAATAGAAACGTTTAAAACGGGGCTATTTTTTTTTATTGTTATCTAGGTATTTAGAGAATTATTATGCCAATTTATGTCTATATATTGCCGTTTTTTTTACACCGTATTATTTAAATATAAACGTTTAAAACACGTATCGTCCGTTTTTTATTTTTTCCCGTTTTTACCGTATTTGACCGTATTTTTGACCATCCCGTTCACGTTTTGATCCGTTTAAAACATGCCCGTACCAAACAATGTTTTTTTGCCGTTCCCGTTTTAACTAACAGAGGTCAAGAGTCAAGACACATCCAGAAATGTATCTTCCTCTCACATTCTTCCTTGCCTCATAACTAAGAAAAATTGTATCTGATGATGCAAATAATTGCAATTTCAAAATCAGCAAATTTTCAGCATAAACCTAAATAATACCACCCACTAGAAAGAGGAATGAGTGAGAATATTAAACCACAGGAAGCTTCTCAGCTGCGGGGACGCATGCTAATTTTTGGCCTTGCCCGGTGGTTCCCAATCCTCTGAAGTCTAAACATAAGATGTTGATACAGTACTGCTATCGTGGCTGGACCAACACAACCGGATTTGGCGACCCAAACCAAGGAGAACCGGACCTAAACCTGATTTACTTGTTTATTTAGTTGGGGATTACTTGTAATCTTTTATTTTATTATGGAATTGGTTAGCTACGTAGGAGTCTTATTTAATTTTCCTTGTTTTTATGTCTCCTTATTGGACTCAGTTTCTATTTTATAGAAGTATTCAGTTTCATATATGTGGCTGAAAACTCACTGCTAAGGAGAGATGGAATGAATTGAAATTAGTGGAGTGCTACTGCCATGGCTTGGAGCTAAGTATTGGCTGTGCAGGTCTTCTTCCTTTGTTTCTCTATTGAACCTCTCTTGTTTTCCCTGACTCAATTCAGTCATTATCCTATTCCAGGTTAGTTTCCTAATATTTCTCTTTCTTTTCCTTTTTCCTTCCTCTTTCCCTAGTATTCCTGATGTAGGGGGTTCCTAGGTGACTAGGCCTCCTACAAGATTAACTAACTAGGTAGGGTCAACTCAAGGGGTTTAGGTATAGAGGGCAAAAAGAAGCTCAGCAAACAAGATTAAGCATGCAAGATAAAATGAGACTAATAAACAAAGTAGCCAAAAGCAATAATACTCTAGACGGAAAAACACATAAATTCTTACTTAAGTTTCAAGTGGGGACATGGGGAAGGGAACAAACGACATACGAGTGTTAGGTTCAGCACAAATCAATGTAGACACCCAAATTAGATATGCAAACAATCAATGTCCTCTAGCAACCAACTAAAATAGAAAATCAGCAGGGTTTCTTTTGGAAATATAACAATGACGAAACGATTGAAAACAACGGGTAAAAACATAGGCATAAACAAAGGGCAAAGGCTGATTTCAATGTTAATGGGTTGCAATATATAATACAGATTGATGGAGGTGGGGAGGGTTTAGTTTAATGTTTTACCATGCTGCTGTCCAGATCTAAGGAGAGGAGAAGAAATCAAGGTCTTCCAAAAATAAAGAGATGCAGTCCACCTTTAGTTGATGAAGACAAGTCCAGATGGTTGTGCAGAGATCCTCAGTATTGTCGATGTAGCTTGGAGAATGATGTTGGGGCTCTTAGCAACTCACGGACAGCAGGTACAGCCAGCAATCACCCATTCATTGAAAGAAGATCAGCCACAACAGTCCAAAATTAAAAGAAAAAAAAGAACAGCAGCAGTTCAGTCCTCAAAGAATAGAAAACAACAGCAGAAAAAGAATGGAAAAAGAGAGGGAGGCGAGACAAGAGGGAAGAGAGAAGAGTGGAGAGAGAAGAGAGAACCGAGAGAGAGAGAGAGATGGCATGAAACAGTGAGGCCGAGAGTGAGAGATGAGAAGAGGGAGAGAGGAGAGAAAGAGAAATCGTGGGGGAGGGATTTGGGGCTGTTTTGCCTTCAATATTCTTCATTAATTGAAAATAAACAATGGCCAATGGCCTTACACTTAAATAGAATAAACTTCCAAAAATAAAAAGATAATTAGAAACTCAATTGCATGAAATAAAAAACTACCTAATAGATCAATATAAAGAAATCCTAGTTTCCTAATTGTGTAAGACAATCAAATATCACTAGATTTAAAGCAAAGTACTAGAATCAAATAAGATTTGGTAGGGTCCACAAAATCTTCTAAAATCTTCTAAGATCTTCTAAAATCTGGATCGAGCTTGGGGCCCACAAGATCTTCTTTCTATTCTTCCAGCCACAAAGATGGCTGCTTCTTCTTCTTCTTCTTGCGCCTGTACACTTTGATGTCCCCATCAATTCCCCTTATCCCTTCCTCCTTCCTGTTTCCCATATCTCGGTCATTGAGGGTATAGTGAACTGAGAAAAGCATAGTAGAAGGACTACTCAGTGAGTCCTTCTTAGGTTGGACTAACTCTTTGGGATTGACCTCACTACCCTAAGGCAATCAAATTCTCATTCTCAAATTCTGAGCTCAGACCTTTCCAGTTCTCTGCTGCCTGTTATTCCAAAAGGTCACTTGTGCTTTCGAGAGGCCTTGGGGTATTAGTTTCAGACTGAAAGACCTTCAAATGAGAGAGTTCTCTCAAAGAATTGAAACCTGTCTTCCACCCTAGCTTACAATCGAGAGTTGAAGACAATATCTTTTGTCGATATAATTAATCTATAATTCATTTTACAAAAGGTTAATCTTTAGTAACTGGGTGGTTACAACTTGAGTTGTAACTCTCTTTTCTGTCCCACGGTCAGATGCCAATGGCCTCCACACTTTTGGGATTAAAAAGGTATTTCACTGAAGTGTATGACAGAAGAAAAAATCATAACTCTGTTCATCTTTAGGAGGTGACGAAATTTTCGGAAAGCAGCTTTCAGATGCCAGAAGTCGCTGCTATTGGCGGTCCTCTTGGTCTGACAAGACGGTCTTGAAAACTCCCATCAATTCAACTCAATCAGCCCAAGAGCATGGAGAGATCTTTCTCTGTTGGAGCTGAAGTGGCCGTGAGAACCAACCATTTATCATTTCTGGTTCTGATGGCTCTGCTGGGGTCATTGCATTTTCAATTCTCTGGGCAGGAACATTTCTTCTTCTTTTTTTCTTGGGTTTGGGGGGGGGGAGGGGTTGGGAAGATGCTTGCACCCTCACGTTTCTGGAACTCGCTGATCCTAACACTTTGAACAAAATCCTCTCATCCTCGTTTAATCATAAAGAACACCAAATCTGTTCAGGATAAATGGGGGGGAAAAAAACCTGACTCAAGTTCAAAACTTCCTAAGGAGACCTTTAAGATTATGTTTATTTACCAGATTGCCTCTTCCCTTGTTAGATCAAACACCAAGAAACACGAAAAATAAAGAGACAATAGATCCGCACGACACAGAGATTTAACGAGGTTCACACACCAGGGTGGTGTACTACGTCCTCGGGCGAAGAAGATGTTTCACTATATAGAAGAGAGAATACACCCAAGCAGCGGCGAGAAAACTCGCCCTAAAATCCTAGCTCGAAAAAACCCCAAAATGCAATGACTTTCTCAACAAGCAACAGTACATTATATATACTCCAAGTCGTGGGTCGATCCATCGGGTCGCGGTCGATCCAGTCGAACCGTACCTCGGGGGCTATATCGGCCCAACCCCTCTGCTTCCATCACAGATCTCAGAAAATTTTCTATTCGGGTCGCGACCAAAATATGTCGGATCGGGTCAATCTTCAAAACGGGTCAAGAATTCGAGACAAACTTAACAAATCTCCACCTTGACTTGAATTCTCCTCCAACAGATAAACGAATAGCTAATATCTTCATCTTCTCCAATAGCCCTCCAAAGGGGCTAAACTCAAACACGACAAACACCAAGTAAGTTCAAGAAATGCTCGAACTTACCAACACACAAAGGCTTAGTCAACATATCAGCTGGATTGTCTTCAGTACCAATCTTCAACACTTGAATATTACCTTGAGCAATTATCTCTTTTATGAAATGATACCAAACATCAATGTGCTTTGTCCTCTCATAATACATTGGATCTTTAGTCAAATGAATAGCACTCTGGCTATCACAATGGACAACAGTCACCCCATGATCCATGCTGAGCTCTCCCAACAAACCTCTAAGCCAAATAGCTTCTTTAATTGCCTCAGTCACTGCTATATACTTTGCTTTAGTAGTAGATAATGCAACTGTAGCCTGTAAAGTTGCTTTCCAACTAACTGTACTTCCTCCAAGAGTAAATACATAGCCTGTGAGTGACATCCTCTTGTCAAGATCACCTGCATAATCTAAATCAACATAATCAGATAAACTATCACCATTCTCCAAAACTCCAAACAAACACCAGAGGTCCCTTTCAAGTACCTAAGTATCCACTTCACTGCTTCCCAATAAACTTTATCTGGACATGACAAATATCTGCTCACCACACTGACAGCTTGTGAAATGTCAGGACGAGTGCAAACCATAGCATACATAACAGAGCCAACTGCACTAGAGTATAGAACACGTGACATGTACTCCACCTCTTCATCTGTCTTAGGTGATAGAGCAGCTGAAAGTCTAAAATGAGATGCAAGAGGAGTAGTTACAGGTTTGACATCTTTCATGCCAAAACAATTCAATACCTTCTCAGTGTACTTCTGTTGAGATAGCCACAGCTTCCCTGCTTTTCTATCTCTCTTGATCTCTATACCAAGGATCTTCCTTGCTGCCCCCAAATCTTTCATCTCAAATTCAGAACTTAATTGTTCCTTCAACCTGTTGACCTCATTCCTATCTTTTGTTGCAATCAACATATCATCAACATAAAGCAACAAATATATGAATGACCCATCAGAGAGCTTTCTGAAATAAACACAACAGTCATATTGACACCTGAAGTATCCAAAACTAAACATAACTGAATCAAACCTTTTATACCACTGTCCAGGAGACTCTTTCAAACCATATAGGGACTTCTTCAACAAGCATACATGGCCCTCCTTACCTTCAATAACAAACCCTTCAGATTGATGCATATAAATCTGTTCTTCTAGTTCACCATGCAAGAATGTTGTTTTCACATCAAGTTGTCCTAATTCCAAATCATGCATAGCAACTAAAGCAAATAGGACACAAATAGAACTATACTTAACAACATGTGAGAAAACATCATTAAAATCAATTCCTTGTACCTGACTGTAGCCCTTTGCAACCAAACGTGCCTTGTACCTAGCATCTTCAACATCTGAGGTAGCCTCCTTGAAGACCCATTTGCAACCAACAATTTTCTTCCCTGTTTTCGACTTAACAAGCTCCCAAGTCTGATTTTTATAAAGAGATTCCATCTCCCCATTCATGGCAATCAACCATTTTGCAGAATCAATTGAAGTAACAGCTTTAGAATATGTTGCAGGCTCACTATTTTCAATTGTATCTGCAACAGACAATGCATAAGCAACAAATTCAGCATGCCCATACTTTTGTGGTTGTCTAATATTCCTCCTTGGTCTATCCTTGGCAATGTTGTACTGCTCTTCTTCTTGATTCTCTTGAGCATCATCTCCTTCAGTAAAAGTAGACAGCTGAACTAAAGTAGATTGTGTTTTGTTAGAAGATGAACCACCAATTTCAAACTCCACCTTCTCTCTAGATTTTTCTTGACCTTCATCACAATGAACAAGAGCTTCTTTCCTAGGATGCAACATAGCAGATTCATCAAAAGTAACATCTCTGCTAATAAGAAATTTTGGAGACTTTGGATCAGGACACCACAACCTATATCCTTTTACTTCAGATCCATACCCAAGAAAAAAGCATTTCTTAGCCCTAGGTTCCAACTTCCCTTCATTTACATGTGCATAAGCAGGACATCCAAATACTTTTAAATTGAAGTAGTCTGCAGATTTACCTGACCAAACTTCTTCTGGAGTTTTGCACTCAATAGTTGTGCAAGGAGATTGATTCACCAACAAGGTTGTTGTGTTAACTACTTTTGCCCATAACTCCTTGCCCAATCCTGAATTTGATAACATACACCTCGCATTTTCTAACAAGGTTCTATTCATACGCTTTGCCACTCCATTCTGCTGGGGTGTTTTAACAACTGTATGATGTCTTGCAATAGCTTCATTTTTGCAGAACTCATTAAAGTCACCTTCACAAAACTCTAAGCCATTATCGGTTCTCAACCTTTTAATTTGTTTTCCGGTCTGCTTTTCAAGCAAATTCTTCCACTGTTCGAAAGTGACAAATACTTCATTTTTGTACTTCAAGAAATAGATCCAAACCTTCCTAGAGAAATCATCAATGAAAGTAAGTAAGTACCTTGCACCAGCCCCCTTTGAAACAACCCTGGAGGGCCCCCATAGGTCTAAATGAATGTAGTCCAAAGTTCCCTTGGTCCTATGAATAACAGTACTGAAACTGACTCTTTTTTGCTTCCCAAACACACAATGCTCACAGAACTCCATTACTTCTGTACTCTGACCACACAACAAGCCCCTTTTGCTTAATGATGCCATCCCTCTTTCACTCATATGGCCTAACCTCATGTGCCATAAATTCGTGACATTTGATTCAGACATAGATGATGAAGCTGCTGCAATAGACTCAGTGATTGTCATAGTTTTTAAGGCGGTAAGGCGACGGAGGCGTTTGAGAGTCTTTCGGAGTGCCTTAGCAATAAGGCGGGCATAAAGCGTCGCCTTATCGACTAAAGCATTCCTGTGTAATTTTTTTATAAAACCAATCTATTTGGCTCAAATCCTAGTTAAATCCTATTACTTATATGTTAAATAAATATTAAATGTTCATATTAACATATTAATATGAATACATATTAATCAATAAATGTTCATAAATGTTCCTATTACCAATGTAAGATATTCATCAAGAAAACAAATCAATAAAGTGAATAAACTAAGTTCATCTTCATCAATCATCAATCTTCAATCTTATTAACATATAATATAAATATATAATTATGAAACAAAATTATAAATATAAAGAAAAGAAGACATAAAAAATACAAGTATTTATTATACTTACTCCTATGATGCCAAAATGAGTGCCTAAGCCCTAAGGTCATCCACTATATTTCTACTCCTGTCAAAGAAGAATAAAGCTTACCGTTGCCGGAGCAAAATGGTCACCTGGATCAATGGTTCTTCCTTGTTCCTTGATTCTTTCTCAAAGTCCTTTCTTAAAACCCTTGACAAAATCCAAACCCTGTTTGTGAATCGTGTTATTGTTTTGTTTGTTTTGGTTATTTTTGGTGGAGTAAAGTTGATCCCATACATCTCAAGTGTTAACAAAACCATACACCTACCAATAAAAAATCCATATTTGGAATCTTCATCAAGTAATTTTAAAATGTGTTTAAGAAAAAAAAAAAACCCCCATAAGGCGCCACTTCACATAAGGCAGAGCACTGCCTGCTCTGCCTTACCATCTCTAGACCGCATCAGCGCCAAGGCGCTGGTAAGGCGACGCCTTAGCAGCGCCTTAAAAACTATGGTGACTGTAGTACCCTGCAACACATACAAACTGTCAACCTTGATTCCTTTCATCAATAAGAGAACACCCTTGCTGATCTTTATGACTCCACCTTCAGCTGTATACTTGTACCCATTTGAATCAAGAGTGCCTAAACTGATGAGATTCTTCTTCAAATCAGGGACATGCCTGACATTAGACAAGGTTCTAACAATGCCATCATATATTTTGATATTGATCGTCTCCATTCCAATAGTCTTACAATAAGCATTATTTCCCATCAACACAACTCCACCTCGAACTGATTCGTATGTGGAGAACCATTCACGATTGGTACACATATGGTAGGAACAACCAGAGTCAAGAATCCATCCATCCTGTGATCTAACTTTGTCATCAGTCACCAAAAGCATATCAGACTCACTCTCATCTTCAGCAATACTAGCTTCTGTAGAATCATCTCTTTTCTGTTGATTTTGAGCACCACCACCTGCCTTTTGCTTATTTAAAAGCTTATAGCATTTAGATTTAATATGCCCATTTTTCTTACAGTAATTGCAGGTCAAATTCTTGTGCTTAGATTATGATCTAGCCTTCTTTTTATCACCATCTGAACCCCCTTCATTTGTTCTCCCTCTAGCTACCAAACCAACACCATCAGATTTATTGGTAGATGTCAACTTATTATCAATCTTCTGCTTGTTTTGCAGATTTGTTTTGACATCCTTAATAGAGATCGTCTCTCTACCATAAATCATGGTATCCCTAAAATGCTTATAAGATGGAGGCAGAGAACATAATAATAATAAGGTCAAATCTTCATCGTTTATTTTAACATCTATCATTTTCAAATCAATAACAATAGAATTGAACTCAGATATGTGGGATTTAATAGAAGTACCTTCACCCATGTGAAGGGTATACAGATGTTGCTTCAATCTCAACCTATTGGTTAGGGATTTGGTGAGATAGAGATTCTCTAACTTCACCCATAACTCCACAGCCGTTTTCTCTGAGAGAACTTCCTGTATAACATCATTCGAAAGACACAACTGAATAGCTGAAAGGGCTTCATCATCCAAATCGTTCCAATCATCATCAGACATAGTTGCAAGTTTCTTTGCCTTCCTAAATAGGGTTTTCTTCAAACCCTGCTTCGTGAGAACAACCATCATTCGAACCTGCCATAAACTAAAATTGATGTTGCCGTCGCACCTATCAAAATCGTATTTCGTTGAAGCCATGGATCGAATAACCCAAAGCTCTTATACCAGTTTGTTAGATCAAACACCAAGAAACACGAAAAATAAAGAGAAAATAAATCCGCACGACACAGAGATTTAACGAGGTTCACACACCAGGGTGGTGTGCTACGTCCTCGGGCGAAGAAGAAAATGTTTCACTATACAGAAGAGAGATTACACCCAAGCAGCGGCAAGAAAACTTGCCCTGAAACCCTAGCTCAAAAAAACCCCAAAATACAATGACTTTCTCAATAAGCAACAGTACATTATATATACTCCAAGTCGTGGGTCGATCGGCCTAACCCCTCTACTGAAAATTTTCCATTCGGATCGCCACCAAAATATGTCGGATCGGGTCAATCTTCAAAACGGGTCAGGAATTCGAGACAAACTTAACACCCCTTTATAAATTTGAGATAATTTACAGAACTTCCATCACCCTTCTTGTTTGAGTTGTTTAACACTTGGGTGGGTCCATAAGCTATCTGAAACAGGGTTTTCAAACCCTGGATTGCATCAGACTTGGCATTTTATTGACATTGAAGACACATCCAAGGAATTACCTAAGCCATTAACAAACTGCTTTAATTTAAAATCAAACCATCAGTTTTTCCTTTAGACGATAGCATCAAATATGTTGTAGCAAATAACACAATAAGAAAGGTGGTATACAGATTTTCAATTATGCAATCAAACTGCCATCGACTATCTTGAGATGCGAGCCCATAAGTTAGCTGATATGTTGAAAGCAACCAATAGTGAAGGAACAGTTCAAAAGATAAACCTGCACGAATACCCCAGGCGAAAATTCTGAAACAATGCCATCTTTTCCAGCTAAATTAACGGTCTTCAAAATATGTATAGCAGCAGGACGAGTCTGTTTACAAAGACAATATAAACAAGGGATATTTGGTAAATTTTGAGAAGCAACAGAACCCCCCCACCCCCCCGGGCGGGGCGGAGAAAAAATGTATAATTCCACAATAAGAAGTTGATGCAAGGACATCTATCACTAAATGCTAAATGCAGAAGGAATAATGTACTGAATAAACTGAGACATGCACGCACACAGAAGCAAGTTGCTGAACGAAATAATTCTTTCAGTTGACAAGAAGTAACATAAATGAAAACATTTCTGAAATAACATTCCTATAATCTGTAAGTTTGAAGACTAGATCTAAAAGCGTTAAAATTATTTCTTCTCACCTTTCCAGTGGAAATCACTACTTTTACTCCCCTTGATGCAGCCTCCTTAAGTGCTTTTGCTGTTGTTGAAGAAACTTGGCTACTACTGTTCAGCAGTGTGCCTGATAATTATATAAGCCAACAATGTAAGTCAATGCAAAAACTCTAAAAGCATGATACCAACTTCTGCATGAGCTCACCATCCATGTCACAGAAGATATAGCTGAATTTTGGCTTGTAAAATCGCAGACTGCCTTCTTTCTTCCTGTCTTTTGACAGCTCACCTGTGAAGAATCTCAAACTGCCAATATCTTTATAAAATCTCATACTACCACATAGAATAAAAATTTATCCAGCGAAGGGAAAGGCAAATCAGAAACAAAGTTGCACAATAGAGGACACACTCACCATCTGAAGTTTCCAATTGATGGCCTTCGTTATTAGCAGCAGCATATGCACTCTGAATTAACCCTTTCCCCTTCCATCCAAAACTTTTCAAAAGAAGTTCCTCTTCCTTCTCCATTTCTGCTTCAGCCTCATCACTGACTTCATGATCAAATCCCAAAAGATGTAGCAGGCCATGAACCTAAAGGAAGACATACCAAATCATGGTTCTTATCTGCCATGCAAATACTTCCAGCAAAGACAAGAGAATCTCCCTGAGCATGAAAATTTAAGCTACTCTTTAGCATTATAGGGTCATAAGTCATAACAAATATGATTCAACTATATGATGAATCATATTCATTTGTAAGATCCAATTTCAATCCAAGATATATCATATTCAATGTTATTGGTTTCAAATCAGGATGTCCATTGTTGTTGAATGAAAAGTACAATAATGTCAAACCACCTAAGCTAATGGAAAATCATGAATAATTATGTACCTACAATATATAAAATGGTGGAGATGACGTTAAAATGGATGAGAGACAAAAACTAGAAAGATGAAAAAATAAATGAAAACATTAGAGGTATTTTAGGAGTAGCTCCAATAAGTATAAGTTGAGGGGAAATCGTTTGAAGTGGCATGGTAATGTTTAAAGAAGGTATCTCTCTCGCTCTCTTGGCTGAATGTAAAGGAAATTTATACATTGCAATGGGATGGATGGAGCGGTTTCAGATGGGCGCGGGTGCAATGAGGTTACAAAACTTCTAACCAAAGTTGTCATGATGCCAAGGCGAGCCATGGCAATGGCCAGACACGGACCTAGATGGGAGCCAAAGCAAGCACCATACATTACATTCCAGGTAATATTTTAAATATTAGTTATTTGTTATGGTTATTTAGCTATTCTATTTGTTTATGGGCTCTGGTTTCCTCCACAGCCTTAATATCTGCCACATGGCAGATCAGGTAGGCCCTAATTTTAGTGGGCAAGTAGACAATGATCCCCTATTGACATGTCAAGTTTCATCTAAAACAGAATTGGCCATTTGGAAAATAAAGCTTCAAACATATCCTAAAAGTGGTTGAAAATATGAAACCTTGGGGAAATCATTTTAAGCCCAAAAGTAAATGGAAGGCTGAAAATAAAAGGAAAAATGCTTATAGATGGAGAGGTATATCATCGAATTTGGCTTTGTAATTTGGCAAGCAGCCAATCCAGGCCATAAGTTATTTATAATAATGTAATGATGAATATTAAAGAAAAGAAAAAATAAAGAAGACAGACCATATCAATAGAATAAAACAAACCACCAAAAAACATGTCAGAGAATTAAACACACATATGAAAGACGAAAATACAAACCCACATATTAGATCTGGAAATGATTAACAGTGGGGATAACTAATGAACAACCAACCATAAGGATGCGTATCTCATCAAGAAGGGTATGACCTCTTTCCTCTGCTTGTCTTGCTGCGGTCTCAACAGAAATAACTATATCACCCATCATTAGCTGCAAAACAAATGAAGCATAACAACAGTTTATCAACATGAGAAGAAAAACTTGATTCGGTTTACAAGATTGAATTCAAGATTCAGTTTACAAGATTGAATTCATACTATTGGGAGCTTCAGTTCAGGGATATGTTGTGACATTGAGAGAACGTCAGTAGCATGGTCCTCATCCCTCCAATCTTTATTGAGTTTTCGAATGAATTCATCATTGCAAAGAAGAACAGATAGCTCAACAGTTTCATATCTACCAACATCATCTATCGCAGTGTCTCTTGTTGTATACTCTGAATCTTTTAGACCATCAAATGCTAACTTCATCGCCATGGGAACATTTAGTTTGAGCATTTCTGCAATACTCTGCAACAAAATAAAATAAATAGCATAAAAAGATCAAGGAAGAAATTCCCACTTGCATCATATGTTCATTAATTTGTTACAAACATGAAGAAATCAAATTCATTCCAACATGCCAAGGTCATGGGGAAACAAATTGTTGCTGTTGATCAGAGCTGACTACGTTTACCAAAAAAATATGGAACTAGAAGATTATTTCACTCTAAACCTAATATTTAACTAGCATAGTAGGTATAGCTTTTCAACAAACAATTGTTGACAACTTTTGAATGATGAAAAAAAAAAACTTATTGAAATTTTGGCCATCATGATCCCATGGCTGAACATCCAAATAAAAGACATGGTTTCATAGAACCAATAAGCCTTCTATACCACAACACAATACAACATGCAAAGGCACTTGTTCCATTGAATAACGATGAAAGAACAATTACTTATTTCACGTCTTGCATAGAAACCCTCTTTATTCATACCTACCACAGACTGCTCCTTGAAACTTATCTTTCTATTTCAACACCAATCATAATAAAACTACAGCAAACAGAAGTTGCACCCTAATCTGTTTTTATCATCAACATGAAAAAGATTTTGCTTCAATAATAAAAAAAAAAACAGATTCAACAGAAATGAACATCGAAAGAGGCATGACGAATTTTCTTCCCTTTTTTTTTCAGAAAGCAAATGCAAACTATTTCTTCCATATGAAAGTATAAATTATTAAAACACGCATTTTATGCTATTCCATTCAAAACTGAAAGAAAATCTTTTAACACATGCACGCAACATGTCACTAAAAAACCCCAAGAAACCACTCACATTATTCATTTCCGTATTCCTATAATAAAGAAACAGAGAAAAGTAAAGCCAAATACAAACGCACCAGAATCTCGGGATCGTTAGGCAACTCTTCTTCGGTAGAAATCCTGACATTGAGCTCCAACTTCTTCTCCTTCTTCTTCCCCGAGCGGCGCCTCACTTTTCGGTACTCTCTCTGGGTAGCGAAAATCCTTCCGACTCCAACTGTTCTCGGAGAAGTTGTTCGATCCGCTCGAGGTAGAACGTGAAATCTTCGGCCGAAAATCAAAGAATCAGCAGCAGAAATAATAAAGCGAGACGCAAAAGAAACGGAAACCGAATGGGCTAGAGAGCGAGAAGCAACGCAGTTGTTAGTGGATGAATTGAAAGCGAGAGGAAAAACGCGGGGGAGGATTCGAGCCATGCCGGCGGAAGAGCGATGACACTCCGGCGATATTATAGAGCTGTATTGAGAAGAAGGAGACAGAGTTCGGCGCAGAGGAAATGAGAAGCGTGGAAGCATTCAGCTGATGAAGTATTTTCTTGTTCGCCACAAAGTTTCCAGCCTCTCTCTCTCTCTCTCTCTCTCTCGTTCGCGCTCGTTGAAAGCAAACACACTCCGAGGTTCGTGCAACAACTCCCACTGCGGGTGAGTGGCACAAAAAATATATCGGGAAAGTGTCTTTCTGTCGGTAGTGTCACCTACAGTGTAACTTTCTCCCATGATAAAGGGCGAAGATGTCATTTCATAAGAATAGGAGAAAATAGATAAACATAAGAGTGTTGGATAAAGAACGCCACCTACCTCAAGGGGTAGTCGAGTTATTTCACAAAACGTGCTTTTTCACTGCTTTCCGTGAAAATTGAATGATTCTCATTCAACCCTAGTATGATCCAATCCATGCCATTGTAAGATTAATATAGACCTACAGGACTAGTAAGGCCGAAGACTTTGATCTCATTATCAAAAGCAAAACCAAAAAAATGTAGATAAAGTTTTTCCTACCATATATCACATATGAAACCCTTTTTTTTTTTCAAGAGGGACCCCCACGCAACAAATACATGGACGAAAAATGACCTCGCTCCCCTCCCAGGGCATGCGCCCGTGTGTAGGCGCAGGGCCACTCTCGAATGGAAAGCAATTGCATTTTGTTTTGTTTTTTTTTCCCCCCTTTTATGGAGATGGAACAAACCATATAACTAAAGTCGCACATAAAACTTGAAAAATAGAACCAATCTTAAACTAGAGTGGCACATAAAACATGCGATCTCTCTCATTTTTTTCTTTCTACCATACTATGACTCACATTGGACAAGATAAGGGAACCACTAGGCCCGACCTGAATCCTCATCAGTTTTCAATCGATTCCGATTTCGATTTATTTTGATTATTCAAAATCAAATTAACACCAGTTTAGATCAATTTGTTTTTGGACTTGAACCACAGTAAAACCGATCTAAACTGGTATTAATTCCCAGATGATTCAAGTTGAGCCTACTCAAACAATCCAATATCTTTTTTCCCACTTCTATTCATGCATTTACAAAACAGAACGGGAAAGAAGTGTCCAGCAACCAAAGTGAGCAAATTTCACTGATCTCGCAAGGTGCAAGGTGGCTTTTCACCAGCCTAATTTATCAGAGGTTTACTTCCATCTAACAAATCAATCATTTAATCCTCAAGAACAGTGAACTGTTCTCATTGATCAGCAGTAACAAATTGAGAATTTTTGAAATTTCAAATCCAAAGAAGTTCTTGATTACTTGACCAAAATTTTACGCCATGAATAACCTCAACTGTCCCAATCAAAAACCAAGAATCAGTTTATGTACACATACATATTCTACAATTCAAATTGACCTTGAATAATTAGACCTTAAATGATGGGATAGTAAGGTTGATCAAATTTGATCGACAGGCGTAATTCCAAGTAGAAAGAAGCATTTTCCCATGACGATGGCTGTTGCTTCACATAACAATAATCTGCTTGTTTCCTCAGCCGATCCAACAACCTGCCCAGCACATCTCAGAAAATCTCAGTGGTTTCAACAAGTTAAGATAATACCAAGCAAAAAAGGATCTATAGGCGACAAATTGCAATCTACACCAAGCTGTGTTTAGATCCACAAACCAATATACCATTAACTTCCACAATCTAATCTCCAAAGAAATTTCTATACTAATGCCAATCACTGAATACAGAAAATTTATTTACTGGACCAGTTTCCTCTAAGATTCACATTGGAAGGGCATCAGGAAAAGCTCTAATATCAGCCAGAAGGGAACAACGTTAATTTGCACACACACAGATAGGCCATATGTTGACATAAAGCTCTGGAAATCATTACAAGCACAACTAAAAAAAAATTGTTGAAAACAAATGGATCGATGAAAAAACAAGGGGACGATGCTAATACCAGCAAAGGGTTATATAAGTTAATTTGGCAATGGGATTTGACATGCATTCAATCAGACCATGCCCTTTCTATCCAACAGTTGGAATAACCGCATCACCCTTCCTTGTGGCACAAATTGGATAGACCATTTAGGAAGACATTTCTTATGTTGCCCGTGCAAATAAAATTTGACTTTTTTTTTTTTTAAATATTTTTTCTAATTACTGGTGGAACTACGTGTGAGTGACTAACAAGCCATTATTCTTCTACCGGCTTTATGCATCTGCTTTCCCAATTTATTTCCATTTTGGGAAAAGTAAAACGTATAGGTAAACATACATCCAGTAATAGAAACTCTGAAATATAGAAAGCTTCTAAGAAGTTTAGGACAATCAGACCTGACAATTTGAATAAAACTTTGTGAAGTTCTCTGACAAGTTATAAAGGTACTCGCACAACACATTTGGCAGGAGATTGGTGCAAGCCTCCTCAACAGTCTGAAAACGCAGGTAGCTAACAAATTAATATCCATCCAACAATCATATAAGGGCTACATATCATAGAGGCCAGCAAGTATCTAATATATATCACCAGTAGGAAGGTTTGGATAACAAACAAATAGACAGTAGCAAAGCAAACTGTACTGGTGCTTGCGATAAAAAAAAATATATGAAATAACCCAATCCCCCTCCTTCCAATTTATACCTCTGCAAATAGGAGCAAATGAAGGCCCAACACACGCTCGTCTGCATGATCTAGCGAAATGGCTCCTGTCTGTACAAAACAGGAATATGAGAAATCTATTTCATAATAAACCATTCCTCACAACTGAGTTATTCAAACTGCAACCTACATTGAGGCTTATGGAAAATACTTAGCTCATGTTACCCCAACAAAAACTAAACAAGCTGACGGGCTGAGACAAAGTTACTCAGTTACAGCTAGCCAAGCCCCAAACCAAAAACGATTATCAGTTCTAACAGGGATGTTCTACAAAATAGGAAGACAACTTACTCTCTTCAGATCTTCTATGTCTTTACCAGATCTCCTGATGATCGAACATATTCGAGCATATGCATACAAAAGGTAAACTGCGGTATTTCCCTGCTCAGCAAGAAAGCAAGGTAGGTAAGAAGTAAAATTTGGGGGTTTTTTTTTTTCTCTTTTGGGGGGGGGGGGGGGGAGTATTTTTATGTAGCAACTTGGTCAATAATCCAGCCCAGAGCATTTTCATGTCCCAAGATACAACTAGATAAAATGAGGCCAGCTTCATTAAAAAAAAAATTCCAGCTCTTGATGCTAATGACCAATTCAGGTCAGTAGCAAGATTTATCTGTAAACATTCCAGAATTGCAAAGAAAGCATTTGTACCAAAAAGAAAAATCAATCCCATAAGAAAATCTGGTAAGAAGGGTCCCATGTTTTGCTCATATGCAATATGATCATCCAACATGTGCCAAGTCCAAAAGAACAATTAAGCATGGAACGTGGCTAACTGCCCGTTTACATCCAAATTACTACCATCATCACACCACAACCTCATGTCGATTAAATGAGAGTTGGAGGCCAACCACTAAAAAAAAAAAAAAGAGAGAGAGAGAGAGAAGAAAGAAGAGAAAGAGAATACAAAATTATCTCAGCTTCCAAACATCCAAGAAAAAAGATGAGCATATTTGATGTATTGTCAGCATACTTATAACAGCATATAACCATCTAGAAATAAAAAAGGGCCACCATTTAGTTTAAAATTCAAATTAAATGCTTAGGAAGTGGGGAGAATAATAAAAAATACAGATGGTGCATATAGTCCATCAGTGTCGGACTATTATGTCAGCTACTTCACAACATTCTGCCACAGGAAACTTAAAACACACCTTATCATTAAGCATCTGATCAAAATTAAATGTATAATTGGTCAGCCTGTTGTTTTTCAGGTCAGCATACCTGTTAAAAGAACAGATGTGAACAGATCAATACAGGTTAACCAGAATACCATTAAGAATAAAAATTATAGTTAAAAAAAAATAAAAAAATAAAAACAGAAAGGAGAGGAGCAGATACATACAGCTCAACTGAAGCTGTGAATAACTAGTATAATAAAACAATACAAAATAAATAAATGTGCTCATACAGAAGCAGGTCTCATGGCAGATAGAAACTATTCCAGCTTGTTAGCTAACCATATTTATGATGCTGTAACTATAAATTTTCTTCCATTCAGATCAAAAAATTGGCATGTGCTATGTGCCATGGGGGTTTATGTGCCAGGGGATAATGTTTTTTCTTTTTTCTCCCAAAATGAAAAAAACATAAATTACATCATAATAGAAAATTAATCAGCACCTCTGACACAGTGAACAAGAATGAAAATGACAGATACAACTTACAACAATTTGATATTTTGATGAACAAGAACATATCTGGGTATGCAGCCCAAGAATATTACATGAAGCCAATGTCTCTTCATCCATCAAAAAATTAAGTTACTTCGTCTCCGAATCAGCAACAGTGGGTTTGTTTACCAAGTCAAAACTTGCATAAAATATCCATTCTTGATAAACAAAAGGGGGCCATAACCAGTGCTAATTCCACTCACAGGGGTGCATTGGAGATGATCTAAACCTTTGGCATTTTTGCACAAAGTGGCCACTCTCAAAGCTTGAAACCACATCTTCACAGTGGCAACCCAATCTCTCACTATCTTACTAAGCGATGGCCCGTATAATGTCGGGTTGCATCACAAATGATCTAACCTGATGCAGGACAGATTTGGGAAATCTAATACAAGTCTTCATTTGCTGCCCCACTGCCTCCTTACTGTTAATTGATGAATCTCCATAGTGTTTAAGGCTACAATTTAAGACAAAACTGGGAAAACTGGTAGAAAAGGAATAGGGGAGAGGGAAAGGGAGAGGGTGGTAGCCTATAAGAGAAGAATTAGGGAAGAGAAAGGAGGCTTGGCTTCACACCAACTATGATACACTCCAAGGTTTGCAGGGAACAGGGAATCACCGATGCTGCAGAGAACAGAGGGAGAAGAAGTAGGGGAAAAGAAAAGTAGAAGAAGAGGAAGAGGGGGTAGGAAGAACAGAAATCAAGAAAGAGAAGAAGAAGAAATTAAGAGGGGGAGAGAGAGAGAGAGAGAGAGCCTGACATTGTAAGAGGGGAGCAGTTCCTGTTCTCATTCATTAATTGTCCATTCCACTGATTGTCCAAATACAGCCTTCTAAAACCCAAAATGAAAAAAAAGAAATAACTCCCTAAAAACTACTTTTTCGGCAGTGACTACTTCCTAATAATTGCTTCTCCAGCAATAACTTCCTAATAACTCTTACAACATTAATACATAATAGTTTGGACACTCAACAAAATAAAAATACTACAAAATAAAACAAGCTACACAGAAGTAAATAGAAATATGCATCCACACAAGGGACATCTACCCACAATGTAGTGATATGCTGTTGTGTTCGTCGGCATCTCCTATGATATGTCCTAATTCCTTGAATGATGTCATAATTCCCTGGATGATGTCCTAACCATAACCCCAGGCAGGATCTTCAATACAATCAATAAATTCCAGGTACAAAGAACAAATCAGAAAATAAAATAGAAAATTAAAGGGGAAGAAGAATATAGGTAATAGGGAAGGGGGGATAGGGTAGTCTCTCTGAGACTTGGGTCTCTCACCCACGGCCTCTCACCGTTGTTTTGACTCTCTCAGTCACGACTCTCTCAAGACAATAGGGATGCACAAAGAACACTTTCTTTCACCATGAATCAACTTCTGTCAAAGCTTACAATGGTTGGATTTAAATAGGCTAAGCCAAAGCCTTACAAAAAGGAAAGGAAACTACTTCCTAAAGACTTTCCTAAACTCAATTATTGCTTGACGAAAAGAAAAAGAACTAATTAGGAAACAAATCAATACTCTTTATGTTGTTGTCCAAGGCTTGACTAAAGACAGAAAACTTCCAAAAATAGAAACAATAAAAGTAGAAACTTAAACTAAACAAGTAGCAACTACTAAAACCATCAAGATCTATCAAAACGGAACTACTTAACTGTTCACATGAACAGTAATTTTTTTTCCTGAATTTGATTCTTGTCCTCTTCTTCTTCATGCCTTGACCTACTTCACCCTAAATTATCAATTCTTAATACAGTCAGTAAAAAAATTAACTCTTTGAAAAAAAAAAAATTTAAATGAAATTCAGCACCTTCATTTTGTGAGGTGCTGAATTCATTGATCAGGGGTGAACAACACTCTAAATCTCAGGCCGAATGTAAGCTTCAGTTCTTGATTTCAGATCCACAATTAAAAAATAAGGGAGAAAGACAAACCCAGCACTCAATTAACTCCAAACCACCATCTAACAGCAGTACTTGGTTGCTTATTTGAACCTCCAAAGATGGGCAGCAAGTCAGCAAATGAGTACATAGGTGGGGTCAATGGCCTTCAGGTTTCAGCAGAGAAAACATTCAAGAAATATGAACCACAGGGGGTGGGATGATGCTCTCTTCAGTCAGCAACTATGGCAACAGAACAAGAGGCACTCTTCCGTTGAATCGATGGAATCTCAGCAGCAGTACTTAGGTCTCGGTTGATCTCAAATTTGCAGAGAACAAATCAAAAAAATATGTTAACAAGAAAGGGTATCGGTTGGGGAGAAGAAGTACGTAGTATCTCTCAGACTAGGGCATATCAGTATATCACCCAAGGCCTCTCACCTTATTGCATCACATTTTTCTTGCAAAAAGCAAAACTTATTTTCATTCATTAATTTGTGGGAAGGATCCATAGATCCATTGCAATTTATAGTGCTATTGCGTAAGTCAAAACAAGAAAGAAATACAAAAGGAAAGTCTAAGATTTGTTCCCCAAGCCATCGAGAAGTCTATCTTGTCTTGACCAAGTATACAAATGATAAAAAGGAAAGAAATCTTCACTAAACAAACATAACTTGCAGCCCAAGACTTCGATTAAAGACACAAGCTTGCTGCCCAAGATACCTATCCCACGCAAGTTGTCCATATGCACCACATCACAATTCACGTGAATATAGTAACTCAGGGTACCATTCACATGAACAGTAACTTACTTTAATTGCATCATGCTTCAATCTACATCACACTGTCCTAGCTCCTTTGACTACCTGGCGTCCTGAAATTGTGGTTCCTTTCCATCTGAATCCACAATTCTACCAAGTCTAGAAGGGGTGGTAGCTACATATTTATTTTTACCATACGGATGGGCATACCCCCTCCCTTTCTCTTTTTCTTTGTTTATCTTAACATCTTTAAAATTACACTGGATCTCAAAAGACACAACTTACATTCCAAAGGCATATTTGAATGGGTGATTCAAAACCATAAGAGAGAAAAAGATAAAAGAGATAGGATCATAGGACAGGTTTTAAATTGCATTTTAAATGACAAATATTGTTTGAGATAGGACACTAATGTAACTTTTAGACATACACTGTGCAAGGGTTGATACAAGTGACAAACCCAAAGTTCCTTCAGGTTCAGGTATTGCATTGTAATGTAGGATATTTTGATGTGTGATGTGTCTGTCAAACCCAATTAAATTTGATTAAATTAATGATTAAATACTAACCCACAACCAGTAGGTCGTAATGGAGCAACCTGACCATTGCGCCGAGGTCCACCCTCACTTGTGGTTATAATCATCCTATGTGCAAGAGCCCAAAAGTACCGTATGCTTGTTTACAACTATGATCATATCTATTGTGTAACAGTCCAAAGGATTCATTATTCCAATCCTTTTATATAGTTAATATTCTGTCACTTGAGGGTGAGTGTTTGTTGAATTCATTGACACTAGTGATCCTCCTGTAGAGCTGGTTCACTTCTGGACTAGTTTTACATCACTAGGACAGCTAAGAGAGCCCATAGGCTGATAGAAATATCATGATGGAAACTTTTAGATAATTTCCATTTAATTATTAATTTTATTTTTAAAGATTTAAGTTTTAAGAATGATCTAGTCTTATTTAGATAGACTTTTTGTGCTGTTTGTTTAATAGGTGAACAACATTTAAAGTTCCTTTTTTTTTTTTTTTGGGGGGGGGGGGGGGTGGGGTGGGTTGGGTGTCAGCTTTGACTAGATTTGGATGCACGAGTAACATAACCAACATTACAGTAAACCACTCAGAAATGGTATGGATTACAATGGCCATATGGGAATGATCTTTGGTTCTAAAAATTGAAAATAATTACACACCCACACTAACAGGCTAACATTGGATATAGTATGAAGAATTTGAAGGTCCACTTTGTCAGTAGTGAAGTAGGATCCATAATAGCAGTTTCTATACTATGACTGGGATGAATTAAAGCAGAAGCAAGATTCCACAATTGGCAGCAGGTTAGAAACCTTGCATGTAAATCTTTTTGCAAATAACCCACCAATATCATAAGAAACATCAAGGAAACAATAAGACCCATTATACTTTTTCATCACTTCACATACTATACATCATTCATCATGTGCATAGGCAGGCATAGATACAAGAAAGCTTACTTTACAGCCCCATAACCTATTCTTTCAGCAGTTTCTTCAATCTTCTCCTGTGTCCACTCTGTAGCTTTACCTGATCAGTACTAACAAATTTCAGCAAGCGAAATAATTCACATGTTACACCACAAAGAACAAACACCTATATAGTGGTTTGGTCTTATTTCGAAAAGACAGTAGACAATAACAACTAAGCCTTTTCCCAACTGAATGGAGTCGGCTAAATGGATCAGTCAACTAAGTACCACGCTCAGCAAGTGCTGCTATGCTGCGATTTTTGGCTTCATCAAGTAAATCAACCAATCGAACTACTTCACTACTGCGGGTCCGAAAGCGCTTTCCATCATCTCCAAGAACAAGACCAAATCCCACATGGTTGACTTTGGGATACAAATTAACATCAGATGGAAGCCAAGAGGCCATTCTGGCAGCCTGAAATAGGAAAATAAAAGTAATTCTCAACTTTTAGTGGGACAGCACCAAACAGTTGTTCACAATATATATATATATATATATAAACTGTGGACAACATAACAGTAACATATTCAAGATCCACACCAACCAGTATTTATGATCAATATAGCTAGCAATATCTTCAAGAGTCAAAGACTCAAGAATCACCAAACCCAAAACTCCACCTAGTTCCAGCAAGTCCAAGAGACTGGAGTGGACAATTCGCCAAATTGGAAAATAAATTAACCTGTCCTCAAAGCTATGACTTTGATTCAAGCTTGCCTATCATTTGTCATGGGAATGGCAGTAGTATAGCAAGAGAAAACCATAGTATAGCAGCCCATAGTTGGAGATGGCATGGGATACATACACTGAATACCATTTCAAAGTGCTGTTGTTGACCAACATCAGTGACATATATTACCCACTCAGCTTTCTCTTCATTAAGGCGATACCTGTAAATTGGAAGCAGCACCATTAACTACAGCATGTGCATCCAAAAATGAAATGAAATAAACAGAAGTGGAATGGGTGCACTGTGCACAGAGACAAAAAAATTATTAAGCAAATATTTCAAGCATATATAAAAAAAATATAGAAAATACATGGGTCAGTAGAACTTGTGACAAAAGGAAACTGCATCAATATGGAAGTCTATGGGTCAACCATAACACAGCAAGGATAGGATGAAGTAATCAATAGACAACTATCCATTCATAACAAATGAATCTGAAACAATTTCTAGAGTCATCAAATTGAGTTGAGTCCTCCAATATGATATCTTGGTTGCATTGTTTTGGTATCCTTGTGCCTTAGAGGGGCAAGCTACAGTGAGCAGTATAGAGGAGCATCTATAAAGAAGGGGAAAAAACAAGAACATCCATAATGACAGACACTCCTACAAGGCCACCATTGACTTGATGGGCATTAAATCTTGCACAGGGCAATCAAAACTGAGATGTGCAAGGAAAGAACCAGGAAATCTATTTTAGTAGACTGGCAATAAGTAGATTTGGCAATTAAGAGTCTCAGACAATATCTAAATTAGTGGTATTACCAATAGATTTATTTACCTAAGACAGTAAGAATTAGCTTAGTGGTTTAACTTAAGATTAAAACTAACTTAACCTAAATGTAGGAAAAATAGACATATGGCTATTGGCCACACCATATTGATCTACTAAATTTACTACGAGGAAAAGAAAAGAAGATAAGGTAGGATAGGGCTACATACACAAAAACCTTTCAACTCCATGTCAGAAAACTTACCAAAGAGCAGTTAGATCGGTTGAAGCATAGTTATAACCCCCATCACTCTTCACAACAATAAGAGGTATATTCTTCCCATCAATGAAGATCACACGAGCACCCTCACTATCCTGAATCAAATCTTTCTCAGCCAATAAGTTCAGAACTCCAGCAATATATGGGTTATAAAAGCTTTCCCCCTGCCCACAAAAAGAGAAAGAAAGAGAAAAGCTGTAAGTATGTTGCTTCAAAACATACTGCTATAATTGTTTTGGGTTCTGCCGAGAATAAACTTTAAAAGCAAAAGAACGATAAATCATCACATTATTCAAAATATCTTAAAGAGCCGTTTGAATCCAAAAGAATAAACAAGATGTAGTGAAGACCAAGAAAATGGAAAGAATAATACTTATTCTTTTAACAGATAACAAAATAATTTATTAATAGGAATGTTTTCTGTCCAGGAATGTTGGGGCTGCATCCAGAGACAGGCGGGCCAATGGGAGCGCACCTGGAAGCATCAATTGGGTGAAAACAAATTTTTTCTTCTTTTGGGGTGGGGAGTGGGAGTGGGGGTGGGGGTAGAGGAAAAGAGGAAGGAGAAAGGGAAGGATTCTGCTGGCAGCACCTGCCGCAGGGATGAGGGAGAAAGGAAGAGAGAAGAGATCATGGTGAGAGAAAAGTAGATAGTAAAAGAACCAGGGGGGGAAGAGAGGTCACAAAATCACTTTTCAAACAAAATAATTATTTTCCTATTACATTCGATTGGGAGGAGGGGATAACATTTCTTTAAATAAAAAAGGAAATAGAATTCCAAATTCTTCTAAAATAATAAAAGACTTTTAAACTTATCCTACATCTAGGGTGGACGCACAAGACAGCTAGCTAATATTAATAGAATAACTTCCTAACTAATAACTAATGGGCCCCACTACTAATCTAAATTAAAAGACTAAATTTGGGCACCCCCTTATGGACCTAAATTTTAGGCCTTATAATTGAGCTCATTACAAGTGAAAACATTTAAAACAAAAGCCCATAATCAAATACTACCAAAACAAACCCTAATGTTGCATCATAACTGCATTACTTACATCGGCCAATTCCCTATTTTCTTTATTCAAATAAATAACTAAACATACAAATACACATACGCACATATAATAAAAGTAGCAACAACATCTTTGTTTCCTTAAGTGCTAAAAGCTACTTGGAAGAAGAGAAGGATGAGAGCAAAACCTTTTCCTCCAGATGAACTCCAAGGCGGATATAGACCTGATCAAATTCCCTGCGGCTTATCTCGCAGATCTGTTCCCATGCTGCCCGATACCTAGCTTCTCCACGCTGAGATACAATTTAAATCAGAAGAAATACAAAGAAAATTTAGCAAGCACATGAAAGACATTCTCCTCCTCTTCAATGTGGGTGGAAATGCAAGGATTTAGAGTTCTTCCACACGAGGAGAGAAACTTGCCAATCGTAATCAATAAATCCAGAAAGATAAACATCACACAAGTACTCACAACATGGTGATAGGTGTCTCACCTGAAGGAGAACCACAGCTTGTTGAGCCCTCACCTTGAAGTCTGAATCCTTGTCAAATTTTTCTTTAGATTTCTTGTAGAAAGCCTAGAACATCACTTATCAAATTAACGGACAAAAACCACCAGTGTGAAAATAGTATGATGTTATGATTTTTTTGGACAAAGCACATCTTGATGTCTTGTAGAATGCCTAGAGAAGCACAAGTTAAATAAGAACATGACAATAAATTTCCTCCACAGAAGAGTGTTAATGTAGAAGGCTAGAAGCCTCAACCTAACGTAAACTCAGTTACCCCTTGACAAATTCACAAGTAACAACATACATGTCTATTTCATTAAGAAGAATAACTTTTTTTTAAACATTAAAGCCTACTTCCATCCTGAAGTATTTGATTGGTCTCACCTAGCTCCCTAATGATCCATGCACCTTGAAAAGAAAACAAAGTCAAGACCCAGTTTCAAGTCCACTGCAGCAAAGCAGTCCAACATGAGGTAATAAGCATAGAAATTGCATGCTTATCAAATAAAATTTTCAACTTCAAACAGATTCCATCAAATAAACAAACAAACTAAGCCTTATCCCAACTTAATGGGGTTGGGTACATGGATCCATGCAGAGACAAAATAGGAAAAGTGAAAGGAAAAGGAAAATAACACAACACCTGCAAGTCAGAAAAATCTCAGCTAAATGGGGTTAGCTACATGGATCCTTGCCCTCCAATCGGCTCTATTTGAGGTCATACTTGGGACAGGACCTAGATTATGCATGTCTTTCCTCACTACTTATATTTGTCATTTTAGGCCTGCCACTAGCTCTTTTAGTTCCTTCAATCTAAATCAGATCACTCCTCCTTACTAGAACATCCCTAGGCTTCAAACAGATTCCATCAATTCTTAATAATGATTACATGCTTGATGTTGTTGGATGGGTTAATGAATTCTGTCAATTATGACACCAACTCTCTTTATTTATAATAACGGAGAGAAAGTTTTACAAAATTACAAAAACCATTAAACTCCTTAGAGTCCGTTTGGCAACTGACACTTTCCCTAAAACCCATTATTACAACACTCACCCTCAAGTTGGTGCAAGATGTCACATTTGCCCAACTTGTAGATAATAGGATGAAACATCTTACTACTAAGATCTTTAGTAAATACATTAGTCAGTTGTTCACAACTGGAAACAAAAAGCACAATGATAAGACCCATATCTAGCTTCTCTTTGATGAAGTCTTGATCTTGGTTCGATCATGCTACACAGGGTTGTGAGCAATGCTAATGGGAGATTTGCGTCATAAAAGAGCTTCATAAGAAAGGTGGTAAGGACAGCCAAATCTGTGAGAAGACCATGAAGCCATAGGAGCTCACAGATGCCATGTGCCATAGCATAGAACTTTGCTTCAGCACTTGAACAGGAAACCACAACTTGCTACTTGCTTCGCCATGTAAAAAGGTTATCACCAACAAAGGTGCAATAACTAGTAATAAACCTGCGATCATCAAGGGAACCTGCGCAATCAGCATCCGTGAAGGCCTCCACCTTAAGGTGATCATGAGGATCAAAAAGGATGCCATGCCCTGGGGAAAATTTCAAGTACCAGAGATTTGGAGAATACACAGCACAGCTTCCATGTGAGTCGAGTAGGGATCATGCATATACTGACTAACCAGGCTAATGGCAAATGCTATGTCAGGGCATGTATAAGAAAGATAGATCAAGCACCCCACTAATCTCTGATATCTCCCCTTATCCATAGTATCACCTTCCTTCCTACTCAGGTGACCATTAACTTTAATAGGAATGTCTACCGGCTTATACCCTAACATGCATGTCTCGTAAAGAAGATCAAGCACATAGTTCAACTAAGACAAGTAGATCCCACGAGAAGACCTGGCAACTTCAATGCCAAGGAAGTAATGAAGCTGTCCTAGATCTTTGATCTCGAATACCTCACTCAAGTATCTCTTAAGGTGAGAGATTTCTGCAAGATCATCACCAGTAACAACAATATCATCTACATGGGCTGTTAGGATAGCAATCTTCCTACCAGATCTATTGATGAACAGAGTATAGTTAGCGTTGCTTTGAGAGTAGCCTGTACCAACCATAGTGATGTAGATAAGTCACTTGGGCTTATTTTATTGCAAATAAGCCTTGGGTTGTGTTATGTATGTGTTGGGCCTTTGATCCCATGGGTTTTCTTTGAAATATGCCACTTTAATGGGCCTAAAATATGGGTAGAATGTAAGAAAACGGGATTTAATTCATTAGTTTAATTAGTTGCTATGTAATTCAATAAAAGCCCATTAGGCCATTAGTTGTTTGTAAAGTCCTATATGGACTATTAGTTAGTTAATCCTACTCCATGTTGGAGTCATAAAGTCAAGTCCTAGTCCTATTTTCAATTCTTAGTTGTAGTAGGAGTGTCAAGTCCTCTTTGGAAACTAGCTCCTAGTCTCAGTATGATTGTAAACTTCCCCTCTATAAATAGAGAGGCATATGTACCATTATTGAACAGATTTGAATAAAGAAGATTTACAATCAATTGCTTAGAGCAGCCAGGATAGCTGTGGGTGAGAAGCTCAGGCCGAGATAGCCACCTCCTCTCCCACTTCCCTTGTTTCTTCTTTACTTTAATCACTTTATTTCCTTTCTATTTTCTGTTTACTGTTATCAGAAGTTCAAACCTGTTAAAGCATTCAAAATTAGAATCAGTCAGCCAAAGATCTTGAAGCCAGTCGACCCTCATTGCTGCCCAAGTATGAGATCTGATCTGTAGATCCTTTGGAGGACTGGTTCTATACTCTAAGAAGATCAATTGATCCTCTCTTGAAGTTTATCTGAAGAAGACAAGTTGTTATTCCTGCAAAAATCTTTACATTCTCTCTCCTAGGTCTGAAAATCAAGAAAACGCATAACTCCATAACCAGCCGTCAGAATCCTCTCAACTTTGAGGGTTTTTGTATCCTCCCTAGGGACTATCTACACCCAAGAGTGCAGCTCAATCGGACTCCTACAGACCTGGCCGCACCTCTCTCTCTCAGCTCTATAGCAAGTCTTTCTCTCTCCTATTAGGTTGGGTTTTAGGCTGGTTTTGCTCCTATATGAGTATTGTATCCTTGAGGATTTATTTAATGGTCTCATTTCTTTGTTTCGTAGTCCTATTTGTATTGTTTGGGGTTATAAATTGCTAGGGTAGTTTCTTATAATCTACTCCTACATTACATAGCCTTATGAAAATGCCCGAACCAAGCACGAGGGAATTGTTTCAAACCATACAATGCATACTTCAGCTTGCATACCTTCCTTGGGTTTTGGAGCAAGTGAACTCAGGATGAATGTCCATATACACTTCCTCCTAGAAGTTCCCCATGAAAGAAGGCATTCTTCATATTTAACTATTGGAGATCCCAATTTAAGTTGGCGGCACAATCTAAGATAACACGAATTGGGTTCATCTTAGCAACTAGAGCAAAAGTCTCATAGTAGTCAATCACATAAGCCTGAGTGAAGCCCTTAGCAACAAGTTTGGCCTTGTACCATCAACCTTATGTTTTACTGTGAAGATCCACTTACACCCAACTATCTTCTTTTGTGAGGTAAGACACACAAGATCTGATGCATCATTTTTTAGGGCCTGCATCTTTTCAACTATAACGATCTGCCATTGTGAGTCTGCACTTGCTTCCTACCAAGTATGGGGAATGGACATAGAGGAAAGAGAAGACAAAAAACTATAGCAGGAAAGAGAAAATGAGTCATAAGAAACAGTTTTAGCATTAAGATGTAAAGTACAAGACCTAGTGCCTTTATGAACAGTTAGCTCAAGGGATGGATCAACAGAAGGAGAATTACCCAGGACCAAGGGGACAAGATCAAGCCAGAGAGTAGATAACTGGCATTGTAGGGTGGATGTTGGATGTGTAGTGGTCTGAGTCTGCTGCCTGCGACTATAAGCACGTATCTCTGGCCAAGGTGAAGTAAAAGTGTCACTGACGGCACATCTTCCACAATAGGAGACTCCCCATGAAGAAGTGTCGCAGTGTAGTATGACCTAGATTCATGAAAGACAACATCTATAGTCACAAACCAATGCTAAGTGGGAGAATGAAAACACCGATAGCCTTTCTGAGTAGGAGCATACCCCAAAAAAATGCATCGAAGACCACGAGAATCAAACTTTCCATGAGTATGATGATCGCGAGCATAACAAACACTACCGAATACCTTAGGAGGAACAAGAAAGGCAGTGGAACCTTGGAGAAGACCCAGAGGGGAGCAGAAGGAATGGACCCAAGAACGCATTCGGTTGATAAGAAAGGCAACAGTGAGAATCACGTCACTCCAATACTGGGAAGGAACATGCATTTCAACATAAGAGAGCATACTACCTCACAAAGGTGGTGATTCTTCTGCTCAGCAACCCCATTTTGAGCCAGTGTATCCACACAGCTAGTCTGATGGATCATCCCATGATTTGAAAGGTAAGCCTAAAAGGACCCTTTGAAGTATTCAAGGCCATTGTCGCTTCGAAAGATCTTAATGGTAGCACCGAATTGACTCTGAACCATGCAGTGAAACTGCTGAATACAATAGGTCTCACCCTTGGTTCGCATCATATAAACCTAAGTGGTCCGAGAATGATAATCAATAAAAGGGACAAATCACAGATAACTATTAATAGAAACATAGCAGGAAGGACCCCAAATATCAGGATGTATCAATGAAAAGGAATGGCACCTTTATTTTTAGAAACAAAATAAGTGATCCAAGTTTGTCTGGCCAAAACACATGCCTTACAAAAAAACTGACTCGAATTACAATTTTGAAAGAAGGAAAGCCCCTAGCTAAAGATCCCAAAGGGGGATGTCCCAACCGACGATGTCACTGGAGTAACTTAGAGATGGGAGGTGATGTAAAAGATGTATAAAGAGCCTAACCAGAAACCGATGCCGAATCATCACCAAGCAGATACAGACCACCACACACCCTACTAGAGCCAATTGTTGCCCCTGTCACCAGATCTTGAAAAACACAATGAAACAGGAAAAATATAACTTTGCAATTAAGACTGGAAAGAAAGAACATGCAATACATTAGAAAATGATAAAGAAGGGGTACAACTAACATAGCCTTTTCCCAAAATAGTGGAATAAATATCGTTAGCCAACTTGACCTTCATTACCATGGTAGGTAGTTACTGTGAGAAAAGAGGCAAGTGGCCTGTCATATGATCAGAAGCCATAGAGTCTATAATCCAAAGGGGTAGAAGGGGAAGAAATAGTATGGCCACAAAAAGAAATACCTCACCCAGAAGGGGTGGAATGAATAGAGCTTGTAGTGGCTAGTGCAAGAGAGTCAAGACGTGTCAAAAGGCACCGGAGGGCAGTAAGCTCATCAAATGATAGTGAGGCTGTTGAGGTGTTAGGAGCAAAGTCAGGGTCAAGGCTCTCAGTATGGTTGTCCTGCCCAGGTGTACTGGCACCACCCTTCCCTCGCCCTTTTCCAGATATATCAATAAAACGGCTATTAAGCTTCCAACAGAGCTCCATGGTGTAAATATCGTTAGCCAACTTGACCTTCATTACCATGGTAGGTAGTTACTGTAAGAAAAGAGGCAAGTGGCCTGTCATATGATCAGAAGCCATAGAGTCTATAATCCAAAGGGGTAGAAGGGGAAGAAATAGTATGGCCACAAAAAGAAATACCTCACCCAGAAGGGGTGGAATGAATAGAGCTTGTAGTGGCTAGTGCAAGAGAGTCAAGACGTGTCAAAAGGCACCGGAGGGCAGTAAGCTCATCAAATGATAGTGAGGCTGTTGAGGTGCTAGGAGCAAAGTCAGGGTCAAGGCTCTCAGTATGGTTGTCCTGCCCAGGTGTACTGGCACCACCCTTCCCTCACCCTTTTCCAGATATATCAATAAAACGGCTATTAAGCTTCCAGCAGAGCTCCATGGTGTGACGCTCCTTCTCATAGTAATCGCACTTCACTGGAGTCTTGGTAGAGGATCCATCAGACTGTGAGGCTACACTAAGGGAGGGACTGAGTGCCAAAGACAAGCGCAGATCTCTCAGTAGGAGTAGCAGCAAGCTGTGGAAGCATAATAGTACGTCGGTTGTCCTCAAGTTGGATCACAGCATAGGCTTGATCCAAGGTAGAAAATGAGTCACGATTCAAAACCTGAGACAGCAACTAATCAAACTCCACATTCAAACCTGCCAAAAAGTCATAGACCTGGGTCTTGTCCTCTTGCTTCTAAAAACCAATGACATCTGTAGGGGTGGAAGGAGTACACTACTCATAGAAGTCCAGCTCAGTAGTACTGTGACAGAGTGAACCCTCTCTGCCTCAGGTCACAAACCTTCTAGCGAAACTCAAAGACCTAAGCATCATTCCCCGCCTGAGAATAGATTTCTTACATAGACTTCCAGATCTTCACAGCAGAGTCGAGGAAATAGGCACGTGAAAGTTGTGGCAACATGGAGTTGACAAGGAAGGCCACAATCAAAGAGTTGGCACACTCCCACTTGTCAATCTCAGGACCGGTAGTCGGACGTTTCGAGGTTTCAATGAGGTACCCGTAATAGCTACGAGACTTGATGGAGATGCAAACCGAGCGTGACCACATAAGGTAGTTTGTGCCATCAAGCTTGATAATACAAGGAGGAAAGGTAGGAAGAGTCATAGTGTTCCAGTAGAAACAAACGAGCTGGAAGACATGGTTGCTACTCAAGGGGTGTGTGCAAATAGAAGAGACACAATCCGGAGAAAGAAAAGGCACAAACAAACCAGAAAGATGCTAGAAAACCCAAGAAATAAAGGGTAAAAACCCTAAGAAATCGATTTTGGGGATAACTCTAGACAGAGACCTAAAACGGAAAATTGGTTGGTACATACCACTACAAGGATAAGGAGCACCAATCGGAGCATCAAGCAGAGAAAAAACATCCTGGCAATGGAAAAACGATTTCAAGGGAAAACACATAAAAATTTGATGGAAAAAGGAACTTAGTCTCTCAAATCATTGAGTCTGAGAGCCTACGGGATGGATGGATGGATGGAGGATAGCAACCCTCTTGGTGGTTTAAGAAGCTCCACCACAAGAGAGAAGCAAAATAAGAGAGATGGAGGGAGGCGCTAGAAGAGAGAGAAAGAGATGGATTAGAGAGAGAGCTCTTAGGGTTTCGGATCCTATGGCCCTAATGCCATTTTGGATGGGTTAATCACTTGTGTCTAATATGACACTAGCCCTCTTTATTTATAATAATGGAAAGAAAGTTCTAGAGAATTATAAAAACCATTAAACCCCTCAGGGTCTGTTTGACAACTGACACTTTCCCTAAAACCCATTATTACAACAAATACCAATCGTATGCAGGATAGTTTATCCATGTACCAATAGATGCAGAATGGATCAAGGCTATACCCATTGAAACTGGTTAAAGAATCATAATGTTCCTTGACAAGGTGTCTTATGTTTTATGAGATGGTGAATTGAAAAACCAAGAAAAGTATAACATCCTAAATAGAATTTGAAAGCGGTTCAACTCACCTGTAGATCTTCAACAGCTCTTTCTGGTTCATCCTCCCAATTTGGATAGGTCTCAAAAAGGTACTCAATCAGCATACCGAACTGCAAAAACGCAAACAGCATCTTTAACCAAGAAGTTTGTAGAATGAAAGCAATACAAATCCCAAGAGAACAATCAGTATCATGACGAAATGATACAAAATATGAACTGCCACTAAACATCTATAGCATAAAATCATAATAAATAGACAGAAGTCCCTTCTTCACATGATTCAGCATGCTATTAGGAAAACAATGTCGTCCAGTAAGACAGACACAGGAAAAGCATTTCTGAGAATGAATCTTTTTTTTCCCCTATTCCTTACCCAGATTGTTTCTGGTTGAAAAAAATCATAAAAATTCCAAATTTTGCATTTGGAACCAATTGTCGTGATACCATCTGAAGCATAATTCTGCCTTTTTTTGGCCCTTACTGTCATGGATTATACACACCAAGACATTCTTCAGAAAATAAGTAACCAAAGCACCATATGAGGCACATGAATCCTAGACAGCAGTGAAACACACACACACACACACACAAAAGGGAAGAAGAAGAAATGGTCACTCAACTATAGTAAAGGTGATGGGTGATTAAATAGAATAACAGAAACAATCACAAATGTTATAGTTTCATTGACTAGACAGTACTAAGGAGTTAACAATTACAAAACTTAACCCTCAATCAAGAATTCACAAGAAATGCTTAAGAATTTGCATGATTCAGAAGGATAAGATATGCAGAATTACTTACAATATTTTTATTTAACCCATGTTCAATATAAGAGTTTCAACAATTTTTTTACAAGTGTGTAAATACAAAGGAAAATATTGTACAAAGCAAGAAAGACACAACGTGTTCAACCCCGGCGTCCCCCCCCCCCCCCCCGCACGTCCCCACCCCAAAAGAAAACAAAAGCAAAAACGAAAATAAGAAAGGGAGCAGATCAAGGTTAGCTATAGAGAATCAATAAGGGTGCAAAATAAGAGCGAAGAAGAAAACTAACATATTCGAAAAATACAATGCCCATCACAAAGGAGAGGTGTTTATTAACTGCAGACCACATAGGCACATACATCAAGCAGGAAGCAACAGAAGGTATGGATTAGAAACACAGATTGAACCTTAGAAACAAGGATAAGATAGCCACACCAAAAGACAAGGTATTAAAACCAAATTCACCTGTGTACCCCAATCACCAACATGGTTCCGCCGAAGAACTTCAACATTTGAAAACTCCAGCATGCGAGCTATAGTATCACCAATAATAGTAGATCTCAAGTGGCCTACATGCATTTCCTTTGCAATGTTGGGTGAAGAAAAGTCAACAACTGCCCTACTGATGTGCAATCTTGGTGCCCATGTCCCAATACCCTCTGTAAGCATATTTTGTATCCTCTGCAACAATAGTATCAACAGATTAGGGGAAAAGCTCATATGATCATAGAATTAAGAAGAGAATTTCCATTGAGAAAACGTAACAGTATGCCAATACCTGGGCTATCCATTTTTTTGACAAAACAACGTTTACAAATCCAGGTCCTGCAACAGAGCAAGATTCTACCATGTCACATGCAGGAAGATTTCTCATGAGAGCCTGCAAAAGAGAAGAGCACCCATAATTAGTTTATCCAATCATTCCAAGGGCTAGCAACAAAATGTAGTACCACAATAATTTGTTATTTTTCTAAGGAATGGGAGAAAGAATTTTTAAAAGATCACCTGTCCAATCGAGGGAGGACCCTTGAACTCAGTCTTTTTGCCTTTTATCTTTGACCATAAGCCCATAGCATTATTACTACATCATGGAGAAGGCATATTTATTCCCTGACTCAGTCCTCCAAAATAAATACAACTACAAGCATGTTTTTTGAATACAAAAGTATCCTCGATAGATGTTTTCATAATACATGAAAGTTCCAGATTACCACTTTACCTATGCGAGATACACTCCTCTTATAAACTATGTGAATAATTAAGTAGAACGAGAACCAAGCCATAAGCAGAGTGAAGCATAAATAACACATACCATTGATAATCCCCAAATTTTCCAGTGCAAGCTGCAACCAGCGGCTCTATGTCTATCTCCAGCTCATTAGGAACTGTTGCTTTAAGTGATGCTTCAAATAGTTTCGATAGCTGTTGCTTGACATTCCCAGGGTTCTCATCCTGTAAACAATGTGTTTCACAAATAAACATCTTTTGCGGATCAAAACTTTGAGGCAGATGGGTTTGTTGAAGCTGGGGTATGCTTACCATGGCTGCAACTGATGCTATCTTCGACGTTGAGATAAGTCTTCTAGAATTTGCTCTAAAGAAATCTGTCTAGTTTCACAACACCCACAACAAAATTACAAGAACTATAACATAACTTCGTTTTAGTGGTGAGAAACAACAATTATCCTCAGATTGCTCCGGTGGCTACAATTATAAAGAGAAACAGTATAAAAAGAAGAAGCAGCAGATACTAAAACGAGAAGTGAAGACGGCGAAGGAAGAAACAGAGTTTAGAATAAAGTATAGTATGAAGACTCACCAGTTTTGGGGAGAGAAAACGAAGAGTGAAAACAAGAGAATCGATTGAAGGAGAGCAATGGAGAAGGCGTCGCAGATATAAGATGGACAAAAAGTCCGTTCATTCCTTTTTATATTCTATTCTGCTTCTCTCCCTCCTTCCCTTCTCTTCTATTGCTTAGGGCTTTCAGGAAACGAATAACTTTCTTGGAAAGAGAAATTCATTTTGGGCATATTAACATTAGATTTTCCCTTTTCAACCTTAGCGTTGCAGTGGTCATTATCTTGCACCCAAAGGGAAAGAAAAAAAACCTAACAGACATTTACATTTGATAGGATCTTCAAATTAGAAGGGAGGTTGTTGTTAATATTAAGTCAAAGGTCAAGAGAGAAAAATGTAATTTTCTCTGTAAGATAAGCAACAAAGATTAGTATAAAGCCGTAATAGAGGGCTTATCTTTTCCGTCACCATAATATGCCTTGATTGAAATTAGTAGATTGGATGGTTGGTATTTCAAGGATTAAATAATGTGAAAATCTTGGGTTCTACTGGGTTTGAGGTTTGGTTTATTTTCATTCGGTTTTAGTTGAACCAGTGCTTGGATGTTGGGCTATAATTGATTCAAATTTGGGCCAATCTTTGGCCTGGGAACATGGGCTGGACCTTGGTTAAATTGAAAGCAAATCCCCCTCTCACGATTGGGGCTAATTAAACCCAACTTGGTCTGGCCTAGAACGCGGGTCAGAGTTGAATTTTTCAAGCCCTGAATTAGGGCTGGCCTGGGCTGAGCCTAGGATTTAAGGCGATGCAAAGCTGGACTAGGGTTTCCAAAAATTCAGACTTAACACGGACCTTTTTTACAATGGGTAAACTGAAAATCAGTTGGACATTTTCTCTCCCGACGTGCTGTTATAATACAAAACAAAACAAAACTATGGGGGTCCACGACAACATGTGACGATGTCTAATATTAGAATCGTAGGCCCATAGTGAACAGAACCATACCACGGTCAAGATATATTTGTCTGACCAATCCCTTGGTGGGTCCACCAAATGGTCAGTCCAGATTTTTCTATTCAGCTAGAGTGCATACAGTGGATCAGAATTCATTATTCAATATTTTCTCGGTGTCGATCTTATCCTCTTTCCCATAGCGTCGTGCTATGTAAGCCTATGGTGCTGTTTACACCTTACAGAGAGTGAGGAGGGAAAGTGAGGGAGCCAGATGAGGGCTGGAGAGAAAGTTACCAAATCTCGTGGGAAATACGGCCAAGGTGGTCGGAAGGATCGGAAATCGGCGACTGGAATGAACGGATTACCGAAGAAAGGAGGTCATGGCGGCAAGTTCACTTGGTCCGGCGACGGATTAGTCTCTTCGTTTGAGATTGGATCGGAGAAAGAAGTGGTGGATGTCAACGATCCTAACTTTGAAGATCCTGAGCCTGAGAAAATCACCGCATGAAGATCGAAGAGCGATTTGAATAAATTGTTTGAAGTTGAAACTTGGAAGTAAGGTTTTCTCATCTTTGGTAGAGATATGTACATATTGTTGATCTACCTACGCATCATCTGATTCAATCCGATCTGATCTGTAGTTTGGTTTCCGTATCTGTAGATGTCGTAGAAAGTGGAGTGAGTAAATAAATAAATGAAGTTAGAATAGCTCTCTCTTTTGTTCATCCATGTTCTTGAAACTCTTTATCTTGTAATTGTTCAAACTTCAAACACAGTTGAGTTTTGATGTCGAAGCATGATCTAGCTCACTTTTAGTCATCCATGTTCTCGAAGCTCTCTATCTTGTAATTTTTCAAACTTCAAACACATCAAATTTTGATGGACTCGAATCTTTGGTTACATTTACAGGGATAACTGCTTAATGCTAATTTTGTAGAAATGCAATCCTACTAAATGTGATGCAAAAGGTAATAGAAGATTAACTCTCTCCTCAGTGTGGTGAGATTCGAGGTGAGATTTTACTTTACTATTAATGGAGAATTGAGATACAACGTTTATTCACACACATTCGAGAAAAAATAAATCAAAATTTGTAGTAAAAACCCTTAATATCGAAAATTATAAAACTATCCTCAAATAAAAAAGTTCGAGTGGGCTGCGCCTCTAGTCTCTGCACCTTGGTATCCAGGGGTCTCTTGTGCCCTCGCAACCCCCACGGCTGTTAATCGATAAGTGGGATCGTCTTTTGAGGCCTATATCAATACTTCTTGGGTTGAATTACGACAAAATACAGGATACAAGATATCGTACACCAACAAATTTAGTCATTAACCAAATGTTAGCGAAACTCAAAGAGAGAGATTTTCATGGCGATTTATTTTTTGAATCGTTCTTTGTGTTCAATGTACGGTTTGCAAATAAGTTCAGGTTCGATCTTGGCCGTGAAGAGCACCCTATGGCCTAAACTCTAGCGGCTTAACCCCACTCAGCCCAACCTAAACAAAGGGTCGCATTTTTTAAATCCAAGCCTTAACCCAAGTCTTGTGCTACATACGCTATGACGCTATAGCGAACAAGCATGAGATGGGCCGAAGCCCATTCATGAGCCCACAAAATGGCCCTAAGGTGCTGTAATGCATTGGTCCATTGGAATATTGGATCATGGATGATGCTTAAAGGACTAAAATACCCCTAGTGAGTCGTCTTGTCGTGACTCGTGAGTGGGACTTGGACTTGTGGTGTAAGTTAGGCAGCCTATGAAGAACACTGGGCCTGGATGTTTATGAGGTCAGATGGGCCTCAGGGTCACTGTTATTCAGTGCTATAATGCAATGGACCAACGAAGGGTTTCTTTTCTCAGCTCAAAGACAGAAAATAAAAATTTCAGCTCGACCATGGGTTTTTTTCTTGGGTTGGGCTCTAACTACCTCAAAAATTTTGTTCAATGGAACAAGACAATTACTGAAATATCACTTGATTCAATAATAACAAAATGACCTCTTGTAAGCAATAATAAATTTCGACCTTCACCTCCTATTTTTGTACTGTTTCCTTTTACTAGGGCTATGAATATGAGATCCTCTATCACATGGGTTTACACAAATCATACATGTGGGTTAGGTGGCAATTGATGATAAATTGAGATGGGCAAGTGTTTTTTGTCCTTGAGAGATCCTTGTGCCACACACAGGCTACACATCACCAGCCAAGGGTGCAATGGTTATTGCACAACCTTATGTCTGTGGCACAGGAGTTTTTCACTGACATAAAATTTTGTCCCATTTTAAATTTAAGGAAATAGAAAACCTACCAGTACCAGCACTATAGCTCGAAACAATAGGTTAAGAATGTAATAAAAGACTTTAACCAAAAATTTAAAAGTGATGAGAAAAAGATAACAAAATGCTCATCATTACTTTTATTTTTTTCCTATCCATTTCTTTTATTCCTATTTCTTGCGGTCCAACAGAGGTTGTTGGGTTGGCTCATCGCGTTGGTTGGGATGACCACAAGTTTTACAGCCATGCTTTTCCTGTTCGTAATGTTTGGTTGGCTCATCGTGTTTGTTGGGATGATATAATTGATTTTTTTTTTTTTTTTTTGGTACGAGACATAATTGATTCACTATACCGGCTTCTTTAGCCATCGTCTTCTTAATAACATATTGGTTCTCGTAAAAAAAAACATACCATGATAATACCCTCTAATATATTATTTATGGGTAAGAGAACATTATCCGTTTGCACAGTTCTGTAGCCATCCATTGTCTTCTCCGTAATGTATTGATTCTTCGTAGCAAAAATATCATAATAGCATGCTCTCCCATATTTTGTTTATGGGTAAGAGTACAATATCCCCTTGTGTAGCCATCATACTAGCGTGTAGACCGATGGAAGGTTGCGGGAAAGCAACTTCAGTGCATGGGGTAGGGAGGGGACAATGTGATCTTTTCATTCCCAACTGTGCCTAGGTGTAGACACACTCAAATGGTAAAATGAAATTCAAAAACTCCAACCGTTGAAATCCTTGGAGATGATCTTTATAGAGTTGATAGATCACATGTCAAATTTTAGATCTAAATTCCAATCATTTACCTCCTCGTGTATTGACATCTCTTTCCAACCACGTGGTGGATCCATAGTAATTCAACACAATATAACCACTCCGGCCGCTAATCCACAGTTAGGTTGGACTCTCTGTTGCCCTTCTTTCTCTTTCATTTTTTAGTACTTTATTTCCATTGGTAGATGCATGCATGCATCCCTCACTACCCATGACTTGCGTGGAAAGATCGGTTTTGCAACCTTTTAAGATGCAGGTGTGAAATGTCGCTATTAACCATATAAAATTTTAGATATATTTAAGATGGTGAGGACAAGCAAAAGAAGTTATAAACAATTTGAAACCTCTGGAGATGTCATTAAGAAAAACCCTTTATGTATTAATGTTTGCATATCTTTGTCGTTCATTGTAGACAATTTGAACTCTTGAATTAAGTGACAAAGGCCCTCACCTCATAATTAGAAGGTCTTCCACTTGCCTTGGTTACAAATAAAAAAAAAAAAAAAAAAAAATGTGACACCCTTGTTAAGGAAGGACAGACATAGGCACTACACCACAACACCTCAAGTACATATACTCTTGCCAAAATGGTAACCCAGCTAGGCCTTTTCATCCTAGTTCCTAACCATCCACTTCACTTTAGTATTAGTAATTTAAAAATATACTTTATTTAAAAAAAAAAAAAAAAAAAAAAAAAAGAAAGAAGAAGAAGAAGAAATTAGCAATATACACATGCATTGAGCATTTGAGTTCCTAAGCCCTTGTCAAATCCTTCATTCATTTCCCATGATATACAACATTACGGGATGATGCATCATCATCATCATCATCATAACTAACCACCTAAGTTAGATGCATCATCATCACCATAATGACAGCATGTCAATAAAAAGAGGAGCTTTAGCAACAATAACTGCTTTGAACCTTTAATTCATCACCTAAATGGTATTTTTGTTGGTTCAAAAACTTAAGGTTAAGTACTATTTGGTATATGAAGGTATTTTAGGTTTTAGAGTTTTCAATGTGAGATTTTTCCCAACACATCCTCAAGTGTCACTACTCTTTTAGATGGTAGTACACATGGCATGCATCTATAATATTTATTTTTTTGGATGATTATACATATATGTATTATTATCGTAGTGGATCATTATTAATGTTCTAATATACCAACAATAACTGCCTAGCACAGTTGGTGATCTATGGTGTGCAAAAAATCCATGCCCACCAAATTGAATTATCTAACTCGTAACCTTAAATTATTTGTTGGAGAAGCCCAACTGTAATATGAAGGCATCCTTCCGTTGTGCTATTATTGTTATTCTCCATAGTTTTCAAAATTTTGAGCAATGTTGCACATATGCAACAACAATAACAATATTTCAGCCTTCCCCCAACCGAAAGGGATCGGCTACATAGATCCTATCTTTTCAATAAATTATGTTCAAAATTATACAAGATTCCATACAGGCTTAGAGCTGAACCTTGATTTATTACAACTATTATTGAGAATTCATTACCCTGATCTTTCATAGTTAGTCACTACATCATGATGCATATCTTTAATTATCCGCATATTTACTCTCAATGATTTTTTCTTCTCTAAAACATACCAAATTAACTTTCTAGAAACTCTGTTGTAGGCTTTTTTCTAAATCAATAATGATCGTACGAAGATTCTTCTTATATGCTCTAAATCTTTTCATTAGTCTTCTAAGTAAATAAATAGCTTCCAGTTGACTTAACTGTGTAAACTTAAATTGATTATCTAAACACTAGTTTCTTATCTCAGACAAACCTCAATTATTTTCTCCTAAATAAATAGCTTCCGTGGTTACATATCCAAGTCTGTAATCAATATGAACGCACCACTTCATTTATATCCTCATGTGTTGCAAATAATTCCTGTTCTAAGAGTTTTTAAAATCCTACCTACCAACTGCTTGTAAAGATTTAGGACTCAAGAGGATGATGACCACAAAACTTGTAATAGATAATAACTTCATCTTTATTTGATAGCGGTCCTGATCAAATAGAAAGAATGGTTGAACTTATCAAGGAAATATTTTATCTTGTTGTAGGGAATTGGAACCTATAAATAATATATATATATATATATATATATATATATATATATGAAAATAAAGTGAATGAAGTCCATTCCTGAATCTTCACTAATTCCTGAATTGGTCTCTGTTCCTTTATGGCTTACCAGCCAGAATTAACAAAACCAGACTAACCACAATAATCATTTCTGTACAACCATCTACTTCTCCCGCTTGATCCCTGATTTGGCAATTCTAGCCATTGGGGAAATAATAGTATGATCTAAATTTTAATTATGAGCACCATTGATTAGAAATTCTCTTTGTGGCTTCACTCTTTATACTTAAGTAAAATAAAATAATATATAGTTAATTCTTTTATTTTGATTTTGCACACCTAAAGCATAGAACAAAAGACCCAAACGTAGACTTCTATGTAGTTAGGATGGTACTCTTCATACATCTCCCCCAATTTATGTTTAAAAGTGAAAACAATGTAATCTAATTCAAATTCTGTCCATCTTGAAATTATTGACTTTTCAAGATTTCTGGCCTTCTTGGTGCAAGACTCATTAAAGTGTTTGATAAGTGACCCATAAGAGGCTATACAAGAGATCCATAAGGGGTTACACTTATTACCAACTACTAACCTACATACTATTATATCAAGAAAGGTAGGGATAAAAGGGTCGAAGCTTCGACTTTCTCTAGACTTGAGCTAGAGCCCACGCAAGTTGCCATTAAGCTAGAAGGTCATCATTTTAAAACTTGGGATCAACCTCAATCAATCGTTTGGGATCGGATGGATTTACCTTTATTTAACAAAATCGATTTTCGAACCTTTTCATTTTTAGATTGTAATTCGATCCGATTTTTAAAATTATGTCCCTAACCTAGTTAACAATTGTCAAATCATGAACTGAATATATATATTTTTTGGTTGAAAGTGAAAATATAAATTCCTAGCATAGAATAGAAGTAAGCTTATATTTCTTTACATCAATGTGAATTAGTTTACTTTTCAACATTTTTTAAGTGTGAATATGTATTATTCTGTCTGAAATTTCTGGGCTAATTAAACACCTATCATCACCCATCATAGAGCATACAGTGACCATGCAATTGTCTAGCCATGTTACAATAATGAGATGATAGAGAGTTTCTCTTTCTCGTTCAAAGACCAATAAAAATATAATCTCTTTCGATTCCTTCTGTACGCACCCTCTGAACTTTTTTTAATTTTACTGCCATGCATGGACGACCATGTTCTAACTTATTCCAAGGTCAGCCCTTCACCTACTTCCTCATGACTTCAGGCCCATGCATCCTCCTTATTTGTTTTAGTGTTTTAGCCTATCACGTGCATAAAAAGTTTTTCTCCTTTTTGTTTGGTAGGTGCGTAAGAAGTTTATTGAAGAGATGTAGAAGAGAAGGAAACAATCAAATAATGATGGAAGGATTGACTCGGTCGTTGGAGAAATATGGCACTAGGGTGCATGTTTGGTTAAGGTACTGTAGAAATGGAACCCTAAAACAATAAAGAAAACGAGTAGAAATTGTAAATAATAATTACATAATCGCACACAAATATTTGCCTGCATAGTTTGGCAATATTACCTACGTCTACGATGAGATGAGATTTATTTCACTATCAACGGAGAATATGATTATAGTTGCTTGTTCTCACATCGATCTCCCTTAGACTACTTACAGAGAAATAACTCTTGATACAAATATATAGTGAACCATTTATACAAAATTTAGAGAAATACCCATATAGTCTCCTAAAATTTTTTCACTAGGGCTATCGCTCTTATATCCTATGTTCACTACCGTTTCACCTAGAAGCTTGAACTATTAGGGCAAAGCAACGTTAATTATATATACAAGCTCACATGGAATTTCCTTCGTGTGGCACTAAAAGAGAAGAAATGTTGGGGAAACTCTTCTGATGCACTTCTTAGGAGTCAAACATTTGATATCCCTACTCGGATTCCATGTTAGCTACCTTGTCACTTAACAGCTTGAGCTGTTAGGAAAGGACAGCGTCAATGTAAATATCAACACTAGCATGCTAGTCTGTTGAAGCTCCATCTGCAACGCTGATAATACGTAGGGTGAGCTGATTTCTTAGGGCCTCGAGGCCTTCGGTCCTTTGGAATCAGCCCACTTTCGTAACTAATGGAATATAAGACATGCTACCCTAGCCCCAACAAGTATGTGACTAGCTTTTGCAAGCTTCTTATTGCTTAGAATTTTATTCTACGTCAAAAAAGCTTATCAAAAGTTCACTAGGGAGAGCTTTAGGTGGACTCCAACAAATTAAGGGGGATAGACTATGCATGCATGGGAAAAAGGGAATTAGGTGTGATTTATATGTAATCTAATGTATCTTAAGCAAAAAAATATATATATGAAATCTAATGTATTAGCTCTGAGAGTGAAAGATAATATAGGAATAGGTTAACTCACGGTGGGTAGTGATCAGTGTAGGGTTTTTATTTATTTATTTATTTATTAATGGAAAGAGAAACAAGATCAATTAAAAGAGAGAAATAAATATATCATTATTCGGTTTATAGAAAGATAAGTTAGATTTTCCAACTATAGTTGTGTATGCTAGTCTGGCAAAAAACCAACCACATCATTCGTAGACCTAAGCCGAAAAGAGAGGGTAGGGAGGATGTTATAGACATCGACAAAGAGAGGAACTATGCTCCAAGGCCATGAGGTGGTTGTTAGGTGAAAAAACAAGGCTGTCAAAATTACTTCATGTACCCTTTCTTTATGCTCCAACCATTCACCTGCGCTTGTTTAACTCCGAGGAAGAAGCACCTAGTGACTGCTTCGATGGATTTCCCTTTCATCAACTGGTTGGTTGTGAATGACATATATTCCCCATTAAGAATGAAGCAGTTTGCCTAACCAGACATATTGAGATTAGGGTCAGTGATAGATACATTTATCAAGATGATAAAGTCCAATTTAGGAAAGAAACTTTGGACCCTGGGAATTAATTGTTTGTACCTGTTGGGTTCGCTGCACATTAATATAAGACCTATGATTAATGTTTATCCACCATAATGCAGAGAGAAGATTTTATTAGCGATCAGTGTAGTTGCTTCTATTTATGATCATAACTGAAGATATAGTTGCAGAGAGGTGCAAGAACTCTCAAGTATTTACAGTTAAATTAATGGTAACACGAGCACAACACAGAGTTACACGGTTACTAGGCATCTCATCACTCTTGAGAGAGAGAGAGAGAGAGAGAGAGAGATTTCATGCTTGTTGCAACAACCCGACAACCACCCATAACAAATACTCCCAACTGGCTTAGGTAGATTTTATCATCTTATTCTTTGCTTGCTTCAGTGATGTTCATGGTTGAAACTAAAATGGAGAAGAGAATCCTAAGTGTTAAAAAAGAGAAAAAAAAAAAAAAAAAAAAAAAAAAAAAAAAAAAAAAAAAAAAAAAAAGGGAAAGACAAAGATTGGGTGTGCAGAATGCAAGCGGGTAGCCAGGGTAAAGCAATCTTTTCATATCCACCTATGTATAGATTTAGAGGGCGTGACCAGGGAGGGTAAAGATGTCACACCTGATGACTTGGGCTTATTGCACCACAACTTATTAATTACGTTACGCAATAGTCGTTGATATTCTCTTTAGTTGTCAAATTAGAAAAATGTTTTTTTTTTTTTCAAAAAAAAATAAAAAATCATACTGTGTTAATATCAACACATCTAATTATAGATTGAGAAAATTTCTCACTCCCCTATACATTCCTTACATTTACTCAAATTTTCACATCTGATTCCCTCATATCTCCTCTCCAAGTCTCCACTGCACCAGCCCCTTGTGTGGGGATAAGATCTTCCCAAAAATAAACGGACAATGATCGAAAAGACCCATAAACCCAGTTTCTAATGTGTACAAGATAATTTTGCTTCTTTTATTTTTCTTCTATTTTTGGGGTAACCGGTGTTTGGTTAAGAAGAATTTGTGACCAATCTGCAAAATAATGGGAGCTTGAAGTGTAAAAATATGGAAAATGAAGATTATTTGAGAACCTAATTAAACCACATGTGGTGTTTGTTGTCCACTGTGTAAACGGGGATTTGTGGGCACCTCCCATGATGTAATCTTTCTAAAATTGAAGTAGACAATTAAAAAAGGCAATTTTTTTTCAAACTTTTAAGTCAAACCATTTAATAATCTTTCTGATATGAGATCAGATATCAACTAGCGGTTCATCATCGACCGGACTATCTTCCTACACTAATTTGGAACAAATTAAATTTCAGGACGAAGCTCAGCTTGCCAACTGTGGGAAGGTAACCACTCAGTTCTTGCAGTTTTTTTTTTTTTTTTTTTTTCTTTTTTCAAGGTTGGGGGTGACGGGGAGAAGGCAAGGAAGCAGAGGGTGAGGAGGGACGGTTCACAAAAACTATTTTCATACGATTTGATCCACACACATGGAATCCATCATCCATTTTTTCGTTATGCAGATTCAATATGAATATAACTATCCTCTATTTCATACTCTTAGTCAATGTTTTACATCATGTAATGGTTTAGAAGGAAAGGTATACGAGGTTTTTTTTGTGGGTAATCAAATGTGATGTAGGGTAAGTGTAGGGAAGTCAAGGAATTTAATGCTTCAAGGATTGAGACTGGAGAAAGGGCGCATAAAGTCGCTTATATTTAAGTTGGACCACGTCACTCAGTGGTGTAAGCCTCATTACAAGGGGAGGGTAATTTCAAAGTTCCTCTATAGAGAGATAGTGACCTGATTCAGTAGTGAACCCTTCTCCATGGAAAAAGAATATTTTTCCTTTTAATAATAATAGCTTTTTATTTTTGAAAATAAAGAAGCTCGAAAGACAGTGCGACGACTAGGGTTGTCAAATGGTGCGATTTTGGTTATTTGATTCGGTTTTGGTTCAATTTATATTTTGATGAGGTGAAACCAAAATCACACCGGATAGGAATAAGGTGAAATCAGAATCGTTTTCATCCGGTTTCGATTTTAGCGGTTTTTAAACGATTTATGTTATTTGATTTACAATCGGTTAACATGAGGTTAATAGTATCGTTTTAGAAAATGGTTTGCATCCTACAACTAGTGTGAATCCTATATATATATATATATATATATTAAATTTCCTATACATCTATTTTGCCAAGGATAATAGGACAATATACTTTCTATATAAAAAATTACACATATTATAACTAATTAACTATGATCCTAGAAATTAGAAAATCAAGAAGTGTGATTGTGTAAAAGTGAAGCTCCCTTCTCGGTTAGTATTTTGTTTTTTTTTTGTTTTTTTTCTCCCCTTTTTTTTTCGTAAAAACCCATCGAAATTCAAAACACTCTAAGTCTTTAATACTAGATGTTGGTTAATCATTGGTTTTTTAGTTCGGTTCGATTTTGAACCGGAATTGTAGCCTATAAAATCAAAACCGGATCAATTTACTACGTACAGTTCGATTCAATTATAATTGATAGGTTTTAATTCCGATAAATGATTTTGGTTATATATTGATACCGTTAGTGTCGACGTGGAAATGAATGGAACAATCACCCCACCCTTAAGGAAAGACAGATACCCCCACCCCGCATGCTCCCATCAAATTTTCACCATATGATGTGGACTAAATCTCACCACTTACCAAAACCTTATGAGCTTTGACCGTTAAGTTCCTCAACACTTGCCTCATCTTTAAAACCCAGCTTTCCTCTACCAAAAGGGTCTCATCCCTTCACAGTTCTGTGTTCTTTCGTCTCCAAACTCCTTTCTTTTCCTTCAAAAGGAAACTTGAGAGGAGAGCTTTCTTATAGGGTTGTTGAAGAACAAGTTACAGAAACCAACTTTGAAATTCATGAAAGTTTGCACCTTTTATTAAAAACTCCCATTCCCAAGTCCCAAATCACAAAAAACCAGTTCTTTCTTTCTCCACTTCAGTTGCATTCCCAACTTCCTCCGTTTTTCAATTTTGTTTTTGGGTTAGTTTGTAGAAGAAAATGGATCAACCAGATAGGGCCTGGGGTTCTGGAAGGCAAACAAGTCAGAACCTGAGTAGGAGCATAAGCAGGACCATGAGCAAGAGCAATTGGGGAGTGGAGGATGTGTTTGTGAGCTCCTCGAGGTCTAGGAGAAATTGGCATGTTGACGATGATGAAGAAGCTCTCAGATGGGCTGCTCTGGAGAAACTTCCCACCTATGATCGCCTCAGAACCTCCATCATGAAGTCATTTGTGGAGAATGATCATGAAGACCAAGGCAGCAAATTTTTCCACAAGGAGGTTGATGTAAGGAAGCTTGACATGAATGATCGCCAAGATTTCATTGAGAGGATCTTTAAGGTTGCAGAGGAAGATAATGAGAAGTTCTTACGCAAACTTAAGAACCGAATAGACAGGTAATGAAAAAAAAAAAGCATTTCAGTATCTGTTCTTGTTTCAGAGTAAAACAGAGTTTCTTAAAATAGCTCTCTTTTTAAACTTTTAATCTCAATTCTCAACTGAACAGAGCTTGCAGTAGAAGAAGTAAATAGAAAATGAGAAAGTTGAGATCAATTGAACATGTTCTATCTTTTTCTTCTCATAATTTTAGTAGATATCTTAGAATTTTCATGAATGTCTTCAGTGTCCATGAATCAGCTCTGTTTTAATAATATTTCCATTAAAAAGAAGTTGAAGCTTCAGCTGCTTCCACATAAACTCATGATCTATTTGATCTTTCAGAGCTTTAAAGTCTTATTGAACTTGAGTTCTGTATATTACAGTTATCATAAGAAATCCCCCTGAAAAATTAATCCAACTCAAATGGGTTAGGTTTCTAGTTGTAAATTAAATTTTATTTATTTAATTCTGGTTGCAGGGTTGGGATTGAGCTTCCAACAGTAGAAGTTAGATTTGAACACTTAACAGTAGATGCAGATTGCTACATTGGAAGCAGAGCTCTTCCTACACTCCCAAATGCTGCTCTGAATCTTGCAGAATCAGCTCTAGGCTTACTAGGGATCAAACTTGCCAAAACAACAAAGCTCACTATCTTAAAAGATGTTTCAGGAATTATAAAGCCTTCAAGAATGGCACTTCTGTTAGGTCCTCCATCCTCTGGGAAGACAACTCTGTTATTGGCACTTGCAGGAAAGCTAGACCCAAGCTTGAAGGTAGTAAAGGGTAATCCAAAAAACTCCATTTTTGGAGCATCTGAGCTCAGTTAATGATGATTTCTTATCTGGGTTTTCAGGTTAAAGGGAAAATCACATATAATGGGTATAGACTTGATGAATTTGTGCCTCAAAAGACCTCTGCTTATATTAGCCAGAATGATATTCACATGGGAGAAATGACTGTGAGAGAAACACTAGATTTCTCAGCGAGATGCCAAGGGGTTGGATCAAGATATGGTAATTAAACAAAAAATTACACTTATTCTCTTAAATTCTCTTATCCATTAATCTTAATCTTCTATGGCTAAGAAGGGTTAAAATTGATCATTCTATTACAGAGCTCCTGACAGAGCTTGCAAGGAGAGAGAAGGCTGCAGGCATATACCCTGAGGCTGAAGTGGACCTTTTCATGAAGGTAATTAAACATAAAATAACCACAGGTTTCCTTCTCTTTGTTTTTACACATTTATGCTTTATTTTACCATTTTGAATGTGTTTTTCACAGGCAACTGCAATGAAGGGAATTGAGAACAGCTTGATCACAGACTACACTCTCAGGGTAAGTTAGAAACTCAAAATTTTATTTTACTTTATTTTTTAAAATTAATTAGGGCAAGTTGAGAGAGAGAGTGTGTCATAACTTTATCCCAACTAAATGGGGTCGGTTACCTGATTTGATATGAAAATAAAAAAATAAAGAAACACAAAAGAGGTTAAAATGAAGATAAGAGAAGAAGGTAATTCAATATGAAAATATAAAAAATAAAGAAACACAAAAGAGGTTAAAATGAAGATAAGAGAAAAAGGTAAAATAGTAGTAAAAGACGCATCATAAGAACATCTCCTATAAAGAATCGGCAACACAAATATTTATCCTCCACAGAAAGAGAGGGGCTTACTTCATGACAAATGTTCGGTGTTTGATAGTTTTCGTTGATGAGTGAAACATAGTGAATACTGAGTAGTTTTTTATTTTCCCCCCTTCTTAAGCATCTGATATCCTAATAGTTTTGATTTAGGGAAATCAAATGGGTCCCTTTGAATTTGTCAGTTCTGTAATGGATTAGTATCTGCAGAGAAGGATGAAGTTCAACTGGACATGTAGATGGTGAGACCCTACTGACCAGAGATAGCAAAGTTTTAGGCATTTGTACATTTGGGTAATTGACATTGGGTTGGTGAACTACTTTGCCACAACTAGGGGATTAGGTATTGGTAACGTATCGTCTGACACTGATAACAATATCGATATTTGACCGATACCAGGTCAATAATACGATACAAATAAAAGATTAAATTATCAAAATATGGTATGATATAGTTTCTCTGAAGGTGAAACCTTTTGATATGATTGGATATTTTACATGTGAATAAGAGACTTTAGGATCTACCTATCCACATCATATTAAACAAAAGAAATTGTACGATCAAAGCATTTCTAATCTTTGTTGGACTTTAAACAGATATTGGGGCTTGATATATGTCAAGACACGATTGTCGGGGATCAGATGCAGAGAGGAATATCTGGTGGACAGAAGAAACGAGTGACCACTGGTTAGTACAGTTTTATTTCTTCTCCTCTTACTTGGTCTGGTTGATTCGTTCTTCACAGTTCACTCATTCTTTCTTCCTATGCTTTTTGAGAACTTTTTTGGGTTTATTTTGGCTATGAAGTTCATTTATTGGTTAGAGTTTGGAAAGCACTTGTCACTAACCCTAATAAAAATTTGGGAAAAGAATGGTCACACAGGAGAATACTATTTCTCTCTGGCACATGGCCTCTTACATATGCAGAGTGATCTTTATTATTCTCTCTCTTTTACTCTGACTTTGTAGGTCTTACATGAATGATATCATTCTTCACACTATCATAATGTCTTTGGCATAGATTCTTTTCATGCTATCTTTTTGAGGACCCTCTTCTTAATAATTTAGTCCTATTCTCCATACGGAACCATCTCCCTTCCCACCAATGGTTTTAAATATTAGTATTGTTATTAGTTGATATTGATACAAACATGCCGGATCAGCCCATATTGGATGAAAAATTGATTTTTAGATGATTTTACCTTTGCTATGGATCGGTATATGCCAATATTTGAAACCATGTTTCCACCCCCTTTTAAGCTCTAGCTATTCAAGGGTTTCTTTCTCAAGCATGACAATACCATGATTGGACACATTGATTACCTAGTATATTTCTTCCGGCCAAGTGTTTTTCTATTCGAGAACGACCCTACGCCACAAAAATAATAGGAGGCATGCCCATCCAAGTGTCTGTGGTGTAATGGTCGTTCTTGGACGGACATGCACACTTCAAACGATTCATTTTCAGCTTATATTTTCTCATTTGTTTGAAAATGCGACTGACATCAATCAAATGCTCTTTTTCAAACTTGATCACAATGTCATCAATGAATACTTTCACGAACCTCCCAATCTTGTCATAAAAGATAACGTTCATTGCCCGCTGATATTTGTTCTATTTTTTAGACTTTCAGTTAGACTTCAATGAATATTTTGACTAGACCTTTTAGCACCCCACCAACTTTCTCTAATCTTATTTTCCTCACATATTTATGGAACTTTTTTGGGTAAAAGGAAAACTTATTTTTCTTCAATAGGTGCTTGTAGGACTTTACATGTTATGGTACTGTTATGGTACAATTCTTCATTTCTGATTGAGAATAGAGAAAAATGTTGGTAAGTGAGTCATATAGGAAGAAATATAGTGACTCTCTCACATTAAGAAGATCTACACACATTTTCCCATTTCACTGTTAGTTCATGTATTGAATTTTTTTGGTGACCATAATTGATCAAGACTTGCAGTTTTTGACTTTTGTAAGTCTCTCATTATGGGGGTTAACTCCTCCTTCAGGCTTCAATCCTTCAAATTTTATTGAAGGTCCCAATTACAAATGGGGATGGGAGTTGAAGCATTGAACCAATGGTTTGACACTCCAACTCCCAACCTAGTATTCCCAAAAGTCACTAACTAACTTGATGTAAATCTAGGAGGTCCCTCAGTATTTTGGTTATTGTAGTGTTAAGCACAAGATTTCACGCAAAAGGAAAATAACAGGAAAGACTCAGTTTTCTCTCCACAAATGGTGAAGAGAATCCCATTACCCACATCGTCTGATTGTTTGATTTGATTAAAGAAATGTTATTTTGAACAATGAACAATAAGGGGTGCTTGAGAATTAATGATCAACTGAAAATTCAATCATAGCGTTACATAAACCATCTATGAATAGATTTTCTCTTCATCATGGGTGAAGAAAAACTTACTTCTATAACAAAGGTGTTTCTCCCCTTTGGTGTGAACCATTCAATTTTCACTGAAAACAGTGAAGAGTACTAAATATTCCGTTTGAGTGGCCCAAAGTGTGCCTAATGGCAGTCGAACTTAAGACGTTCAAGTTTAAAGCTCGTACCAAATTCGTTGCTCACCAACTGCGTTATGTAAAACGATGAAAAAAGAAAAAATTTCACTGTTTGTTTTATCATAAAATATAAACAAATACATTAAAAGGTAAGAATTTTTTATTTTCTTTTGATAAGAAAGTAAGAAATTTTTACATGGTAAGAAAAAGAGAGGATTGGATATGCATTCCATTTTCAGTAAATCACGGGATCCACCAATCATAATATTGGACACAGGGAAAGGATTTCATATACAATATCATTTGCACCAAAAATTTTACAACAAAACAAATGGGGCAGTGATTCGTCAGAAAAGTAATCACACAATTGACTAGGATATTTTTTCTTCCATTATGTACAATATACAACTAAAAAAACGTGAACTTGGGAAAGCCACTATTTTGTATCACTAGGTTAGACGATTTAATTAAAGTCTAACTATGAAACTTGACTTACCCGTTCGCACTGACTGTACACAAGGAAGTCAAGGTTTTAAAACTCGGGATTGATCTCTATGGATATCAATCTTAATTGGACAGATTTACCTTCTTTCGAAAAAAACAATTTTACCCTTATACCTTGCCAATGGATTAGTATCAGGTTGGTCAAGATCGGAGATTGGTCTCAACCAATATCAATCCACTCGGATCCAATTTTTAAAACCACGTAGGGAGTTGGATCAACTGCGTTTGGGCCATAGTAGGTTGGACTGAGTTTTATAATTCAGACCTAACCCAATTACATGGTTATTAATTATACATATATAATGAGGCTTGACAAAATGTTTGTTGATGCAGGAGAGATGATCGTAGGGCCCACAAAGACTCTGTTCATGGATGAGATATCAACGGGTCTAGACAGCTCCACCACGTATCAGATAACCAAATGCTTGCAGCAGATCGTCCACCTCAGCCAGGCCACCATTCTCATGTCCCTACTGCAACCTGCTCCAGAGACGTTCGATCTCTTTGATGATATCATCCTTCTATCCGAGGGTCAGATCGTGTATCAGGGCCCACGAGAGCAAGTCCTTGAATTCTTCGAAATCTGTGGCTTTAAGTGTCCACAGAGAAAAGGAACAGCTGATTTCCTCCAAGAGGTAAAAGGAGCAATTTCACTTAATAGATCGTGAGCCATGGAATCATGCACTTCTATTCTTTCACTTATAGGGCAGTGATTTAAATCACCGGACGATTTTGTCCTCGTTTTTTGAAAATAAAAATATCCACTTATTGGACAATTTTGCCCTTAGAACGGACCAATACTCTGCACCGGTGTTGGGTACCAGCGATACTGATATGGATCAACTGATACGGCTGAGATCAAACGATACCGATACTTTGAACCCTGACTTAGGGGTGTCACTTTTTGGACAATTTTGCCCTGCCATGTTGACGTAAACTGGGTCCATAGTGAAAACCATCTTAGTGCATGTATTTGCATTGCAGGTAACCTCAAAGAAGGATCAAGAGCAGTATTGGGCCGACAAGACCAAGCCGTACCGGTACGTATCGGTCAGAGAATTTGTAAACCGTTTCAAGAGCTTCCATGGCGGAGTTCACCTGGAGAACGAGCTCTCAGTACCATTCGACAAGAGCAGGAGCCACAAGGCGGCACTGGTGAGGAACAAGTATTCCGTTTCAAAAATGGAGCTTCTCAGAACCTCCTTCGACAAAGAATGGCTTCTTCTCAAGAGAAACTCTTTCGTCTACATCTTCAAGTCTGTTCAGATCATCATCGTCGCCTTAATCGCATCGACTGTGTTCTTGAGAACCAAAATGCACACCTCCAACGAAGACGATGCCTCTGTCTATGCAGGTGCACTTATATATGCTGTGGTAATCAATATGTTTAATGGCTTCGCAGAGCTCACCATCACCATTTCAAGGCTTCCTGTATTGTATAAACACCGAGACCTCCTCTTCCATCCGACTTGGGTCTTTACCCTTCCAAATTTTCTCATTAGAATCCCTATTTCCATCCTTGAATCCGTTATTTGGATGGTCATTTCTTACTATACAATTGGTTTCGCTCCAGAGGCTAGCAGGTAATCTCAATTCTCAACTATACCTAGTTTCCCTATACATGTTCTCCTTCAGCTTCAACTAATCTGAATAATTCTATGATCACCCTTTCCATTTGAAGGTTTTTCAAGCAACTACTTCTGGTTTTTTTGGTCCAACAAATGGCTGCGGGGCTCTTTAGGCTCACAGCTGGAGTGTGCAGGACTATGACCATTGCCAACACAGGTGGAGCAATGATGCTCCTCGTTGTGTTCTTGTTTGGTGGTTTCATCCTCCCTCGAGGTCAGCATTTTCTTTTTTCGTTTTTTCCCTTTGCTTAATTAGGCTACTATTGTCTTTGCAGTTGTTCTTTAAACTCAGATAATGAAGACCCTGTTCTTTACTACTGTTATATGATACTGAAAAGGTAGTGTTTCTCTGTTACAGGACAAATTCCCAAGTGGTGGGTCTGGGGCTACTGGATTTCACCTCTTTCATACAGTTATAATGCTGTTGTTGTGAATGAGATGTTTGCTCCAAGGTGGATGAACAAATTGGTATGTTTACAATTGTTTGTTTCTTGTTCCTCCCTCACATACAACAAGATTTGATTCATTGTTTCTCTTAGTTGCATTTTATGGGACACCAAAATAAGGGTGGAAGATTGCCACGTACTAATTGCAGTGGGACTCACTGTGCTTTCTCCTTCCCTCCCTTGAATTGGCTGCTACAAGGGCAGGATAGAGAAAAGCTGCAGAGGATCTACTCCACAAAACCATGCCTTATTTTCTTGGTCCGGAAAAATCTCTCTCTTACAAATACAAGACTTCAATTCTCTATGACAGGCTTCTGACAATATTACAAGATTGGGTATTGCTGTGATGGAGAACTTTGATGTCTTCACCGAGAGAAACTGGTTTTGGATTGGGAGTGCTGCCCTTTTAGGGTTCACAATACTCTTCAATGTTCTTTTCACCCTTGCACTTATGTACCTAAACCGTAAGTGTTCAGTTCCATTCTAACTGGGAAATTATACTTCTTTCCTTTTTGTTAATTTTTTCATATGGAGGTTGTTAGAAACAGTTTCGAGAATAACCTCCAATGAGTTACGAACTCATTTCCCTACTTAATCTCTTTTGAGTTGATGTATTAATCACCTGTTGTTTTCTTTTTCTGATAACTAATAATAGCTCTTGAAAGACCACAAGCAATTATATCCGAAGAAGCAGCCCATGAGATGGAGGAGAGCCAAGAAGAATCAAAACAAGAACCAAGGATCATAACAAGAAGGTCGAAGCGTGAAACACCCCCTCAACCTTTATCAACGGCAGATGGAAACAACACAAGTAAGAAATGTGGCAATGGAGGACCCATATTTGTAGCTAGGTTTCTAACAAAATGCAGAGCTCAATACAGAATGACTAATAAAATGATTATAGAGTTCTTGACATGGACTTGGAATGTTTCAGGAGAAATGGCAATCCGACGAATGAGTAGTCGAACCAATGCTAATGAACTTAGCAGAAATGCTGATTTAGCCCTTGAAGCAGCAAATCGTGTTGCCCCCAAGAGGGGAATGGTTCTTCCATTCGCATCTCAAGCGATGTCTTTTGACAATGTGAATTACTATGTTGACATGCCTCAGGTTAGACCTTTTCTTCCGTTTTCTTTCTTCTTCAACTTCTACTTTTAGACTTGAATCTTTGCGAGAGATCCTACTAATCAGTATTTTATGCAATGAAAGACAGTTATAGAGTGTCATCATAGAATGAACTCAGACGTGACTATAGAAAATTGAGATGGCTAACAACAGGTTAACTGAATAATTGATTTTTAACAGGAAATGAAGGATCAAGGGGTGACAGAAGATAGACTCCAGTTACTTAGGGAAGTGACAGGGGCATTTAGGCCCGGCGTCCTCACTGCATTGATGGGAGTTAGTGGGGCTGGGAAGACAACATTGATGGATGTTCTTGCAGGCAGAAAGACAGGTGGATACATTGAAGGTGATATCAGAATCTCAGGTTTCCCTAAGAAGCAAGAAACCTTTGCAAGAATATCGGGTTACTGCGAACAGAATGACATCCACTCCCCCCAAGTCACTGTTAGGGAATCCCTGATCTACTCTGCTTTCCTCCGTCTCCCAAAAGAAATCAGCAAAGAGGAAAAGATGGTAATATTACAGTCTTATTTCTGGCTATGAAGTATTTTAATGTAGAGATGCAGGTGCTAAAATACTTCTGGGCTGAAATCTCTTTCAGATATTTGTGGATGAAGTGATGGAACTAGTAGAACTTGACAACCTCAGGGATGCTATAGTGGGGCTTCCAGGGATTACTGGTTTGTCAACTGAACAACGGAAGAGGTTGACAATTGCTGTGGAGCTTGTTGCTAATCCTTCAATCATTTTTATGGATGAACCAACATCAGGACTTGATGCAAGGGCAGCTGCTATTGTCATGAGAACTGTGAGGAACACAGTTGACACTGGCAGAACAGTTGTCTGCACGATTCATCAACCTAGCATCGATATCTTTGAAGCTTTTGATGAGGTAACAATTATCTAATATCTCTCTGACTCTCTCTCTCTCTCTCTCTCTTACATGCACATCATGGTGAAGTGATATATTAATATGGTGTTATGCACCAGCTGCTACTGATGAAAAGAGGAGGACAAATAATCTATGCTGGACCTTTGGGTCGAAATTCTCAAAAGATTATCGAGTACTTTGAGGTATTTCTTATCATCAAGTTTCCTTTTATTAGAAACAGTTATTTTGGCACACAGTTGTGCCAAAAAGATTAGTACAGCAGTAATGGAAGTAATAGCATGAATAAAGGAGAAAATTTGATCAAATTCTCTCTGGTGCTGATTTAATCTTTTTCAGGCTATTCCTGGGGTCCCAAGAATCAAAGAGAACGTCAATCCTGCAGCATGGATGCTGGAAGCAAGCTCTATCTCCACTGAAGTTCGGCTTGGAATTGATTTTTCTGAGTACTACAAATCATCACCTTTGTGTATGTAAGTAGAAACCAATGTCCTCTGTTACTAAAAAAGTTAATTATTATCCACTTTGGAAATTGTTAATTGTGCAGACCTGATATGGTAAATGCTATCTTGCCATCATTACCAGGCGAAACAAGGGGTTAGTTAAGGATCTGAGCACCCCAGCCCCTGCAGCAAAAGATATCTATTTTCCTACTAAATATTCTCAGTCAACATGGGAGCAGTTCAAATCTTGCCTTTGGAAGCAGTGGTGGACTTATTGGAGAAGCCCAGATTACAACCTTGTCAGATTTATCTTCACCTTTGCTTGTGCCTTTATGATTGGGACAACCTTCTGGAAGGTTGGTTCTAAAAGGTCAGTGCCATCCTCCTAGACAACTACACAAGGGACTTGATCAACAGCTGCTTCATCAGTCATAGTAGCTCAATGTTAACCTTACACCTGACCATAACTTGAACAGGCAGCCTAAAATCTTGTTTTTGCCTATGGTTCAGGGAGAGTTCAACAGACTTAACCGTGATTATTGGAGCCATGTATGCGGCCATCCTTTTTGCTGGAATCAGCAATTGCTCAACAGTACAACCAGTTGTTGCCATTGAAAGAACAGTATTCTATCGAGAACGAGCTGCTGGGATGTACTCTGCCTTACCATATGCTATTGCACAGGTGAGTAAGGGATTTTAGGAAGTAATAGGAATTGGCGAAGTCCTTTTTTATCTTGCATAAGTCAAGACTCATGTTTGTCAAACCAAACTACCACTAGAAGTTGGATGCTAGACTTGTAATTCAGTTTTTTGATTTTGTTAATTGGACTTTGATCTCCAATTACTCTCAATGAATCCCATCCAGAACTTAAAGTCAAGTTAACTAATAAAATAGGGTGTACCCAGGGCACGAGGCTCCTGCCACTGCGGGGTCTGGGAGGGTCATAATATACGCAGCCTTACATTGGTTCTTGGAGAGGCTATTTCCCAACTCGAACCTGCGACTTTCGCAATGGAGCAACCTTACCATTGTGCTGAGGCCCGCTTCTAAATCCAAGTTGACTAATCAATCCTACAAAATGTCCCATCTCAGAATTTAGTTAGTTAATAAAATCACCATTAAAAGTAATACCATATCTACTGTGATGCAGGTGGTCGTTGAAATACCATATGTATTTGTGCAAACCACATATTACTCGCTTATTGTGTATGCTATGGTCAGCTTCGAATGGACAGCAGTAAAGTTCTTTTGGTTCTTTTTCATAAGCTTCTTCTCCTTTCTCTACTTTACTTACTATGGAATGATGACGGTGGCCATCACACCAAACCACCAAGTTGCAGCAATTTTTGCAGCTGCTTTCTATGGTCTCTTTAACCTCTTCTCAGGCTTCTTCATCCCCAAACCAGTAAGTTGGTCTACCTAATCAGTATTTCTGCTTACATTGATTTACAGCTAACTCTTAAGATTTTTAATGGTTTTAATTTATTTAACATGAGACAGTTTACCGAGCTCTGGCATGCTTTCAACTATTCTGTTTTAATTCTTTTTCCCTTTCTTCTTGTCCTGATTGTTTCAATATTTTCCAGAGAATTCCAAAGTGGTGGATCTGGTATTACTGGATTTGCCCAGTGGCATGGACAGTTTATGGGCTTATAGTGTCACAATATGGAGACCTGGAGCAAGTCATCAAAGTGTCCGGAGGGAACAGACAGAGCATTAAGACCTATGTGGAAGAACATTTTGGGTATGATACCAATTTTATGGGTCCAATTGCAGGAGTTCTCGTCGGTTTCACAGTCTTCTTTGCATTTATATTCGCATATGCCATCAAGGCATTGAACTTCCAACAGAGGTAGAATTATAGAAAACAATATGCCATATGTAGAGATCCTAAATGCTTCCTAACCCTCTAGATTGGCTCTTTATCAAAGTTATTCTTGTCAATACACATAAAGAAGCTGCATGAAAGAATTGGCAGAATTGCTTCAGATTCTCATTCATCTATCAGGGAACAGGAAATATTTCTGAGTCAAAAGGTTAGTTCTTACCATATGGAGATGATCTGAGGTTAGAATTCATAGGTGTATATGTATAGGTTGTAATCCATTTTTCCTTCTTCTTACCACATGGAAGAAAGCTTTCCTTTTGTGCCTTTTTGTGTAAAGAGGAGCTGAATACCAAGTGAAATTTCAAATTTTATTTCCACATCAAACAGCAAGGCCAGTCAGTCATGATCATAGGTCCAGACTGTTCAACCTGATCAGTTGTTAGATCCCACTCTTTGTATGCACCTCTATAAATAAGTTCCATCAGAGAAATTCCAACCATACATCAATTGAAAAACTGTTTTGGTATGTAATTGATAAAGAAGAATTAGTTAGTGATTGAAGTCATGAGATAAGATGAAACTGAGTTATTATGAAACAGGATGAAACTGAGTTATTATGAAACAGGATTTATGTTGGAACTGATGGATAAAGCTTGTTTTGGTGTATGACCAAAACACAATTGTTAGTGTTATTCTTGTAGTACTGTTTACTCACCGCCATATTGAAATAACTCCATTCAGCCAATATGTGTAGATTCTGTGCATGCCCTAACATCCCTCCACACTCTCTCTTCTTATTAAACACTCCTTCCTACTAGACGATTTGATCGCCTGCTCAAATACGGAAGAATTATAACCTAAGCTTAGAAATATTTGAAGGTATGATTTTAAAATTTCTTATAACCTAAGGCTACCAAAGAAAAGTACAAATAATAAAGCGGCAGCAATTAGAAATGGACCAAGTTTTCCTAAGGCCACCTAGTGAAGGAAAACTTTGTCCTCAGAATATATACTAAAAAGTTGCCCAATGTAGGGACTGGCACCCATTGACTGTTCTAAAAGTGGTTTGAGTGAGGATGAATTGACAACCGAGGAAAAGAGAGCCAGAGAAAGTGTAGTTGGTTGTTGCTGTTGAGTTGTGGTGGGCAAAAATCCCATGTTCATTAAGAGGTCCTACATGTTATTTACTTCTCTTCCCAACCTTAAAAAAAAAGAGGGGGGGGGGAGTTGGGAAGAACTCTTCGATCGAGCGTAGATAGAGGATTGAGTTTCCTGTTTAGGAGCGTAACATATGTTAATGTTTCTCTATGTTCATCTCTTTTCTCCCATAATAGAGATAAATATGTCATTTGAGAGAGAGAGAAAAAAAAAAAGAGAGTAGTCAAGGGAGGCCAAACTAACTTGTCAAGGGAGGATGAATTATTGAAAGATTTGTCCTAGAAAATGACCCTAGAGAAGATGGGTTTTATATTCTCTATACGCTTAAATTCAACCCATTGTAGACCGAAAAAAGGAAGAAAAAAGAAACTTGAGTAAATAGTCAACGGAAGATAAACCAAATCATCCAAGGGAGGATGGATTGTTAGAAGATTTGTCATGGAATGACCCTAGAGAATCTGGATTTTATATCCTTTTTATTCTTAAATTCAACCCACTATAGATTAAAAAAAAAAGAGAGAGAGAGAAGGCTTCCTACATATGGACTTTGTTAATACTATTATCTCAATACCAAATTGGGAGGTATATAGAGAGATTGCCAACGAACATAAAAAGTAGATTGGAATTGCATGAAAGAGAAGTGGGGTATTAAAATGTCATATTTGTTGATCAATTGACTTCTTTCTGTTCATCCTACAATAAACTTGACCAAGGATATTCTCTCTCTCCACCCACCTTAAAAGATAATTTTTTCCTGAAAAAGAAGAAAAGAAAAAGAGAAGAAAATAAATGAAATAGTGAAAAAATAAAAAATGTATATATGTTTAGTTACCATTAGAAGAAAAGAAAAGAAAAGAAGAGAAAAGTTTTTGTATTTTCTCATGTTTTCTTGTGTTTATGTAATTTTTTTTTTTTAAAAAAATAATCACAATTCCTAATAAGGATTTTAAATTCAAAAACTGAATCTTTTCTTTTTTTCTCTTGCTACCAAACACAACTAAATAGTTCTTAAAAGTGGAGAGAGAAGGAAATGTCTCATCATGTCCCTTTGTGAGAGATTTTATCCATGATGTATCATAATTTCTTACGTTTTGGCAATCTAATATGAAATTATACATGTCACTTTCCTCTATAAAAGTAAGTAAGGTGAGATGTTTTGGCTTTTGTCACCATCGATTGTCTTGTGTGTGGATAAGCATTGAAATACAAAATTTCTCCACAACTCTCATTGGTTCATTTCAATTTCAATTTTAAACTAAAAATTATAGGTTTAAACCAAATCAAATCAAATCAAATTAAGTGTTAACACATATAAATCGGACCAAAATATACTAAACTCTAAAAGACTACAATACAAGTTCTAAGATTCTAATTTTCACCTTCATCTTTGACCGTCAACTCTCCTTAATTCTCTTTTGCAATTCTACACTTTCGGTCATTTCTTCTTTCATGTCTTGCTACTTCAAGGTCAATATGAGAATGAGGTTATGTACGAAACTAAATGAAATCGAATACAAAAAAAAAAAATCAATTTAAAAAGTTTTTTATTTTGATTTGATTTAGTTTAAACTAAACTAAACTAAACCATAAAATCAAAAACAAACCAATTGACATCAAACTCGGTCCACATCGAAAGAACCGTCTATAGAAAGGAACTAAGGGTGAAATATGACCAGGTTTTTTAAAACTTCACCCTAACCCTAGGTCCTTAAAATCCAACCCAACTATGATTGAACTCTGATTTTTATCACAGTCGAATTAAACTTGACTGACCTTGTTGCCACCATTTATACCTTATGTATTAAAAAAAAAAATTCATCAATAGATTAAATAGATTAAATGATTAATACACAAATAAAATTATAAAATATAACATAATAATAAATTTTCAGAACACTTATCAATCATTGAAATTTCATTATTTTGAAATTAAAATCGAAGTTTATCTCAGCCTGAAACCAAACCCGGCCCCACCTTAACTTGTGCTGTATAGGAATCATCAATCGCCACCACCCGGTGACCACTTCTTGCCGACACGTAAAAGCAACCAACGGGGGTTTTCGGATCAGAACATAATCAATACAAATATAGGGGGGGTCCAGTTCTCCAGACTGGAGGGATCGAACTTCAAGAAATTAGGATGCGCCATGTGTGTTAGAATTGGATCTACGTGTTTAATCGTACTGACGTCATCATTGATATCTTGGCATTCCCCTAATACCGAATTCAACGTCAAGTCAGCGTCGCGTCGTGGCGTCCCACCAAGAAGGTAAGAGAGAACACCGTCGACGTCTCAATAAATCAAATCTCATCGGAATGCTTACGTGGCGCTACAAGAGCCGTAGATAAGATTTTTACCTTATACGAGTCTAGTAACCGAAATAGAAAAGTGGGATATTTCATATTTGGAGAAGTACTAATTTCAGGTACCAAAAATGCCCCTACAGTCATAGTTAACGGACATTTCTAGCCTTCGTGGATGCAAACGAAAACTCACCTTCTCAATTCCCGGTTTCAGCTGTCTTCACCTCAAGAAAATAAAAGGGGGTCAAGGTGAGACCTAACAATGGTAGTCCAAAGGAGTCTAATCCTCTAAGATGAGTCGTGAGGTGTGCGGTGATTATCAGACGGTTAAGAGTATTTGAACACATTGATACAGTGACTACAGACAATTTTCATATGACCCAAGAAAGGAGGTGTTGTACTAAGACACCTATATTAATATGATTGATCAATATAATATGAACATATTTTTTTAGGCAAGGGATCGCTGCTTGATGCTTGATCATTGCATCAATGTTAGAATTAACAAGAAGGGGTACATGTATCCAAGAGGGGGGCAAGATGACTTTTTTATCATCCTTATGTCTGAGCGCAAGGATACATCAGATAGCAATATTATTTCTTAATAAGAAAAAAAATATTTTCCTTCAACTTGGAGAGGAAAAAAAATAAAATAAATAATGTCCAAACATCTACTTAGGACAACCTTAATTTAATCGTTATATTCAGTTTTTCAACAGGATGGTGGGTCTAAACAAAGGATCTTTAATTTGATAAAGAACTTAAAAATAAGATCAAAACAATTAAAAATTTCAATAGGTTCCTATATAGGTGTCATTCAGCCCATCTTTATCTAATCAGTGGATTATGTATTTTTTTATGTCATCATTTAGCATGGCTGGCTCGTAGTGCAATGGTGAAAAATGCATGCGAAAGCATGTTATAGTTATTCCTTTCATAGACCTCATCAGAATATGTATGGAAAAAGATCTTCTCCAATTAATTACAAGCTCAATAAGTAATCCAAAAGCTTGGAGAACTACATGGCATTGTATTTCCTTGTAAATACTGAAACTCTCTCCCCTAAATTTTATCTATTTTTTATTAAAAAAAAAAATCAAATTTCACATCTCTTTCTTCAGTGACACTTTAAAATCTCTAGAGTAACTCTCAATTAATTGATTCAAATTATTAACATGGTCCAAGTGAACCTAGCTCCCTTCTTTCTCTCTCTTTGAGTGGGGAGAGAGGGAGACCCGTATGCTATTGGTTTCAGTTAAACCTAGTCAATGGGTTGAACCAATCAATAGAGGGTTTTTTTCGAGATTCAGTATAAAGGGAGATAAAGCCAAGAGTCAGAAAATACAGAACTGCTTGGAGGACAAAGATCCATGTTGTATTGCCTTATTTCTTTTCTTGATCGCCCTCCCTTCTCTCTTCGACCTTTTGTTTTTTTGTTTGATAGATCCATGTAACCGACCTCATCTCATTGGAAAAAGGCCGAGTTGTTATTATTGCATAGTAAAAAAATAAGTTGTGGGAAGGAGGGAGTTTCAATAACCATAGGGCTTACATAAAATTTTCCCAAAAAATTGCTTTTAGTGGTTCTAGTTAAAATTTAATGTTGACTCAAGAGTAAACTGCATGATCTCCTCCTTAATCTGGAGACCCCAAGCTGTTTCTTATTGTTGTTTAGATAATATTCTATCTTAAAACTTGATGGGATGAGAAACAGTTGGGGTTATCTTTTGCATATTGAAAAAAGGGAGCGGGAAGAAGAGGCATGATTTTAGGTATCTATATCAACCGGGTACAGACTGTATTCCCCTAAAAGTACCAATATTTAACCTTTTTCTTTGTACACATTTACCCTCATCCTGATCGTTTAAGAGATGAATATCAAGTCGACTGTTGGGGTTTTACATTAAAGCAATAATTTTACATTGAAAATGTGTAATTCTATGTGAAAATTTATCGGTACTTGAGTACCCTCTTGTTGACGGCTAACTTTTAAAGATGAATTTATATCTAAAACCATTGTGGAAGGAACCCGAAGGAGAGAGTTCGCTTAGGCTCTATTTGGTTGTAAGGAGAATCTAAAGGGAAGGGAAGTAAAATTTTGATATTTAAAAAAGAAATGTTTGTAACCATTATCCCATGTGATCCAATGTGATTATATATTATACGTATTATAGCAAAGGATTTTAGATGCAAAGTAAAATGAAATTTTATAACAAAATATGAAATGTTTTAAAGTTAATGATATAGTCGGACTTGGATCCTCTTTGGCGCAATAAGGCGTCTGGTGCGCATCTAACGCCTAAAAACACCTTGGGCTATAGGACTTGGATCCTTTGTGGTGCAACAGAGTGTTTGGCATGCATCCAATGCCTAGAAACGCTTTGGGTTGCGTGCGATCATCTTAGACTCTGTGCCTGAGCGTTTCTAACTATTAGATGTGCACCAGACGTCATGTTGTGCCACAGAAAAATTCAATCTTGGGCTATGTGTGACTATCTTGAGCTCTATGCTTGAGCGTTTTTAGCCATTTAATGCATGTTAGATGCCCTACTATGCCACAAAGGAATTCAATCCGATATAATTATATAAGGTAATGATCATATATATATATATATATATTTTTTTTTTTTTTAAATATAAAAATTTTACTTCTTTCATTTTTAATTTCCCGTGCAATCAAACATAATCGGATCCCCAAATGGGAATTAATTAGAATGGTAATTCCGTAATTGTGTCTATGAGAGAGAGAGAGAGGGGCCAAACGACAAATTATAATTGTTGAGTTGCTGTCGTCATCTCCTACAGAGAGGCGGAGAGAGAGAGAAAGAAAGAGTGAGGCCAAATTAGGTGTGTCTTTGGCTTGCTGGCGCCATCAGCTGCTTATACAGAGACGAGAGAGAGAGAGAGAGAGAGGGTTTCGAACATGGCCATTGTTCTAGCAAACTAAACGCAGAGCAACTCTGGTCTTACTATGGGCAGAAACCAGAAAGAACTAAATAATTCTCCTCTCCCAAACATTAATTTCCCTTATTAAGAATCGCCCATTTAAAAGCTGAAGAACAAGAACTTAAGCTAACGAAGAAGAAACAGGGGAAAGGGAACCCATTACCCACCCTCTCTTCCCAAAAGCCATTCGCGCTTCTCAACGAGCCAATATAGAGAGACGCGGCCTCTTGTCTGTGTGCACCATTTACGCGTGGGGATTCCCTGTCGTGCGATACAATGTGTAACGCATATCCAAGGGCAGAGAACACCTTCACTCATCACTCACCACACGCCTGTAAGGATTTCTCAACAGGTAATTTGGTCATTAATGTATGAAACACCTAACAAAGTGGCTCCTAGCATCCACCCGTTCATCAAGGAATTGTGAAAATGTCAGATGTGAATGAGCCAGCTTGGAATTTGGAATTGGAACTCTCTCAGGCTAGTAAAAAATTTTCTTTAAATACTGAAAACGAAATGAAAATGAGATCTTTCAATTTGGTTTTTTGAATCTTTTGATCTTTTGATCTTTTGATCTTTTGATCTAACATCACATCAGCCGTTGTTTTGTTGTTAATTACATTTAACAGAGCCGTAAAAGTCTGAATCTTATCATTTCGTTCTTTATTATTGCTTCAATTCTCATCTCCTATAAAACCAGTCTCATACGAGAAGTAGAGAAAGAGAAAGAGAGAGAAAGAAGGAGAGAGAGAAGAAAGGAAAGGAAGGGTCACGAGAAGACTCTCTCTCTCCTGGTCTCCTCTCGTTTTCTCTCTCTTAGCTACAGTTTTCCTAACAGGAACAAAAGCAGTTGGAACTGGATTGGATTCCCTTTCTTTTTCAATTCTTTCGTCTGTGGCCGCCATGATTTCATTGGAGATAAGCGGTTTTCCGGTAATATTAATTAAACCCAATTCTTAAATTTTAATTTTTAATAAACCCATTTTATACCCACCACGAGATGGGAAAGAAGAAATGATTTTCTTCTTCTTTTTGTCATTGGTTGCCATTTGGTATACGGTGGCCGGCCCCAAGTCCTCGTCGTTTTTCTGCTTTGTTGACATTTGGAAAGGAGGATATTCTAATTTTCTGGGTTTAGGTTTTTTGAATTTTCAATATAAAACAAGTTTGGGTTCGATGATTGGAAATTTGGTATAAAAGGAGTTGTTGGGTTATCTTTTTTTTTTTTGGTAGAAATTGTTGGGTTATCTTTGTTTTCTTGATTCTAAGCAGAAGAACTCCACCAGTTTATCTGGTATATCTAGAGTCTCTCATAAGCAGAGAAAAGCGTCAGCTGGGGTGGTGGTGGCTCAGAGCTCTAACGGACGATCAGGGGAGAGGAAGGTTAGGGTAGTGATGGAGAGTACTATGAAGGAGATTAGGGACGGTGCTTCCGTGCTTGATATGGACCCAAAATCCACTGTCGGTGGTGGCGTTGAGGATACTTATGGTGAGGATTCCGCCACTGAAGATCAGCTTGTCACCCCTTGGACCTATTCCGTTGCTAGGTGAGATTATCATTTCTTCTCCTTTTCTTATTTCTGTGCTAATTCTCTTCATGGGCTTCTCTCTCTCTCTCTCTCCCTAATTATATACGTGGAATCTGAAAGCTGATGCTTTTTTATTTCTTTAGTGTGATTCAATTTGTAATGGATTTTCTATTTCTTGTTGGGTTGAACTTTTAGTATTATGTGTCTTGATTGTCCTCATCATTCGAACTGTCTCACAGTTCTTGAGGGTGGTTTTCTGGTTTATATGGGATTCTCTGTTTTCTTTTTCTCTTTATTGTTCCTTTCTTTCTGGATGAGTTGCATAGATCTATATGATGTGACCGGAAGGAACAAAACCTGTTTATGTAGTTATTTTTGTTGACATATTATTTTGTCTCTCTTTCTTTTGTTTATATATATATTTCTTATGGATCTAGTATTGGGCAAACGAAATGGCAAAAGCCAAGCACTTTCTTTTCCATTTTGAGTTATCTTTCAAATCTTGTGGAGGCTCAGTTGAAATTTTCTGGATTTCTTTTCTTTTTTTGACAGGGTGGGGATGGTTTCTTGTAGTCAGCATGAATTGTTTATATTTTAAAATTTTAGTCCTTCTTTTGTGTTTTGTTAAATTATTTTTGTGGGTGCACAGTTTGATTTGTGACCCTGGAATGTTGCTTTCTACTATTTTTGGCCTTTATCTGTTATTATTTTTGTCTCTCCCTCTGCAGTAAATTCATTTAATTCATTAATATATTGCACCTCCCTTTAATGCACACACACTGCAGTTATGGCTATCAGCATCCTGTGAGCTATCCCAATGGCATCCCACTTCTTTGTAGTTCATCTTATAGTAAACACGAATTTTACTTCCTGGAGGTGCTCTATTCTGAACACTGTTTCCTGTCAACACAATAGCAAAAGGGCTAATACAACTTACGCATCTAAGATGGTTCATTTTGCAGCTCCTTTGTTAGATTTGGTGTTGGGAATGTTGTTTTGTTCAATGAGTCAGATCATTGGGACAATCAACTTCATATGCTTTGCACTTATGGGTATCAATATTTTGTTTCTTCTGCTGAATTTTCGGAACTTTATTTATTTTTTCTCTCGTCGTGTAGTGGTTATACTTTGTTGAGGGATCCACACCACAACAAAGGGCTTGCCTTCAATGAGAAAGAGAGGGATGCTCACTACTTGCGTGGCCTTCTCCCGCCAACAGTTGCAACTCAAGAACTTCAGGTTACATTAACAAAGCTGTCATGTGGTTCAGACTTTAATTATTGATCTTTTTTTTCCCTAAACCATAGTCCAAACATTCTTTGATTAATAGATGTGTCTTTGCACGGTTCTAAATATCAGGAGAGGAAGCTAATGAAAAATCTTCGTGATTATGAAGTCCCATTGCAGAGATACGTGGCTATGATGGATCTTCAGGTAGCCACTCACTGAGCATCCTGCTTAATTATTGTATTGTCTGTTTCAATTGATGGTGTCTCCGGGATTTTGAATGCTGTTTCATTTGGGTATTCTATGCTGGTTTACAGGAAAGGAATGAAAGGCTGTTCTACAAGCTTCTCATTGATAATGTTGAGGAATTACTTCCTGTTGTTTACACACCAACTGTTGGTGAGGCTTGCCAGAAATATGGAAGCATCTTCAGGCGTCCACAGGGTCTATACATCAGCTTGAAAGAGAAGTATGGCTATTTAAATATGCCTATTTTCTATTGTAGCTCAAATGTATAATGTGCTTGTTCTTATTCATCACAAAGTAGTCAATTATTGCAGGGGAAAGATTCTTGAGGTGTTGAAGAACTGGCCTGAGAAAAGTATCCAAGTTATTGTTGTGACTGATGGTGAGAGGATTTTGGGGCTAGGCGATCTTGGTTGCCAGGTAATAAAGTTAGGCTGTTCTTTTTCAATTCATGATTATCAGTATCCGATATAGTGGTTTCATTTGGGTAAGCATTTGTGGCTCTTGTATCTTTGATTGATCCTGGGCAGTCATTGATGACAATATTTGAAATGTTATCAGGGGATGGGAATTCCTGTTGGCAAACTTGCTCTGTATACCGCACTTGGGGGTGTTCGTCCTTCTTCGGTAAGCGTTTCCATAATAAGACTGCCTATATAGATTGATCAGCTGTTGAACCTAGAATCTTTGTTGGTGAATGCACGACACTAGTCCTTGATTCAACTGCATTTATCTGATTTGACTTTGGCAAGTTGGTGGCCAAAAAAGCTAGCCCCAACATGGAGATGACATGCATCTCTAATCCAACCCAGAGAATCTTTCAACTTCTGGTCATTATCCCTCATCTTCTTTTCAAGTCATAGATATTGAAATTTGTTCCATTTTCCATTTGCAGTGCTTGCCTATAACCATTGACGTGGGTACAAACAATGAGGAGTTGTTGAACAATGAGTTCTACATTGGGCTCAGGCAGAAGAGGGCAACTGGCCAGGTCTTACAACTTGCTGGCTCAATTAATATGAGAAACTTACTGGATGTTTTAAGGTTGTATATTTATTATACTAAATGTGGTGTTGTACCTCCTGATTGTAGGAATATGCCGAACTTCTACATGAATTCATGTATGCAGTTAAGCAGCAGTATGGGGAGAAAGTCCTCGTACAGGTACCATCTGTTCAGTGTCTCAATGAGTAATAAATTGATTGTGAAACTTGTGAAGATTGACTCAATCTTATTTGTGCTGCCATACCACCCAATATATATATATATATATATATTTTTTTTTTTTTCTGCATTGGACAGTTTGAAGATTTTGCAAACCACAATGCCTTTGAGCTGCTTGCAAAATATGGAACAACCCATCTTGTATTCAATGATGATATACAGGTAAAACTGAGGAAGTTTCTAAATTTATGGTATTGGTTTCTCTGGGATGCGAGTTTAACCTTTAATCTACGGTTTCTGTTCTTTGTAGGGAACAGCAGCAGTGGTCCTTGCAGGGCTTGTTGCAGCACTGAAGCTAGTTGGGGGAACCTTGGCTGAGCATACATACTTATTTTTTGGTGCTGGAGAGGTACATCTTCACTACTTTTTTCCTCCAATTTTCCATTATGATCACTATTTTGATCCCCCAGGGGGTACATTCAATCAGGTAAGTACAAAAATATAAATGATTGATTTGTTTGTACACACTGAAGCCTCCCACTTCGATAAATGGTCATTGTTTCATCTTTGAATATAGATGCAACAGAGGCTGAAATCAATCCAAAGAGGCTGTAGTGATTTTCAGACCGAAGTTTATGTACAAATAAGGCTGACTGTTGAATAAAATTGGGTTAATTATTGTCTAATTGAGGTTGAGATTTAGGGATACATGTTCAGCATAGGGTTTTTAGGTCTGAAAGAGGAACTTGATATTTAATGGTAGTCTTGTCAATTACAGCAGAAACAAGTAGAGATGATGACAAACTACTGAATGCCGGGGTGGGGTGGTGGGGGGTCCCAAGTACAAGGAGACCCTATCTACTGCTGCTTTAGGAAATTTTGAAGCAGTCTCACCTACAAACAATGCCCCTTTGAGTCTTCATGATAAACTCAAAATGGAACAGCCAGAGTTATTTTTCATCCTTGTTTCTGAGGAGTTTGTATGGAGTTGAAGAAATGCTTCTTTAGTGATCTACCCATGTTACCTCATCAGACACTAGGAAGTTTAAACAATCTTGCAGGTCTTATGGAGGTTCTCCAGTTATAAGATCCTGTGGAACCCATGTGAGCTAGATAGCCAGCTTGAAGGTTTTTCAAATTGGGTCTGTGGAATGGTCTTGCCTTGCAGGCTTAATCTGCAGTTGTCTGAATTCTTGTTCTGCCTTGCAAGATTCCAAGTTGAGGCCTTGCGTCAATATGCCTAATTTGTTATTATGCATTGTTCTTGTAATTTCTCGTCTCTGTGGTTCTTTAGCAAACAATGTTGATACAATATTGCGAGATACATGTATACATGTTAAGGTTCTATTAACATGCCTCAGTGCTGTCCTCCTGTGATTGCAGGCTGGTACTGGTATAGCTGAACTCATAGCTCTTGAGATGTCAAAACAGGTGTTTAACTTTCTGCTGACACTTGTACATCATTTTTATGTGGAAGACATCTTGATGCAATGAGATTTACATTTCATCTTCTTTGCAGACAAAAGCTCCATTGGAAGAGAGTCGCAAGAAAATTTGGCTTGTGGACTCAAAGGTAATGGAAGACTCAGAACTTTCAACTTCTTGCTTAAAATGTTGATTAGCTTCATTTATTTCCACTTTACATTTCTACTTCTCTAGTAATTTTGTTCCTTGTGCAGGGATTGATTGTTAGATCTCGAAAGGAGTCCCTTCAATTTTTCAAAAAACCTTGGGCTCATGAGCATGAACCTGCTAAGACACTTCTGGATGCTGTCAAGGTCACTACTCTCTCTCTTTCTCTCCCTCCCAGTGTGTGCGTGAGTGTTGGTAGATGGTTTAGAAAAATCTTAACTTCATTGTCTGTTGTTACTTTCTTAGGCAATCAAGCCAACTGTGTTGATTGGTACCTCTGGGGTGGGAAAAACATTTACGAAGGAGGTGGTTGAGGCTATGGCATCCTTTAATGAGGTACTTCGTCCATCTCTCTCTGTCTCTCGCATGTTATACTTCAGGTGGTAGAAGCTGACATTGATATACACTTCATGCCATGCAGAAACCTGTCATTCTTGCTCTGTCAAACCCAACCTCACAGTCTGAGTGCACAGCTGAAGAAGCCTATGCATGGAGTAAGGTAAAACAATTTAGATTCTCTCTCTATGCTGCTTACTGAGTAAGAAATGTTGCATCCTATCAGATAAACATATGATGGTTGGAAATATTGTAAATAAAATATTGAAATCTGAATTTGCAGGGCCGTGCAATTTTTGCTAGTGGGAGTCCATTTGACCCTGTTGAATATGATGGGAAAGTTTTTGTACCTGGCCAGGTCTAACATTACTCATTTCTTATCTTTTGGGTTACCCCTTACATGGAAATTTTCTCCCTTATAGGACTGACTTGGTACTTTTTTCTCTCTGTCGAATTATTCAGTCAAACAATGCATACATTTTCCCTGGACTTGGGTTGGGTTTGTTAATTTCCGGTGCAATCCGTGTGCATGATGAGATGCTTTTGGCAGCCTGTAAGTACACCAAAAGATTGTAGTAAATTTGTTGATTGCTAATGGCTGGAACATTGATAAGGTTGTGCAAGTTACAATTTCATTGAGTAGGATTAAATGTTGAATATTGGGACCATTTGGATGTGAAACCTTGTTTTCCGCTGTTATATACTTTAGATGAACGGTCACTTGTTAGCACATTTGTTGTGTTTTCCCCCTTGGAACAGCGGAAGCATTGGCTGCACAAGTGACACAGGAGAATTTCGAGAAAGGCCTACTCTATCCTCCATTTGCTAATATCAGAAAGATATCGGCGCATATTGCTGCAAATGTAGCTGCTAAAGCATATGAACTAGGTGAGTTTCCTTGCTCTTTTGGATCAGGTTGTGCAAACTCTGCCTATCCTCATTCCAGAATTTAACTAATCATATCCAATATGTTTGCTTATGTAGGTTTAGCAACCCGTCTCCCTCGACCAGCAAATCTGGTCAAGTATGCTGAGAGCTGCATGTACAGTCCTACCTACAGAAACTACCGGTGAATTGGTGGAAACATCCCTGAAGTTCTTGTAGTCTCCTTTGTTTTTCAACCTCCCTCTGTACTTTTTTCTTCTATATTTTGCCCTTTGTGTTTCCTGTTAGTATTGTAACTTTTGTTCCTGTTTGGTTCTAGGTTGTAGCTTGAAAATGTCTCACATAACTTTATATGAAATAAATCATGGTCTTTTATAGTTCCAATTTTGATTTCATGAAGTGGGATGATATCACTGCCTTAATTGATCAAAGGTCATAATTTGCAAAAGGGGGAGGCTTCTCTGAGGAAGTGACGGGGGAGTGCGGCAGAACGGTTTCTTACATATGAGAGCAGCGAGGTCATTTCATATAAGAGGATGAAAGTTTCCTCATATGGATATAGAAGGTATCTATCCATCTGCCTGCAGACTCATATCCCAATCAGTTTTATCCTTCTCCGTCTTAATAACCTTAACAGTCATGGCCCTAGGTAACGATTAAGTATAAAAGAAATTGCAGCCCATTATTATTCTCTGATAAAACTAGCCTGTATATGATTGATATGGGATTGAAGCATACCATCACACTTGCAAACCAACGTACATGGCAGACCCAGACCCAGACCCAGACCCACTTTGGACCAAGTAGCCCTTTCCAAGGGACTCCACTCTGGTCTAAGGCCTTCGTTCAGCAGATAGCTATTTTCTAGTGGTTTTACTCTTGACATCGAGTTACTCCTTCCACAAGAGGGTTGGGTTAGAGGATTGGTTACTTTGATTTTTTTATTTTTGGTAAGATGGATCGGATATTTGAGAGAATTCACCCTTTAAATCGACTTATAAGTTGAGGGAATTTAAGACCATATCAACTTAAATCAAATCTTTTTTGTAATCAATGTGAGATCAGACCCCACTATGATAGATATGGGATCGTTACATATGACCTTGGGTTGTAGTTATTTGATTGTGCTTCTTGCCAAACTACGTATATATTTGCATTGTGATCGCGTGATTGTTTTTACTTTACATTTCACTGTGTTTTCTGCCTCGTGGATAATAGGTTTTGCTTTTTTATTTTTATACACCAATGCTGAAGTAACAATCCAGGGGAGTTGGGGGCCCTGCAACTATAAGCCCATAAGATTCAGTGACTATAGATAGTTTGATTTTACTCGCAACCCATGTGGAAATAGCACCAATCCCATCACCTAGACAAAAATGCTCTCTAAAAATCTTTAAAATAGTTTGGCCCAAAATTATGAATAATGATGCTCATGCTCCTCAGTTTACAGTATTATTGGAATATCATTTGTTGGAGATCATCACCCCCTAATTGCATCCTTAAAGCCTTTTCTAATGATGTTCCAGTTACACTGCAATGTAATGGGATGCATTGCCCTTATCTTCCTACACACCCTTTCTACTTTCAACTCCTTCCATGGATGAGCATGAGGTTGTCTAACTAAATAAACAATCAAAAAAGCTCTCTGACAGAGAACACCACCACCTTCGTTACACTCCTAAGTTCTAAATAACTCATGAGCATGAGGAATTGATCCTTGAGCCTTTGCAAAGCATCAAGTCCATCTCAGCTCCTCCCACCAACAAACAAGATAGCCTTTCTGAAAGGAAAAAAAAGGCCTTTCCTTATTCAAATATATCTTACATAGCCTGTTTGAAAGGAAAAACAAAGGCCCTCTCTTCTTTAAATTATATAAGACAAACATTTGAGCTGTATACCATAGCAATGCGCCTCTGGATGAATTACCAGTGTGTAATGTTTTCCTCTATACTGTTGCATAATCACCAACTAATCTTGATGGTTCTGGTACAAGCTTAGGTCAGCATGAGTATCCTTATATCGCTGGCTCAGATATGTTTCACATTTCACGGGCGGAAACCTGGTATAACAGAGCATTCAATAATTGATCTTTTCAATCGCTAGTTCAGAATTAATTATAAAGATTCTCAATACATAAACTGATATTTTGCTGCACAAACTATTCAATCAATTGATCTTTTCCATCGATCAACTAATTTTAATGGACCGTAAAATAGTTCACAGACTAGCAAAGATAATGCTTCTGAGGAACTGACCAATGTGACATGAAGGCCATTGGCCATTGCAGGAAGCAATCATTGGACAACTCCTGCAAAGAGGCAATAAAAGAGCTCTGCAGCCCCCCCTGGCGCACACTCTGCAACACAAGTGATAATCGTTTGCTGGGTTTTGATCAAATGTGGGCCCCACAAAAGGTTTGACCCACATCTAGTGGAAGCCCATCATACGGTTATCACTCCTATTTTAGAGTCAATACAGGAACAAAAACTAGTGTAGAGTTCCAGATTGGAAAAAGGAGGCATCAGGTTCGTGTGGACACAGAATAAATGCACAAAAAGGGTTATCAGGAAACAAATCCAGATACAGATTGTAATCATACTGGATATGGATATCCCATGCTATGTTAATCATTGTTACTGGCGGGGCCTCGACAAACCAGCAGGTCCATGCGGGGCCGCCCCAAGAAATTTTCTAAGGCCATATGGGTATTTTTGTAAATTTCCTATATAGGGTTCTGCTATATATTTGTAGTGAGGTTTCTTTCTCAGTAAGCAAGCTGAGAGGGGTGTAAGGACGAGCGTTGTAACCCTATTCACCATTCATAGTGAAACAGGATCTCATCTTACCATGGAAGTAGGCACATCTGGCCGAACCACGTAAATTTGTGTGA
>NC_056558.1:38177330-38184105 GCF_013358625.1 Macadamia integrifolia | reverse complement strand
ATGCCTCAGTGCTGTCCTCCTGTGATTGCAGGCTGGTACTGGTATAGCTGAACTCATAGCTCTTGAGATGTCAAAACAGGTGTTTAACTTTCTGCTGACACTTGTACATCATTTTTATGTGGAAGACATCTTGATGCAATGAGATTTACATTTCATCTTCTTTGCAGACAAAAGCTCCATTGGAAGAGAGTCGCAAGAAAATTTGGCTTGTGGACTCAAAGGTAATGGAAGACTGAGAACTTTCAACTTCTTGCTTAAAATGTTGATTAGCTTCATTTATTTCCACTTTACATTTCTACTTCTCTAGTAATTTTGTTCCTTGTGCAGGGATTGATTGTTAGATCTCGAAAGGAGTCCCTTCAATTTTTCAAAAAACCTTGGGCTCATGAGCATGAACCTGCTAAGACACTTCTGGATGCTGTCAAGGTCACTACTCTCTCTCTCTCTCTCCCTCCCAGTGTGTGCGTGAGTGTTGGTAGATGGTTTAGAAAAATCTTAACTTCATTGTCTGTTGTTACTTTCTTAGGCAATCAAGCCAACTGTGTTGATTGGTACCTCTGGGGTGGGAAAAACATTTACGAAGGAGGTGGTTGAGGCTATGGCATCCTTTAATGAGGTACTTCGTCCATCTCTCTCTGTCTCTCTCATGTTATACTTCAGGTGGTAGAAGCTGACATTGATATACACTTCATGGCATGCAGAAACCTGTCATTCTTGCTCTGTCAAACCCAACCTCACAGTCTGAGTGCACAGCTGAAGAAGCCTATGCATGGAGTAAGGTAAAACAATTTAGATTATCTCTCTATGCTGCTTACTGAGTAAGAAATGTTGCATCCTATCAGATAAACATATGATGGTTGGAAATATTGTAAATAAAATATTGAAATCTGAATTTGCAGGGCCGTGCAATTTTTGCTAGTGGGAGTCCATTTGACCCTGTTGAATATGATGGGAAAGTTTTTGTACCTGGCCAGGTCTAACATTACTCATTTCTTATCTTTTGGGTTACCCCTTACATGGAAATTTTCTCCCTTATAGGACTGACTTGGTACTTTTTTCTCTCTGTCGAATTATTCAGTCAAACAATGCATACATTTTCCCTGGACTTGGGTTGGGTTTGTTAATTTCCGGTGCAATCCGTGTGCATGATGAGATGCTTTTGGCAGCCTGTAAGTACACCAAAAGATTGTAGTAAATTTGTTGATTGCTAATGGCTGGAACATTGATAAGGTTGTGCAAGTTACAATTTCATTGAGTAGGATTAAGTGTTGAATATTGGGACCATTTGGATGTGAAACCTCGTTTTCCGCTGTTATATACTTTAGATGAACGGTCACTTATTAGCACATTTGTTGTGTTTTCCCCCTTGGAACAGCGGAAGCATTGGCTGCACAAGTGACACAGGAGAATTTCGAGAAAGGTCTACTCTATCCTCCATTTGCTAATATCAGAAAGATATCGGCGCATATTGCTGCAAATGTAGCTGCTAAAGCATATGAACTAGGTGAGTTTCCTTGCTCTTTTGGATCAGGTTGTGCAAACTCTGCCTATCCTCATTCCAGAATTTAACTAATCATATCCAATATGTTTGCTTATGTAGGTTTAGCAACCCGTCTCCCTCGACCAGCAAATCTGGTCAAGTATGCTGAGAGCTGCATGTACAGTCCTACCTACAGAAACTACCGGTGAATTGGTGGAAACATCCCTGAAGTTCTTGTAGTCTCCTTTGTTTTTCAACCTCCCTCTGTACTTTTTTCTTCTTCTATATTTTGCCCTTTGTGTTTCCTGTTAGTATTGAAACTTTTGTTCCTGTTTGGTTCTAGGTTGTAGCTTGAAAATGTCTCACATAACTTTATATGAAATAAATCATGGTCTTTTATAGTTCCAATTTTGATTTCATGAAGTGGGATGATATCACTGCCTTAATTGATCAAAGGTCATAATTTGCAAAAGGGGGAGGCTTCTCTGAGGAAGTGACGGGGGAGTGCGGCAGAACGGTTTCTTACATATGAGAGCAGCGAGGTCATTTCATATAAGAGGATGAAAGTTTCCTCGTATGGATATAGAAGGTATCTATCCATCTGCCTGCAGACTCATATCCCAATCAGTTTTATCCTTCTCCGTCTTAATAACCTTAACAGTCATGGCCCTAGGTAACGATTAAGTATAAAAGGAATTGCAGCCCATTATTATTCTCTGATAAAACTAGCCTGTATATGATTGATATGGGATTGGAGCATACCATCACACTTGCAAACCAACGTACATGGCAGACCCACTTTGGACCAAGTAGCCCTTTCCAAGGGACTCCACTCTGGTCTAAGGCCTTCGTTCAGCAGATAGCTATTTTCTAGTGGTTTTACTCTTGACATCGAGTTACTCCTTCCACAAGAGGGTTGGGTTAGAGGATTGGTTACTTTGATTTTTTTATTTTTGGTAAGATGGATCGGATATTTGAGAGAATTCACCCTTTAAATCAACTTATAAGGTGAGGGAATTTAAGACCATATCAGCCTAAATCAAATCTTTTTTGTAATTAATGTGAGATCAGACCCCACTATGATCGATATGGGATCGTTACATATGACCTTGGGTTGTAGTTATTTGATTGTGCTTCTTGCCAAACTACGTATATATTTGCATTGTGATCGCATGATTGTTTTTACTTTATATTTCACTGTGTTTTCTGCCTCGTGGATAATAGGTTTTGCTTTTTATTTTTATACATCAATGCTTAAGTAACAAACCAGGGGAGTTGGGGGCCCTGCAACTATGAGCCCATAAGATTCAGTGACTATAGATAGTTTGATTTTACTCGCAACCCATGTGGAAATAGCACCAATCCCATCACCTAGACAAAAATGCCCTCAAAAAATTTTTAAAATAGTTTGGCCCAAGAATATGAATAATGATGCTCATGCTCCTCAGTTTACAGTATTATCGGAATATCATTTGTTGGAGATCATCACCCCCTAATTGCATCCTTAAAGCCTTTTCTAATGATGTTCCAGTTACACTGCAATGTAATGGGATGCATTGCCCTTATCTTCCTACACACCCTTTCTACTTTCAACTCCTTCCATGGATGAGCATGAGGTTGTCTAACTAAACAAACAATCAAAAAAGCTCTCTGACAGAGAACACCACCACCTTCGTTACACTCCTAAGTTCTAAATAACTCATGAGCATGAGGAATTGATCCTTGAGCCTTTGCAAAGCATCAAGTCCATCTCAGCTCCTCCCACCAACAAACAAGATAGCCTTTCTGAAAGGGAAAAAAAAGGCCTCTCCTTATTCAAATATATCTTACATAGCCTGTTTGAAAGGAAAAACAAAGGCCCTCTCTTCTTTAAATTATATAAGACAAACATTTGAGCTGCATACCATAGAAATTCGCCTCTGGATGAATTACCAGTGTGTAATGTTTTCCTCTATACTGTTGCATAATCACCAACTAATCTTGATGGTTCTGGTACAAGCTTAGGTCAGCATGAGTATCCTTATATCGCTGGCTCAGATATGTTTTACATTTCACGGGCGGAAACCTGGTATAACAGAGCAGTCAATAATTGATCTTTTCAATCGCTAGCTCAGAATTAATTATAAAGATTCTCAATACATGAACTGATATTTTGCTGCACAAACTATTCAATCAATTGATCTTTTCCATCGATCAACTAATTTTAATGGACCGTAAAATAGTTCACAGACTAGTAAAGATATGGGTAGGTTAGTTATTTGGTTGTTTTGATTTTATATATTTTCCTAATAAGACTTCTAGTTAGACTTCAATTGTATCTAGGAATTGGAAAGCTTGTAGACTTTCTTTTTCATGTAACTGGGTCTTATATAAACACGTCAATGGGGACTGCGAAAGATAACAATTCTACTGTTCTCTTTGGTAGTCTCGCCTTCTTCTTTTCTCTCTTTTGCTTATGTGATTACCGATTTCTAGTTTCTGATATTGTAACACTATGTATTTCTAGTCTTCCATGTGTTCATGCAGAAACTTACTTGGGTGGGTTCTTTTCTGATTTGCAAGAAGGTAAGCACTCCACAAGACATTCGTGGCTAGGCTCTACAAAGAATGCCATCTGCCCCAAGAAGAAAGAGATAGATCAGTTATTATGACAACATTGTCTTCTAATAAGAGGTACAAAATGTGAATAACTTAATATCATAAAAAAAGAGTTGGAAAATATAATGAAAAAACAAATGTTTTCAGAGAAAAATACAATCGTATTGTTGCCTCCTACAGCATGGTTTTCTCCCTAGATCTGCCTGAGGGGGGTGGGTGGGTGGGTTCATTTGCTTAATTTTCAAAAGCGTGAAACAGAAATACTTCTACTTCTCTATTTCACCCAATTTCTGCTTAGAAAAGATAACCTAATAAAGGAATGCTCAAAACTTAGACCCAACTAAGAGCATCAGTCTTCGAATTCCAAGCTGGATTTGACCAAGCCATTGAAGAATTATTTATAAATAAATTGCCAAGTTGTTGTCCAGCACCATATGTGAACAGTCTCCTGTACAGTATCTTTTTTCTTTTCTTTTTATCATGCTTATAATTTCATGTATGATATAGTTCTATACCTACCAATTACCAAAATAAAAAAACTAGAAGCGCAAAAAAAGAGGTCAGGAGACTCGGGACCAACCAATGAAAAGGCCTCTTAAGAGATTTTATGCTAATGGTAGGGTTTCCACCCACCTGATAACATTTGTTTTTTCTTTCTTTCTAGATCTATAAAAAAATTCTTGCACCATCAGAGGGCTGCAACTCAGTGAGGAGCCCTCACATGAGAAGGTGCATTTTCATCGTCAGGTTGGTCATTGGGTACTCTTGTTAGTATAAACTGGGTTACAGGAATTCACTGTGCCACCCACATGAGAGGCCCCTTATTGAATCAAATTCCCTGTCCCAACAAGTAAGCACCAAAAGTAGCTCCATCCAAAAATATTGAACCTCAGGCAAATTATAAGTCTACAACTGGTCAATGGACTGTTCAGCCAGCAGCAAGTCGGTAATTTCCTGCTTGCATATTTCAGAGATCTCAAAGACTTGTAAAAATTTCACAAGCATCCCTAGCAAATTCAATGCATAATCTCAACAAGGTGAAAAAACCATCTAATGCAAATAAATAACAAATAACAGATTCAAGAAAAATATCTTGATAGTGTAGAATGTTGAAAAGCACATGAAGAGCCTTACAGAATATCTCTCTTGACCATTCCCTAATACTCGATGCAATGTGGACCTGGAAATAAAGCAGAACCATGGATTACAGAATTCTCAATTAAGTGATTCAAAAGTACCAGAATGAGTTTGCATTCTTCAATATCCCTTATTTTTTGAAATTTATCAAAGCATTAAAATACTAATACCTTCCATCTGAAATAAACAAATAGCTTCCCAGGACCAAGAGATGAAAAGTTTCTACTATTTGGAAGATTTTAGCATGAAACTATATGAAACCATAATGCAACAAATAACTCACATTCATAAATGTGAAGCAATTGAGTCATCCCAAAGATCTGTTTGGGAAAATATTTCACCCTAAACTAATAGGGAGGCAATTTAAACTGAAAAGGTGGGCCAATCGACAAATAAAAAGTCGTCCTTTAATAAGAAGCAAATATTAGATAAAAAATTGAAATGGTCACATATTCTGGAAGCACTTCTGCTTTGTTGGATCAAGATACATTTTAGTAGACGTACAAGAATAACCTGGGGGAAGCTGGTGGGACATGTTATATATAACTAGAATGTTTATGATGACAATGTGGCAAATATAAGAGTACACACTAGCAGACGTCATGATGGAGATTGCTAAAAAACAAAAACTAAAATAAGAAATTATTAATCATTCCTTAATGTAGATACAGTTGATTCTCGAAGGGAAAAAAAAAAGGAGCCACTATCATTGCAAAATATCCTAAACAGGCTGAGGAATGCAACCCGGTTCTTTCTCAATCCAAACCAATTCAGGCGTTCGCTCTAATAAAGAGTCATCTCTAAAATTTAAATAATGTCTTTAATAAATTAGGGATAAAGAACAGTACACTGCTGGTGCAGGAAACGTCCAGACACAGCAGGGCACGCAAAGACCATGCTACCCCCACCCACCATGGGCTGAAGATGCTTCCCAACGCCCTCGCATTGGCCCACACACTGGTATGCGCCTGTGCCAGCAGGGTAGTGTTCTTACTCCCAATAAATTATTAGATTTTGAAATGTTAGCCCATATGAGTAAGTAATAGGGGGAGAATCATGGTTCAGAATAATAAACATGCCATAACCTCAATAATGTAATTATATGTGAATAGAGGTTGGTGCCACTTTTTCAATTTGTTAGAACTTTGGACGAAATTTGGACTCACACAAAATGCTCATTTTTATTTTTTTATTTTTTATTTTTGGGGTGGGGGAGAGGAGCTTCTTTGACATTTAAGTGCTTTAACATTACAATTGCAACAACGACATCGCTCTTCAACTCCTTTATCCATGGCTCTGTAAATCCGAATGCTGGACAGTCCAGTCCATCCCAAAAGAATGAAGGAGACCTCACTCACACACACACGCACGCGCGCACACATACTGTTGTTACAGCTTATTTTCCAGAAGAATTTATTGGACCGAAAAGTAGCTCGTCTCTTGGTAATCCAAGTCCTCTACCTCAAATTTTTTTGGGGTTAAGAACTGGATTTTTGTCCTTTCGGCCACAAGAAATTGAATTTTCCTCCAGTCATTTATAGTATTTCATCCCATTCCATA
>NC_056558.1:38174137-38177310 GCF_013358625.1 Macadamia integrifolia | reverse complement strand
CCCCCCCCCCCCCATTTTTTAATTTCCCTAAATGTGTTTTTATTGTAAAGACAGTCTTTTAAATTCTGAAATTTCATATTCAATTCCGATAGTTTTTTGTCCCAACCAGCCCAACCTCCACCCCAAGGAACAGCCTGTTCATATTCAATCTGAATTGGCCAGAGCTCCAATTCATAATGTAGTAATCAACAAGTAGGCATACCTGAAAATACAATTGCTCCAACGCTCCAACATGTCACCAAGATTTACAATAAATGCTCTGATGTACCCAAAAAAAAAAAAAAAAAGCGAGAGATGTTATAAGAATGATGGGTCACCAAAGGGAAAAAAGGAAAGTGATGGCACTATCATCACGCTTACTACTCAATAACATGTTTCGGGAGAATATATTCATATATTCAATATATAAAGAGGGGATATAGAACCATAACTAAAATGACCACAATAAACAAAATAGACACTAGCATACTTACCCAGAAAACACAAGGAAGCCTTTCTCTCAAAGATCATAAGGTAGATGATCCATAGCAACAACATTAGCAGGAGCTAACAACTGAAGTTCACGTACATTATCCATCAATTGGTGGATACTCAAATAAGCTTACATCATCAACAAATGGTCCACCAATCATAGTTGTCATGGCGTCGCCAAGGCGGCGATTTGGCGTCCTGGCGGAAAAATAAGTTCACGGCAGTGCTACGATTTACGTGACTCACAAATGGCGGTAGCCATTGGCTGATAGGCGTCGCCATGGCACCGCCATGGACGCCAGGTCATGCCTGATTCACTAGGTGGTCGATTTTTTGTAAAATGCAAGGTGATTTTGATAGGGCTATGTTGATTTTTGATGATTTGATGTTGCTTAATGTTGGTTTTATATGTTATAGGGTATATATTGTAGGCTTGTATCATGCTAAATAACTTTAGAGAATAGGGGAAATAAAAAAGTAGCATACTAAATAACTTTAGAAAATAGAAAAAATAAAAAATGACACATGGGCGATTTGACCGCCATGGCAACACCATAATGGGTGATTCACCGCCAAATCGATTAGCCACCCCTCCACTGCCTTGGATCGATTTGACGCCATGAAAACTACGCCACCAATATATTGTATGCTTGACCATAGTTCATGGCGTCTAGATGACCAAGGCGTTGGAGGGGCCCTGGATGCAAGGCGACACCACCAAGGCCTGGGTGAAGCCGTCACAACTATGTGCTTGACACAAAAACCACAAGATAGACTTCTGCCAAAGATCCTAATATTGGATATAAAGGGGCCCACTAGGCCCAAGAAAGACTTTCTAGTTTTATTGTTTACATTGCCATCATCATATTATAATGAATGGAGTTGGTTTTGGAACTCTATTCATATTTAGAAACAACATAGAGGTAGAATATTCTTTAACAAACGATTGGTTTCAGTATCTTCCACAATCCCAGGGATTTCTGGTAGAAAACCAAAGCAATTATTCAGTACTCATGTTTGTGCTGAAAACCTAGGAAAAAAAAAAAAAAAAAAGTAGATATCTTGAAATCAAATTGTAAAACAGATTAAAATCCAGGAGAAGAAACAGGTTGGATTTTCAGTGCTCATACATTTGGGGGGAAAATAGCATAAAAGAATGGATCAGATTTTGATTTGTAATCAAGCAATCAGGACATAATTATGATGGTTATCAGAAGGAGAATATGACAATGGTATCGACATATCGTTGAAACAGTAATTACATTACCTATTAGGTAGAAGTGGGTAAAACTTAAAAGGTACGAGGGAAGGGGACATTTCTGTATCAGTATTCATTGGCTTCATTCCTAAGGAGTATCGGGAGAGAAGATATGCCGTAACAGATCACAGTGAAAAAAATAGTAATATTGTGTTTGGGGGAAGAAGTGATAAGAGTAAGGATATTATTATCAGGGAAAAGTGAGAGTTCTTAAATATACTACATCTCAACGCATCTAAGACTTGTCCCAACTAAATGTGTTCAGTTACATGGAACTTGTTTTGCTACTTCAACTCTGTACATTTCTTAAAGCTAGTAATATCTCACAAAATAGTGAGACAAATTCAGTTCTCATTCAACTGGATTATGAATAGAAGGCAGGCTGTCTCGGGCACTCAGGCTATATGTGCAGCCCATTTGTTTGGGCTGCACACAAATAAGCAAAGTTCAATACTATACATACATCACTTGGGAACATTGAACACACCACCTGAGTATTCAGGCCAATGAAGAAAAGTAAACAAATAAAATAAACTTCTCAGTTAATTTTACATTAACAGATTGGCATACGTTGGTTCACTCAGGTTTGGTCTAACTATAGAAATAAGCAACCAAACATTAGATTCAAGTTCAAACAGGCAAAAGAGCATGGTAACACGACCATACATGATATGAGTAACCATTAAAACATATGAAAGAAAAAATTAAGTAGAAAAAAAATAATTAATCATAAAGAAGATGAGGATTCAACAGTTTTCAGACTAATAAAAATTAGTTCCTAAGAAAGAACTTACCCTTTTAGCGGTGGCACATATTCCCATATCTGTGGGTTAGCATACCTATCCTTGCATATCTGTAAAGTATTCCAAAAATGGCAAAGTCTATTGAAGTTATTCAAAATATGAAGGAGATATCAACATAATTAATATAAAGAGGTAGTTCTTGTTTTAGCTTTGATCATACTTGAAGACCTACGACTTCATCTGTTGCCAAGAGAGTGATCAAACCATAATCAGAGTGTGCACCAGCTCCATATATTCCCTCCAATGGATTCGAAACTCTACCTAGAGGATTAAAAAAAAAATATATCCATCACAAAAGAAAAGTTACATCAACCATAAAAGGAAATGGTTCAATATGGAATAGCATAACCTGTAACTCGTCCTAAGCCTTCGTAGTGTAGCAAGCGTAATGTTGCAATAGGCTTGCCAAGCATTTCTGGCTTGTCAAAGAAATCAGCATCAAGATTAAGTGCAAGAGCTATAATCCTGGCCACTTTCTTTGCCACCTCACTGAATGAGAAAAAAAAAAAGACAGATGAGAAACACCAAAAAGAAATCAATTGGTTCTATGTGAGTATGATAAGACTCAATATCCTTCAAACCTGAAACCGCCATACTCACTTACTAGATGACAAAAATCTAAGGACCAAAAAAACCTGTAC
>NC_056558.1:38173719-38174117 GCF_013358625.1 Macadamia integrifolia | reverse complement strand
AAAGATTGTGAAATACTGCCTGACATTTCCTTTTCAATTAATGAAAGACAAATTTACAAAGAAGAAAGCTGAAGAGCCAAAAAGGAGGAGCAAAAAAAAAAAAAAGATGTTACACAAAAAATAAAAAGAAAGTTGGAAAATGAATGCTAAACCAGAGTACGAACTCATCCTTGGGACAACAGTGTTCAAAGGGAGCAAAATATGTTCAATCTCCAGGCCATGCCCCAAAACTTCTTGTTGCAATGTGATAACTCCTAGTATCTAAGAGAATCAGTTAAGAACTTTTGGGAGAAGTAAACAGCACTATTTGTCTTCTAATGAAGCCTTTTACAGAAACCCATCCTAACTACTATTAGAATCACCATCAAGGTTTACTCTGCATCCACCCCCCCCCCACC
>NC_056558.1:38160709-38173624 GCF_013358625.1 Macadamia integrifolia | reverse complement strand
AAAAAAAAAAACCAGCTTTGGAATGAATAGTTTCATGGCATGCTATCAGTTTCAGGGTGTCCATTATTTATGAAATATAAGCTTCGGAAATTATCCAGTGAATCAAGGTTAAATTTTTTGGATTTCAGTGTGATTCCAACCTCCACCAAAACCGAAATATTTTTGTCATTTTGGTGCAAACTACCACTTTGCAAACCTGGAATTTTGCCTTGAAACTTCAGGGACTGCCTATTTAAGCATGTTTACTCAAGTTAAAATCATTTAGATTGGGGAAAAAAAAACACCCAAAGGGGTAGGCTCGTCTTCAGAGCTTATGACATATGACGGCCATGTCATCCTTTGCCTGAAAAATCTCTCAAAGTCTATCACAACAGCTTATAGGTGGAAAAATTGAAATTTGGGGAAACTTGGCCATATGATGCTTCAAATCCACCAAAATGTTGAAGTGCATACGCTACAATTGACCACCAAGCTTTGATTCGGTAAAAAAATGAAGAATTTTACCTAAAAATTGAGGTATTCTAACAGGTCCAGAGATTTCAACCGAAAGCTTGAAATTTCAATGAAATTTACCAGAATCTTGCTTTTATATATGGGTCAATTTTTGAAATTTTGCTGAATCTGAACTTTCTGATGTTTAACATAGGATCCATTTTGAATCATATCAAAACCGAATTATTTCTCTGAAATTTCAACATTTCAGTTGAAATTTCGAACCATGCTTTGAATAACTTGCTCATTCTGTGAACCGCAGATCACTGAATGTTGAGAGCAGAGCAGCAAGCATGATGATCCACAACAACAGCTTGAACACGTCAGTTATAAGAAACTACTAATTGCAAGCGGTAATAGGTCCCCCACCACATAAAAGTGGGAACAAATTATACTCGCAGAATTGAGGAAAACACTGTAAACAACTACATGCATGTCAGAAATTATATATACTTAGGTTTGAAAAAAAAATCTGCTAGTTGACTCAGTGACAAACTTACAGTGCCTCTTGGTGATATTTCTCCATAGTCTGCCTCCACCCAGGTAACAGATCTTCAAGGCATAAAATAATTAGAAGTGGTTAATAAAATTCAGTGTCACCAAAATCTGTCATTCAACTTGCCTAACAGGTAAAGGATGGGAAATCAAAGAAAAATGCATGTCAGAGAATCTAATCTCATAACTAAATGAAAATTTCCCAAAAGAATTATCTTTGCATATACTGTAGTCAGAAACAAAGATTCAGAATGGGACCAACACTGTGTACCTGTAGCAGGCCAGATGTTTGGCCCATAAAATGGTTTTTCTGCTTCTGGATCATCTTCAGGCACTTCAACGCCAATATAATATCCCTCTTTGTAGTCTCCTAACAAATGGCAAAGGAAATGACGATCAGTACACAGTTCCATTATAACATACAAAGAAGATGATGATAGAAGAAATTAAAGACCACAAGTTAGATGAAAAATTATCAATTTTCAGTACTGTATAGTAAGAAAACCAAGAATAACATCATCCATTACAGAACCCCAGGAGAATGAGGTCACAGACTTAATGTTCATGCAGCTCATCCACAGAAAAACAATGTAGAAGAACAGAAATGAGTCTTATCTTCTATTTGTAAAACAACAGAAAATATGTGAAATATAAAAATGAGTTGCACCCAACAATTAGATGGTCATGTTGTTTTCTTTAGTCCTTCTGCATTTTTTCACCAAAAAGCATTAACTTTTTCATGTACCTATACTTCCAAATTCCCCTTCCTCAGACACTGTTTTACATTCATTTCCTTAGAGCAAGGAAAAATTAACAGGAATTTGTAGACGAACCATTTACTTGATTAACAGGATCCAGAAGTTCATCCAGAATTGGGGTATAACCTCGATGCTTCTCATTCCTGAGAAGCTTCATCTTCGTATCATTTGGCAGATCAAAAAACCTTTTACTTTGGGAGAAGACCTCATCCATAAAATCCTGGCTGATTCCGTGATTAACCACATAGAAAAATCCAGAATCAAGGCATGCCTGAAGAATAAGAAAGAAACAGAAGACTAAGCCAGTATAATATAAAAAAATATTTCATAAGATGATTGTTGTGACTAGTTAGCAAACTATAAAGAACAACACTTTTTTCTGTCTACCAAATTGTTAACACAGTTTTCAAAATTTTCTGAAAATAAAACAAATTACCTTACAGGAAAATCTGCAGCTATAAGAATTATGATTGTTGTGTTGGTTACTTGTTGAATTTTAAATTTATCAGCCTTTCAAGAGACATGCAAATACTTCCATTCAAGACAGAAGAGCCTTCAATGAATATTGAGTAGGGAACTCTAAAAGAGAGGTCATGAAAACAACCATTAAAGCCCACACCAAAACACAGTCCAAAAAACCCCAGAAATGGAAAAGTAAACAGAATAGTTAGGGCGTGGAACGAAATAGAACTAACCATAATTGATCATTAAGGATACAATTGGGGGAGGTGTAGTTGAGGAATTATTAGAGTGTTACGCCAAAATACTAATCGGGTCAACACACTAAGGGTATTGAAATGTTAATACTACAGTTTGGTTCCCGCAGAACGATTCTGAAGTACAGAAACCCAAAATCATCACGGAACCAGAGGAAACAGAGTAGAAGATAAACAAAAACAATTGGTCTTTCATCATGACTCAAGGGAGCAAAAATACACACACACACATATATATGCCGAAGAAAACAACACGCACGAAATGATTATCAAACCAGATAGTTCAAGAGAGAGAATACCGAAGAAGTTGAAGGTGGAAACGAAAAATGAATTTAGAGAGAGAAGAAAGAGGATGAAGGGGAAAAAAGAAAATGAAATTAAGAGAGAGAAAGAAGAACAAGATTGGTTTGCATGTTACCTGTTCGAGTAAGGAAACAGATTTTTGAATGTCGGGGCTCGATAGATCTATACGGTTAAGAACGGAAACATTGGAAACCGCGGGAGAAGCTTCATCAATAGTAGCTCTGCTTGGATTGTAGTTGTTCTCCATTTAACCGGAAGTTTGGCAAATAATTGAGGTGAATAGCAGTGCCGTTGCCGATTGCCGATTGCCGATTCCCGGTGCCGTAGCCGTAGCCGGAACCGTGCCGGAGTCGGATTCAGTAGAGAGAGAAAAGTGTACAATTTTGGTTGTTAAGTTCCTTCGGTTCACGTACCTATGCTTTATGCTATCGGAGAAGAAGGAATTCACATTTTACCACCGCGCCGCCATCATTTATAAGATCAAATCGGAATCGGATTATGATCATGTGAATCGCTTGTTTCAAATCGGATTCGGTTAAATCCTGATCTCTACTCTCTAGTCAATTCCTGCAACATCCTCCAAAGTCAAGAATCCTAATTTTCAACACCCAAAAAAATAAAATAAAACATGACCAAAACATGTATCGATGTTGACAAAGACCGATACGGTACCGATACCAATTGTGTGGATAGAGGCACTTACAAGTTGGGACCACTTAATTTTGTGGAATGGTATTTACTGCTCCTGGTCAACTGGTTTTTTTTTTTTTTTTTTATGAAATTGGTCAACCGGTGATGCCAAACCATTCTTTTTGTTTCTTTAATGTTCGACGTACCTACCACGTGGCAGATTTGTTATCGTTGGAATTTTGGAGGATGTCTACCTCACTCTTTTGGCAAGGAAAGTGGTAAACGTAACGTTGACGTGGCGAAAATCAAAACAATTAAAAAAACAAAATAAAATTCCAAAAGTAGGGACGATAGAGTTGTAATTTTGTCCACATAATATGTTTTAAGTTTCAATTGCATAACTAACATTTTATAATTATATTTAAAATTTGACGATTTCTTTTAATTGTCTTTCATTGTCTTGTAAATTGTAGTGCTGAGACGGAGAGATACCCCTAGAGCACTAGCTTCTTCTACTCTGGACAATTGGCTTCTTAGCAGAGATGACATAAAACTAATTTCTAATAGTTTTGAGAGTGTAGATTTCCTTCATGTTTTGCGTGTCTTGAATCATGAGGTTCTAACCCTTGCTAAGGTGTGGTGGATGCACCTTCTCTGGTTCTTGTTGATGTTATTATTCTTTCAGACAAGAACTTATAATTTATTATTATCATTATTATTATGGAAATTTATCACGCCACCCCCTGGAAAATGTCACAATAATAAGAACACCCCCTCTGTTTCACCAAATTATTCTTAGATCCCCTACCGTCAGTCACTATTAAGGAATATACTATAGTTGCTGATGTCAACAACTATATTTTATTTTAAATACCAAAATGCCTTTATAAATATAAAGTACCAAAAATACCTTTACCATAGGTTAATTTTTCTTTACCCAAATCAAATCTGGAGAAACAGAAGGAGTCGCCTTGTCTAGTGCCCGATGGATTGCCGAAATCAAAGGAAGAACTAGAAGAAGAAGAGAGCTAAAATGCAACAGAGACTCCCCAGAAGTTATCAGGGACCTTTCCATAGGTTTTATTGGTTTTATCTTTTCAATTAACCTCTAATTTTCTTTGATTCTTCAAATGGTTTGTTTAATTTTTGTCAAGTTTCATGAAATTAATGTGAAATGAGTTGTGTTTGTGGAAATGGATTGTTACGAAAAGGACCCCTCGACCAGGATTGGTCTATCCACTACTGTTGTTTCTTATTCGTCAATCTGCTCTTTTCTTCTGCTTCAGCAACAATAAGAGAAGCTTAGTTTTGGAATTCGAGTGTCTAGTTTTGAGATCTTATATCAGTTATGACATGTGATTTCATAGCATGTGTATTTGCCCTATTTCATCTCTCTCTCTCTCTCTCTCTCTCTCTCTCTCATATTTTGTGTCGTGAGGTAGAACACTAAGGGGAGTTCTTAATTTTGGACTTCGAGTGCGACATGGATTTTCTATGGTCGCTTAATTCTTTTACACTTCCTCCCCCCTATTCAAATTATTGTTCAACGCTAGCGGGAGATGCATCTTACAACTGTTGGAGGGCGTACTTTGAATTAAAAAAAACTAGAAGTAAGTTCAAAAATTCAACTGTACCAATTGCTTGAATCTTCGATTCTATCCAATATATAATTATTTCTTCAATGGTTATATGATTTGATGGAACTTTCAGACGGTATACCCAAAAGAAGAAGCAGAGAAGATTGTTCTTCAGTCGGAGGGCGTGAAGTCTCTGATTGACTACATGCATGCGCTTTCGACAATCGGAGGAAGAAGGAGATTAATGGAGATATGGAATCGCGAAAACAATCAAATCTGGAGAAATAGAAGGGGACACCTTGTCCGGTGCCTAGATCTTGCTAGCTGAATTTTTTTCCTAAAGTTTGGAATCTCGCCGGTTACTGTAAATCCAGATAGAGAATAAGAGTGAGAGAAAGAGAGAGATACCTCGCCGATGATGAACGAACGCCTTTCTCAGTCCTTTATCAACGATGGGAAGTTCATCGTCTCTCGATGAAGGTAAGTATAATGGGTTAAAAATCGAATAGATAGGTTTTTTGGTATAATGGTTAAAACAAGAGTTTTTTAATGGTAAGGGTAAAATGGTCATTTTAATTCCACACTTAACATTGACAGACGGTAGAGGATCTGAGAATAATTTGGTGAAATAGAGGTGATGGTCTTATCATTGTAACATTCTCCAGGGGGTGGCATGGTAAATTTTTCTATTATTATTTACTAAAGCTGTTGTGTGGAGGTGTTCTCCTCCCTTCCTTTGTCCTCCTCCACCATTAATTTTTCAAAGATTGATTCCACAAGGAATCTTAAGAAAAAAAAAACCATCTTAGTTGATAAAAAAAAATTAAAAATTAAAAATTAAAAAAAATTAAAAATTAAAGAACAATGATTAAAAAAAATGTGACTTCATGTTAATGACTCCTCAAAGCCCTCAAAGGGTTAGATTGGATCACAGAGTCATTTCCGTCAATTAGATAAAGAAATAAGGAAAAAGAAGCTTAAAAGGTAGTGTGGTCTCCACATCTAGACATAGAGGGGGCATTATAACCGCCCAACCCCTTATGAAAAGGAAAAAAAATCATCCATATTGATGCTTTTATGCATGTTTCCATTGGCCCTGTGCTGGTGCGGAGGCCGCCTTCAGGGACCCTCTTCTAGGAAACAATTAATAAATGTTCTTGTGATCCCAAATCAATCCATGTGATGGGCAATAAATATTTCTTATACGTTCTTTTTTGCATCAAAATTCAAAAATATGTAATGAAGAGTAAATATTATTGCCATAAGGTGTATTATTTTTCAAACTTCATAGGATATATATTCTGTCATGTGAAGGGATGAACTTCATAGCATATATCCAGATGGGTATGATAAACATGAGATGGCTAAATCAAACCAATGGAAGATTAGGGACTTCACCTATGTGTTGCTACATATGTTGAAACATGGAATGGCTAAATCAGCCTAGGAACTAACTTGACCATCTAAAGTAAAAAAACTCCTTAGAATTTGTCTCCACCAGAAGTTGATCAAATCATCTTCAGCAAGCCACATCGAACAACCATTGCCTCATCTAAAGGAAAAGAGTTGGAAGAAGCTGGTTCTAGACGGGGATCCTTACTAGAGCTCATGACGTAACTAGATCATATCCCATAAAGAGGGATATGTATAGAGATTTAATCTAATCGATAATTTAGCAAGAAGCAGTTGACCTCAATGATTGCGAATAACCAATCCAAGATGATGTTGGCTTCTTGTCTTCCTCCAAGATGCATCACAGTTTAGTTTCATAAGCAATGTGAGATTAAAAGATGTTTGAACTTTTTTGCTTTATTAAAATAAACCATGGTGTGATCAAGGTTTCAAACCTCGAAACCAAAGAATAAGAAATAAAGAAATATTTTTAAATACATTAAAAAAATAATAATAATAAGGAATGAAGGATTGATCCTTGGCTCCCATCTTTAGATAATTTTATTATTCCATCTAATATACAACATTGTCCTTTTATAACAAAGTTAGTAATTTGCCTTACCAAAAAAAAAAAAAACAAAGTTAGTAATTTGATGCACAATGTTTAATGGAATAATAGTCGTTTGTTATGGTCACTTTTTCCACCCCAAATTGCAAATGCTATTTCTGCTATTCATATAAATAGAACATATCTCTGGGGATAGAATTTTTTTTGGTAAGAAAAAAAAAATGTTAAAAATCTATCCACCTAGATATGTTCTATCTATATTCTATCTCTGTGGATAGGATTTATACCCTTTTAGCTAGAAAGGGGTACGAAGGGCTAGCCATTTAATTGGACAAATATTGAAGGTTTGAATAGAAGGTTTGGCACCAATCGTCCGGTTCGTTGGCCATGAAATGTGTCCTACTTTTTCTGTAAATTTCTGGATACTTTAAACTATTTAGACATGTAGATATAGTTAAGGATTACCAGAATATGTATCTAGCCAATAAACTTTCATCTAGGGCAGTGAGGTCTCATATTAGATGCTATAATTGAGACTTTTTTTTTTTTTTCTTTTTCCAGAAAAAAATAAAATTCAGAGGGGTCGTTATGAATCTATTTTGTCCTATCATTGGTTGATGAAGATCTCCTCGAAAGCTTTTCTCTTCCTTTTTGGTGGTCTTGTGGTCTTGCCTGTTTCCTTGAATCTCTTTATGTAATTGTTAGTAATAGCAACAAATGGGCATTAGTATTACCACCTTTACATAGACAAGAATTAGGTATCAACTCTGAAACAAAAGTAATTGGTCCTTTCCCATAATAAGGCCCAATCACTGATAGGTCTATTCTACATTTACACAATAAGCAATTAATTGAAGCCCGTTAACCTATTTTGGAGATCACTCCTAATTAGGCTCCATCCAACCGGCATGGCAATCAATATCCACCCATTAATCCAAACCTACATAATGTCTAGTATATGACCCATATATGTTGCAAATATTACAAGGTGCGCTCTAAGGAATCCACTTCATACTGAAATTGGTAGTATTTTTCGAAACCATGAGAATCTTTCTTTATTGGTCTACTATTTTGGGATGAATTTTTCCATCGAATTTTCAGCTTTCTTTATTGGTCTACAATTAGCGAAAGAGAAAGGATTGTAGAGACTATGGATTGACTTTGATTTATCCTCAGTGATGGTTTGTGTGCAAAATAAGACCATCCCTTGATGTGAATTTGAGAATTAAAATCTATCTTTTTGTTTCGGGAGATATATCTTGGGATGATCTAGATAGACCTTAATGTAAGTTTGAGAATTAATAGTATAGGTTTCTCTCCTGTTTAGTTGGTTGCTTCATTTTGATTGGTTTAGTTTATCTATTGATGGCAATGCCTAAGGTGAAATCGAAGCCAATTCTATATTTGTATATTTCTTTTGTCTAGATAACCCTAGATGTCCAATATGATCAGTCCGAGAGTGCTGGAGAGTACAGAAAGTGGTAAAACCTCTCTGATTTGGTCACCGAGCAGTCGAACGACTGTTCAGTAACCTAGGATGATCCCTTCGATGCTTCTTTCGCTGTATACCCCCTCCATCCTTCGTTTATATAGCAGCTTCGTCTCCGTTTGCATATCGGACAATTATCATCGCCATTCCGCTCCCATGAGAAGAAGAAAAAGAAAATGTGGAGGTAATGCGGAAATAAGAAAGAAAGGGAAGTGATAATTAACATAAAAAATGAGAGTGGTGGATCAAGTGACATTTTACTTTCTTAAGAAAAAGTGAGAGCTTATGTTACGTGCAAAAAAGGGGAGATGAAAGAAAAAGGGAGAGACTGAAAATAGAAAAATTAGGGAAAAAGATCGGGGAAAGATTTAATTTTACGGACCAAGCTTAGGGCCTGGCTTATAAAGGAATTCTACCTTTAACTCAAAAGAATTTAATTGGATTCAAATGACTCTTTTCATGATCGCTTCATTGCTATTTAAGGATTACAGTAAGGAGTTATAACAGCTCCATTTTATAATAACCGAAGCCATACCTTTTCCACTACCGTGTAACTAGCAATGTGCAACCACTACCCTCCCCAAGGAAGAAAAGAAAAAAAAAAGGAAGCTTATTTTGTAATTTTTAATTTGTACTATATTGAAGATTCTAATATTTCTTTTTTAAAAGAAAATGAAGATTCAAATATATTAGGATACATGATTTTAGTTATCGATATCAATATTAATACAAAATCGATTTGATCAATTTTACCTATAATAGGTTTTTTTTCAATGATTTTACCCATGTTCCGATATCATTATCTAATCCCAAATTGATTTCAATATAATACGGTCAATACAATTAATCCAATACTGACACCTAAAACCCCGATTGGACAAGCGCCAATCGTAAAAATAAACATCAATAGCGAAGAAGATAGCATGAGCCATGAATTGCACCTGCTGATCACTTTCTCTTTCAACTGATCACTTTCCAAAGTGGTTGCCCGTAGTCATTGACTCGTAGACTCATGGCATCATATTGACCGGATCCAATTCAGAAGATTCCTCTCATCATCCTTTCATGGAACCATGAAGGATTGAGATGGTGAAAGGCTGATAATCGACATTCGAACTACCCATTTAATTTTTTATATATTTTTTGTTTGGGTGATGACTTGCTTCCAGAAGTCATCATATAAAACTTACCAATGGGGTTGGTAGCTTAGTGGTGAAAATGCCCTTTATTTATCACCGTTTGAGTTGGTTAGTTGTATCACCCATTGGTCCTACAGAAGAGTTACTTGTCGTACGAGGGCTTATCCTGGGGCTATGATCACTATCATGGAGCACCCTTTTTTCATTACAAAAAAAAAAAACGTATAGAACTTATGGGTATAGAATCTCCTGTTAATGGTAAATTCATCCTCCTGACATTCTCGAGATAAGATTGCATAATTTTTACCTTGAATTTTATATATACAAAAATTTTAGGCATTGGATATGTTTTTTCAACTTAGACACGCGTGTACGCTCTCACACATATCAGTTGAGTCAGTGCCGGCTTCTATGAGAATCATAGAAATCGTGGGGCTGGCCGCTGGCCCCAAGGGAGTAAAGGGGAATCGAACTCAGGCAATGGCACCTTTTTCTCGGTTGTCTTTGGTCTGTTTTCAATTTCTATTATTTGTAGTTATTTTTTATTGGATTGAGTTTTGCTCAGGCCATAGTGAATGAGAATCCATTCACCAAGTGCTTAGATGCACATGGCGAGTATTGGAGGGGTCGAGGGGTTTTTGGGAAAGTTTTAAAATTGTATAGGAGTTTGTGAATCATAGGATGAAGTGGTGAAACTCACCACACGGTGTAGAAAAATTTCTCCTTTTTTTTTATTTCTTGAGGTGTCTATAGCAATGATTTTTTTTTTTTTTTTTGGACCTAGCTATTTCTTCAAAATAAAAATGGAATAAGGGATAAAAAATAGGAAATCAGAAATGATCACATGGAATTTTTTTTTTTTCTTCAAGGAAGGCGGAGAAAACGCCCCCACCATTTGATATTATTTGAAAAATCTAAAAAAGTCTTTCCTGCTATTCAGAGTAGCACGGGATACGATGAAATAACGTAGCACACCAACCTTTAGACAAACGAACCAAAGGATCAGGCGTTGTTCATTGTTTCTATTTCTGCGCCAAAAATTTATTCTACATATATTATGCACTGATGTTATAATGAAAAGGTGTTTAAATGGTCAAAATGTATGGATAAAAATAGCCATTTCCTCACACAATGTCGTAAACTCCATTCCTTCCATGGAAGAAATAGAAAATTCATCAAAAAAAAAAAAAAGAAGCTATTTTCTCACAAAATATTGTTGTAAACCCCATTCCTTCAAGAAAAAAAAAAAAGCCCTTTCCCACCTTTCTGTGGTTGAGCGTTTATTGGATTCTACAATTCCACTCTCTCTGTCTCTCTCTCAATTTTTTGAGTTCAGAGTTTCCATCTACAATATGTTATGTTTATGATTTATGTTCTCTATATATCCTCCCCTTCATTAGTCTGTGGTTCCTTGTATGATTTCTTCCAAGCCCTAGACACATAAGCGTTCTAGGAAAGAGAGATTGAGAAAGCATGATTTCTGTCTTAAACCTTCAGAAAAAAATTTATGTGAAATAAATAGTTGATAATCAATTTTTTTGTATTCTACAACAAAGATGGGATTAAGAAAGACAGTGATGAAATTAAATAAGAAGGGGGGGGGGATTGCTCATGCTCCATCCCAAATACACCCATGAATCATGCCAACAAAGATAGATTGAAAAGTAACTTAGGCATAGTTTGGTTGGAACGGGAATTAAGGCTTGAGTTATGAATCTATATCTCTCCTTTTTTATATATATATATTATGTTTATTCATCAACAATTGAATATAGTTTAAAGAAAAAATAAAGGAAGTGAAATTTTCAAACCTGAAAAAAGTAACATTTTATAATTATCATCCCACGTGATTATCTCTGTAACTCTATATCATATATCTAATTTCGTTGATTACCAGTAGGATTGCAACTATTTGGTTGCAATCTGAGTAGTTGACAAAATTTTCTCATTTTTGAAACCTCAGTGCAGAGGATGTTGTAGACTGTACCATTTTTTTTTTGGATCCCGTTATGATAAACCCTTGATTTTTATTTATTTTTTGATAAAATTACAAACCCTTGATCTAGTTCTAGTGTTTATAGAGTATATATAGAAATGAAAAGAAAATAAAATAAAGGAAAATTAAGGGCATAGAATAAATATAGCTAAATAGAAAAACACAACTTAAAAGGCTCAGCGGAGCAGGATAAGTTCTGCTGCTCATACGATCACTTGATCGTATGAGTCAGCATGCAACACTTGTCCTTCCTTCTACCATTATAGGATAAAAAGGGTATATCTAGAAACAAAAAAGAAAGATGTTCAATGCTGACTTGGGTAAACCAGGTGATTGTACAAGCAGCTGATCCATTTTCTCAACGGAGAAAGAGGTGGCGACATAGAGGGCAAGAGCAGCGGAGGGAGAGCCAAGTGGATATACAAGAAGAGTGGTACACATGGCCGCACGGCATCTGTTTGGTTGCTCCTCTGCTTCCTTCCTTTTCTTCTTCTGGGCCTTCTTTCTTCCGATGGGGTAGTAGTGGTGATGATGGTGGTGGCGGCGATAGTGGGTGGGGCTGGTGGAATTCTTCCATGCAAACGGGACAAACATCAGTTGATGATGCGGAGACGACGGTGGGCATATTGGAAACCAGAGACTCTGGCTCTGATGAAGGCGCCGTGGGACTCCCGCCATTAGTACTATTCAAAGGCAAACTGATGATCTCCTCCTTCTCCACCACTGACACTGGCACTGCCAGTGGGAGAGTGAGAAGAACAAGATCCAGGTCGAACCTTTTATCCATTTCCATTGGATGCTCATCCCTTTCAACCCCACCCCAAATTTTCTGAGACTTCCATGATGCTGTTGCCGCCATGGCAACGATGCAATTCTCACTTCTAATGTGCAGGGATTGCGAGGAGAGAGAGAGAGAGAGAGAGAGAGAGAGAGAGAGAGAGAGAGTGACTTTTGACGATGGTTGGGGTTTAATTTATAGGAATCGGATTGGGGTGTTATGGGGCTTATAAATTTGCTACAGTGCGGTCTCAGGTTCTCATTCGAAAACCATTCTAAGTATTCTCGTATGATCCTAATCCATAAACATAGAATTCAGTTGGAATCTACCCAAAAAAAAAAAAAAAAAACACGGTTGAATTCCATGTGTATGGATTAAAATCATATAAGAATGAGGGCTCGTTTGGTATCGTTTCTGTTCCAGAAACGCCGTTTCGTGTCAAAAATGAAAATTTCAGTTTCTGTGTCAAAACGCAGTTTTTAAACGAAAAAATGATATTTCAAAATTTCAGATTTTTATCTTCTTCTTCTTCTTCTTCTTCTTCTTCTTCTTCTTTTTTTTTTTTTTTTTTTTTTTTTTTTT
>NC_056558.1:38122185-38160689 GCF_013358625.1 Macadamia integrifolia | reverse complement strand
TTTTTTTTTTTTGTAAAATGGAACGATCCAATCTCGTTTTTTCAATTTTTTTTTTCACTTTTTGTTCTAAAAAAAAGAAACGGACCATAAGTGCACCAAACAGAAGATTCCGTTTTTTCGTTCCAATAGAACGAAAAAACTCCAGAAACGTTTTTTAGAACGATACCAAACGGAGCCTGATTCTTATACAAGAACTTGATCCATCTTCATTACTATGCTGACATACTAAGCACGAAACGAAGCTAAGGCCTCAATGTTGGAGTGTGGCTTATAAACAAGGGACAATGCCTTGGATTTTTTTGTGTATGGAAGTGAACATACTAAATTTGAATCAGAATGGCATTGAATCCTCACATATATGTAAAGGTGAATGTACTTGTGAAGAATTCATACTTAGATCAGCCAATCCTGATTTGAGGAGATCAAGGTGCCCCCCTACATTCTTCAACTTTTGGCTAAACTAGAGGATTTGGATACCGACAGATTTCACTTTCTTTATTAAAGGGACCACTTTTATAGATGGGAGTGTATGAATGACACTTGGTGTTTTAGAACTTGACATCTATTTTTAAATTTTGTTTCTATTACCAATTACTTGTTCTTTTCTATACGAATATAAAAGGGTTTTAAGAATAAGGAAAATGTTTTTTGTGAAGGAATACAGTTCTTGCGCATGCATGAGGGTCAATAGGAATATACAAGGAAACATCCACAAAGATGTCATTTTCCCTTTCATGAGATGCATCCATGTGTTTAGTCATGGGGGCCACACTCCCCCCTTCCCCCACCCCCCCACAAAAAACTTTCTCCCTTAAAAATAATTTGAAAGCAAAGTATCATTATGTCATCAAAAGTTATCATTGTGAATATTTTTCGAGTACACATGTGAAATAATATTATGACAACCTTTATTGGAAAAGAAAAATTGTATCATGAAAAACAAAAATAAAGTATGAGTACAAATTATTTGATAAAATCCCTTTATAAATAAAGGGAAATGTTCTTGATCAAGCCTCAAAGGTATTATTCATAAAAAGGCAACAAAGACATTTTATGTGAAGAGAAGAAACATAGACACCAAGGATGCTAGCCAGGGGTGTCATTCAGATGGTTTGGTTTAATTTTGGTGTGAGAATGGATGAGTCTGAAACCAAACCAATGAGAAAATGTTTGGTTTATATATGTGATTTTGGGCTGGTTAGGATTCAATTTATTTCAATTTCTACTTATCAGTTATAATCAATTTGATAATGGGCTCAAGCTGGTTTGGATTTGGTTTTGGTTTGACTTTTCATATTTGTTGTGGTTTCAATCAATTTGGTGCGGGCGATTTTTAGCGAGTTCCACAATACCCCAATCTGAAATCCAACCATTAAACTGATTCGGTTTGGGATTTTCAGTTTGGTTCGATTTCACCTTTTCGGTCTAGGGTTTGACAACCCTAGTGCTAACATACCTTGCCCCTTAGTGGTAGCTCAGAGAACCTTACCCCATAGATAAAATACAAAAACCTGAGATTTCATTTTTAAATATATTTTCCTTGGGAAGGGGCTTGTTGGTTGATAGATGAGGCAGTACTTTTAGGAGTACAATGGAAGAGGAACAAAAAACAGGTGGCGATTATTTACCTTCATCAGGGAGGGCAGAAATATTTCAATTGCTTGGTTTGGGGGGCTTCACCACAGAATCTCTTGAGATAACGTTCACATATGAGAATATTCTTGTATGCCTCTCATCCTGATATTTAGAATCCATTAAATGCAGAGAAAGAAAATAAATCCCAAATATCAGGTGACTAGGAGTGTACGAGAGTGTTCTCGTACGTGAACCTAATCTGGTCTCGATTCTCTTATCTGGTCAGAGGACTAAAAAACTTTGCCGCCAAACAAGTAACTAAGACCATGATTCAAACCATGAATATTGTACATTTCTTCCCTCCGTCTAATGAATGGTCGATAATAACACCCTCCCTTTTGGTTTTCTCTTGCCCTAAAAGTGCATAGTCCAATTAGTGAACCCCCGCCCCCCACCCCACCCCACCCTACCCTACCCTACCCTACCCTACCCTTTTTCCTTTGTAAAGTATAAATAAGTGAAATGAAAGTCGTTTTTGAGATTGATTATTTCTTCTTCTTCTTCTTCATTTTCTCTTTTAATGGTTCAAGTTTATTGTAAATTGATAGTGTTAGGGTTTTTCAGCTCATGGTTAGCTTAGGGCTGGGATTTCTAAGCCTGGAGCCGATGGAGCTGGCATTGGATTGAGCCCAGCCCTAAGCGGGCTGGTTCATTAATATCGATTATGAATGACATAATTAATGATTTTGAGGTGGTTCAACTCAAACAGTGAATTTTTGTTCTAGATTTAGTTTTGTCTTTATGATAAGTGAAAAGAGAATTTCTTTATCCGTAGTCATTTGACACTAAAATTACACCCTGCCAAAAGTGAATGTTATCATTAGCTTTTACCCTTGAAGACATTTGTTGTTAGCGCAGTTGATTGGTGTGTTCATAGAAAATCATAGGTTCAACTCTCTTGTCTTCACCTCGTGCCTTAAGATACTTTTCTTCTCTCTCTCTCTCCAAAGGATCTTAATTTTTCTCCAGATCAATCAATGGGTCAGATCTTGTACGCAAAGAAATTCTCTCTTCACCACAAGTCTTCGTCCTTACAAAGTCGTACCTTTTTTCATTTACACATTGAATGATGCATGCTTTAACTTTATATTTTTATAAAACAACGCATGCTTAAGGGTGACTTCTAGAAGAAAAAATTTCTTCAGCCAAAAAGTAAAAAAGATTGTTTTATTTCTTCTAGTAATGTTTTTATATGTAAAATTCTGTTTATCGTAATGAATAATGCAAGAGACATACCAACTCCAATGGTCAAAATCTTACTGGACTACATTGGAGACCAGGGATCAACTATTGGTATGGTGAAATCCTTCGATCCTCTTCCTTGGTGGTGGCTCCTCTTTTAAAGGAGGTCTCTTTCATACATTCAGCCTTCTGCTGCCTTCAATACCTTGGAAGTCCATTAGTGTAAGCCTCCTATCTTTTGGGTTAAGCTTAATGTCGATGGATGTTCCTTAGGCAATCCTGGTCAAGCGGGTAGTGGTGGCATTTTCAGAGGTCATCACGGGAAAATGTTTCTTTCCTATGACTGTTTCCTTGGTGTGACCACAAACTTTCAAGCAGAAATTTGGAGTATTATAAAGCGTCTGATTCATGCGCGTAGTCTTGATGTGAGAAGAATTTGGATCGAATCAGATTCAACCGCTGTTGTTGCCCTTTTCCACTTCAAGCACATTCCTTGGTTCGTTTGCCAGGAGTGGAATAACCTTCTCAACCATGTTAACGCTATTGAGTGGAAAATTACCCACTATTTCAGAAAAGCGAATCCGATTGTTGACTTTTTAACCAAAATGCGGCAAAGACTAGGATGACTGGTGTTAGCATTTCTCTTCCTCAGTTTATTACCGACGAATTAATCCTTGATGAAGCTGGCCGCCCAAGATTCAGATTCTATAGATAGCGGTTGTGAACCTCTGTTGATGGCAATGCTGAAGGTGGAGGCTCCCTCCATCAATGATTTTGGATGTAATTTTTCTTTGTTTCTGATTCTTTTTTCCCTCTTTTAATAAAATTTTGATCTTCTACCCAAAAAAATGAATTATGCACAAGGGTATTATATGATGACTAAGTGCAGTTTTGCACCAATAGGAAGGAAAGATGACGGATACTTCCAATGGGGAGTCATTTATTAAGAAGAGAGTGTGTGGGATCTATGAATGGGATGTGAGAGGATGTGCACAAGAATTTGTTCACTTATGTCAAGTGATTCCTTTTCCATGAATTATTTTATAACATAATTAGCTCATATCATATCATATGCATGGAATTAAATTACATGCATTAATGGAAAGTTTATTTATATATATTCACCCCAAGTACAATATGTTTTTCTATCCATTTCCACTCTACCTCTAGATTCTCAATCCTCCGATTGAAAGCATTTACACAAGATCCCTCCACAGAGTTACGAAGAGAAGGGACAGCCGAAGAATAAATGTTGGATATAAAAAGAGGACTACAAAAAGACTGAATCCACATGGTAGAAATCAGTCAGACCATTGTACACATACAGAACAAGGCCTTCCGAGCCAAAGAGTTGCCACCTCTAGAGAAATACATGAAGGAACATTACTGAAAATAAGAAGCCAAACGAATAGTGTCATTGACAATAGGGGGGATCAGAGTAGGGACCTTCTGATGCGGACCTTTAATGTAAGAGATAGCTTTTCTGGAATCAGATTCAACCTCAAACCTTCCCAATGAATTGACATGAGGAGACCCATTTGATTAAGGAAACTTATCAAAAAAAAATTAAATAAATAATAATAATAATAATAATAATAATTCTAACTCTTTCATAAAAAAGAGTGGATCCTACGTGTATGCAATATTGATTTTCATGCCTTAAGACAACTTCTTATGCAAAGAGTGTGTATCATTAATTTTTCCAAGTCAGATAGGCAATAATATTTTTGTCATCTTTTCAGTGAAATCATAATTTTTTTTCCTTAAGTATTTCAGTAAAGTATATTAATGAAAAACAAAATGATATACAGATTAGGTCCAGGTATATCCAAACTAATACAAAAATACCTAGAAGGCATTGTCATCAGTAGGGAAAAAGAGGAACTCAAGCAATTGAATAGAGGTCCACCTTCGCCATTGCCATCAGCAAATAATCCATGCCAATAGAATAGAAAATGTTATGACGTGTTACATGAACCTATACCTAAGTCTTTGTTGAGTGTCTCAAATCAGTTCAGATGAGACAAAACTAGGAGAGATAAACCACATATGTGGTGAAAGACCCTACCTGCTTTTTGGGACTCTTAAGTGCCAATCCCAATCCCAATCCCAATCCCAATCCCAGTCTCAATATATAAATGCTGGTGAGCATTGGTGTGAGGCCTACACTAAAGCATTGGCCACTCCTTTAAGCTTAAGAAGTTATACCATTTTATCTTTAAAATGTCTCTCTAACTTCCTTCCCCTTTTCATTTCGTCTCCTCTGCATACCCTCGATCCAAAGATTAGGAGATGTTTCCCATTCAGAGTGACTTGGCCTATACAGTGCAATTTTAACACTCCAATCATCTAATGCAGGACCAGCCAGGCGTTCACGAAATTACAAAAGCAACATCTGGGACTATGATTTCTTGGAATTGGTAAATAGTGAGTATAAGGTGATGACAATATCCAGGTTTTGATTTCAAATATAGTTAATGTTGTAGAATGAAGCACCATGTACTCATAAATAAACCTAGGGGGTGTCAATCCCAAGCCCGCATTGATTGGATTGATCAAGTCCGGTCATTTAAAGATCGATCTAACACGCATCGATTATTAAATGTGTCGAGTTCAGGCCTGGCCCATTTATAAACAGGTAGTACATGGTGTAAGCGGTAAGACCGATGGGCGCCAGATCGGCCTAGCCCACTTAAAAGCCCGACATAGTATGGCACGTTTAGCCCGACCGTCTATATATATGTTTTGCTTTTTTTTTTTTTTTTTTTTTTTTTATAGAATAAGGTATATATTGATATTTTTATCAATTTTTTAATGTAATTAAACGTAATATCTTTTTTAAAATTGTTGATAATGTAATAAAATATATCAGAACTTCTTAGATATATCTAAGATAATTAAAGACTATTTAAGGCTTTTTTGGTACATTAACCCATTTAAGGCCCGATTATAGTCCGATTAGCCTGATTAGGTGAAGCATGGTTAAAGCCCGGAGCTCGACTGAGCCCGACACAAAATCGATCGATTTGACACAAAATCAATCAAGACTGACTCATTTCTTAAATAGGCAGGTTACTGTGCCAAAGTATAGGCCCGCCAAGCCCGGCTAGACCTGACCGAGACCAGCCTAACCTAACTAATTGACACCCCTAGATAAACCTATATTTATCTCGCGATTATGAGTTTTCTATCCTTTTCGGATTTCCTTTATAGCTCAGTTGTAAGGATTAGCCATTGTTTTGTTGTGAAGTTTTCTCCATCTATTTTTTTCCTTTCTTTATTTTGTATTATTCTTTCCTTTAATTTTAGGGGTAGTGGGAAAGGGGGGAAGGAATTCCAGAGCTCAGTTGAATATACTAATCACTCAAACCCCCTTCTCCCCTAAAAAAAATCTATATTTATTTTTTCAGGGGGAGGAGGAAAGGAGACAGAGCTTCAAAGTAGTGTTTGATATTCCATCCTTGTTCTTTGAGAGCAGTCAAGTTGTCATTTCTGCTTTCTTCAAGTAGTATTGAATTTCTGCTATTTTCACATAAAGTGGTTAGGCATACTGCCGGCTTTCCTGGAGCTTGCGGCTCAATCTATGAGAGGGCTTGGATGGGAAGGACATATACTGGGGACTTTTCCAAAGGGAAGAGGAGAGAGATAAACACATATCAATGTCCAAGAAATAATAACCATTACTAGATCAGTTGACTTGAAACTCTGTTGGAGTTTATTACTTGAGTAGTCTAAATTGTTTCAAAATGCATACACCTAAAATACTGCCTTCTGATGCTAAAATAAATCTGAAAATCATAGGAGAATATAATGCTTAAAATACGAAAGTACCATTCTAAGTTACACTTTATTCAAAAAAATGGAAATTAAATTCCAAAAAAAAAATCTAAAAATAAGGAAAAAAAAATAAGAAACATGAAATAAAAACATTGAGAATTTGAATTATAATAAAATAAGAAAATGACAAAAAAATCCCCCTACATAAATATCTTAATATTGCAGAAAATCATGCGAATGAAGAACTTCCCTATTCTAAAAGAATTTAAGATGAGGGCTCAAAATCAGAACCAGAAAATATTTCAAAATACATTTATGAAAAGTATATTCTGTTAAAAAATAATCAATGCAAGAAATAATTTCAGAAAATGCAAAGAATGATACTAATATTCCTAAACGATATAACTTTGATCCTAAAGGATGAAACAGAGAAAATAAACTAAAGAGAAATGGATAGAAAGACGGAAAATGTAAAAATAATTACTAGTCATAAGACCTGGGCTGAGTTGGGTTGAGCATAATAGGTTGGGCTTGGGCTACAACATCTCGGTCTGATCATGACTAGGTTAGGTTTGGGTTGAGTTAAGGGGACCTAGGATTAAGCTGGGGTTTTACAAAATATAGCCCAATCAGGTCAGTTTGCACCCTTATGAGCAAAGAGGTATGAATTACACCTCTACTCTATATACTTGAAATAATATAATAACATGTCAATATGTATAAGAGACACGTCTATATGTAAGGTTGTGCCTCATAGTGTCAATCCTAAGCTTGCACTAGTTAAACCGATTGAGTTCGACCGTTAAAGACCGGCTTGATTTGCATTGATGTATTTTTTAACAACAAATTCTACTTGTGGCTACTATGAACCTTTTTTTTTTTTTTTTTGGGTAACAACCATGAACTTTGGTTATGCGAAGGAACACCTCAAGAGACTGAAACAAGAGGAATCAAATGAGGGATTGAAAGAGAGCTATCTATGTTAAGAGAAAAAAGAAAAAAAAAAGGAAGACTGCTAGACATGTCACTAGAATTGGTGGAAGAGAAAGAGAGTACAAATGTGTACTCTGGTACTACCGTACTACTGTACTTTTGTCCTTCAAATTCCTTCCCTGTGTTTCACATAAAAAAAAAATAAATAAATAAATAAATAAAATCTATTCTTGTGAATTTTATATTTGCTGACAATAATTTTTATATTTTGGTTTGAGCACAACTCCAACCCACTTGATGAGAGCAGATTGAAAAGGTTCACATATGAGAACAATCCTGATCTGTGGATTTAGAATCAATTTTCTTTCTCTTTAGTTAATAGATTCTAAATCCACAGATCAAAGACGTAAGAGAACATTCTCGTGCGTGAACCTGATCCGATCACCTATTTATCTCCATATCAGGAAAAAAAAAAAAAACTTGCATCTAACTTGCATCTCCTCCAACAGCTTTGCGATCATCAGTTTGAATTAATTAAAACAGAAGATAGAATAAATAATTGCAGGATCAGCTCTAACGAAATCAGTAAAAACAAAAAGAATCCCATTTGGGAGAAGATGAGATCATCAAGAATAGATTAAAAAGCTATCAAAACATCGGGTTAAGCTTCAGCGATGGGTGATATGGGGCAGCGGCACAATGGGCAAGAGTTGCAGAGGGAGACCCAGTTGCAGATACAAGCTGCGTGGTAGACATGGCCGCAAGGCATTTGCTTGCCGCTGTTGTCTGATCCTTCTGATTGCGCCTCTTCATCAAATCCTTCCATGCACATAACACACTTATAACCTCTAGGACAAACCGTCGGCATTCCAGAGATCAAAGGTTCTGGGTCTGAAATCCCACCTGGGTCCTCCAGTTTTGACATAAGTTGATCCAGATCGAAGTCCTCTAGATTGATACTCGATAATATATTACGCACTCTTACATTATTGGCAGCCATGGGGGAAGAGAGAGAGAGAGAGAGAGAGAGAGAGAGAGAGAGAGAAGAGGTTCAATTTAGAGAGCTGTGTTCATGTGCTCTCCGTAGTCCCTATTTCTTGATGGGGAATGGGTTCAAAGCTCTGTTCTTGGATGGCTAGAATGGAAATCTTTACCTTAAGAAAAAAATTGAGGAAGGAAAGACGATTTTTACATTTTATAACTTTTCATAACGTATTCTACCGAAAAAGGAAAACTTTTCATAACGAATTGTACACATTTTTAACGTTCCATAACGTGTTGTTGATCTTAGAATCGAGTTAGAATTTTGGGAAAGAAAAAAGAATTGAGTTAGACTCATGGTTCTAAAATTTGGATCAGATCGGATCGATCATAATCAGTTGGATAGAATCGTTATCAGCTCTGATAAATCTTCGATCTTGACCTTTTCGATCTTAATACACATATATGGTTTACGGGTCAAATCATAATAAAAACTGATTTAAAAAAAAAAAAATATATATATATATATATATATATATATAGACCTGTTCAATGTGGTCCAATTCAAGCCAATCTAGATTGGTATCAAAATAGTTTCGATCTTGACCAATCCCGTGAGCATCCTGAGTTTTAGATACTTAGATAGAATTCCTAATTTTGGAATATTTCATAATTAAAATCTAAATCAAACAACCTTCAGAGTAGACTTGCGAGAAAAGGCAAGAGAAGATAGAGAAACAACAACTCAGCTTTATCATGGTTCTAAGTATCGATATTGGATTGACCGTATCGGACGATTTGCATCATCTTGACATGTCTTCGACCCTGATACCTAGCTGATACCATATCAGTTGAACGGTACAAATCAGGGATAAAGAAGTCAAAAATACGTTTTTTTTTTTTTTTTCAAGGAAAACAATGGCATTTCTGTTTGATACCAATCCATTCCAATATTGTATCAATTTTTGAAAGGGTCGATATATATTTCAATACCATGCACTAAAACCATGGCCTTATCCCAATTAAATGGGATCGTCTACATAGATCCTTGCCCTCCAATCAATTTAATTTGAGGTCATATTTGATATAAGGCCTAAGCTATAAGATTATAGAATCTATGTTAAAAATGTCCGTTCAATTTTTTTCTTCTTATTAAGTGGTGGCTGTCAATCTAACGCACCATTTGAGGACCATGAACCCCTACCTATTCTACCTCCATATATACGTTTTATTTTGACTACGTACGATTCCCCATCTTCACTCTTTCTTCAAGAAATGCCAAATTAAAATTTTATTTTTCATTTATAATAACAAGGTGTGTAATTACGTGTATATTACGTCCTCTAAATCTTAGCTTATAAGAAAGGAAACAAAAATTAATTATTTATGATTAAAAAAGAGTAAATGTTAGTTAATTATACAGATTTTTTTTTTTTTTTTTTGAAACTACTATATTGAGTGTGTCTTGTGTGCCCGTATCACACTACTTAAAGGTTAAATAATTAAGCTCCCTACTAATCTACTATCCCCAATGCTCATGATATGGACATCCCCTCCTTCCACTAGCTAGCCTTCCTCTTCAAGTTTGAATCATTCTCTTTAACGCAAGCTGAATCTAACAATTTCTCCCTAGTCTTAATCATCCTAAAGAATTAATTAGAATTTTCATAAAACCCTTGTAAAGGAATATTACCAAAGAACTTCTAATATAATGAAGTAATTTTACCATTGTGCTGAGGTCCACCTTTTAAAATTAGCGCATGCCTAGTGCATGAGACTCTCGCTATTATGAGATCTGGAAAGAATCATAATGCATGCAATTTTACCCTTGATTTTCAGAAATGTTGTTTTCCCACTCGAACCCATGACCACTAGATCGTAGAAAGAACTTCTAATATAATATAGACAACAAATCCCCATAAAATTTCTTACTCAATCTTTCTCCCATGTTGAGTAGTGTGGCTCTTCTCATCCTTACATTGATAAGGTTTTTTTTTTTTCTTGTTCTGATCAGCTTGTAAGAAATCTAAGAGACATGACCTTTAGAACGCTTAATTATACATTAACATTGTCTTTCCCTAATAATTGAACATGATATCAAAAGAGTTTTCTTTACATGGATTTTGATCCAATGGTTTAGGTGGTCAATATATAAAACCTAATTAGTTCTTTAAAATACCAGCAAAGGCCCTTTATTTTTCTGATGAAAGAGAAAAAAAAAATCTTAGAAAAGCTACGAAAAGAAAACTTTCTACATTGACCTTTGGAGAGATATTTATTATGCCATTCTTAGATCTATTAGCTAGTTTGTAGACCACCAAATCTAGAGACATGTTTAGCATTTTTTTTTTTTTTTTTTGAATAACATAGCCAGCACTCTTTCAATCCCTTATTTGATTCCTCTGGTTTCAGTCTCTTGAGGTGTTCCTTCGCATAACCAAAGTTCAGGGTTGTTAATTTAAAAAAAAAAAAAAAGGGTTCATGGTAGCAAAGTAGAATTTGTTGTTAAAAAATACAAATTGATGCCAGACTTGCTTGTTTTGTATTGGGATAAAAGATGTTGTCTGAGATGATAATGGTTTTTTTTTTTTTTTTTTAATGAAAAAAAGGTTCCATATGTACTAGTCATCATAGTCCTAGGCCGAAGCCTGAGATACAACAAATAGCATTTTCGTAGGACTAACAAGCGATAATAGATCATGTCAACTTAAATTCACAACTAAACAATTCGAACAATGATAAGACAAGAGTTTCCTTCCGTTATGCTACCAACCTCATTGGCGATGATAATGGCTTGGTTAAGGGTGGGTAAGGTGAAGTAGAACTCCAATGACTTTGATGGTTGTCAAGATGTTGTAAAAGTAGGTGAGGTGTTTGAATATGGAATGATTATGTTTAGGTTTCTTTCCTATAGATCTTAATGAGAAAATGAAAGAGATTTGGTTTGGCTTTCTTGAAAATAAAAAATTAATGTTGTTCCTCATAAGCCAAGTGAAGTTGGTGGTGATTGGGAAGGTCATTTATTTGTCGTCCGATAGAGAAGCAAGGTGACCTACGCATGTCTAAATTGACAAGATGAACATGCACCATGCATAGATCCAGCTGCTGCCACCCTATTTTTGGTTTAGTTGAGTCGACAAATTTTATCATTTTTCTGGTCAAAGTCAAACATTCCAATATGATCTATTCAAAGGATAAAGATCAATTGAGGGACAAGACAAATATGTAGATATTTTTAATAAACCATGCATAAACACACAATAGTCCTTCATGATTCATGTTGCTTAATGTTCTAGAAACCATGATCATGACCATGTCAACCATGAAAGAAGCCTCTCTGGGTTTCTTGAAGGATCAAATGGATAAAGCCCTCATGTCAGTCTCTGCATGTGGAGTTACGTATTAATATCCTGAGGGAAAAGATAAAACCCAAACACCATTAGCTTCTGAGCTCATTCACTCCGTCACCCATGAAAGTAATAAGATCTTATCTCATTCTTCTCTCCTTATAAAGCCTTTCCCAACACCTCAAAACTTCATTCTCTCTCTAATCTCAACACATCTCTCTCTCTCTCTCTCTCTCTCCATGGCTGCCAATAATGTAAGAGTGCGTAATATATTATCAAGTATCAATCTAGAGGACTTCGATCTGGATCAACTCATGTCAAAAATGGAGGACCCAGGTGGGATTTCAGACCCAGAACCTTTGATCTCTGGAATGCCGACGGTTTGTCCTTCAGGTTATAAGTGTGTGGTGTGCATGGAAGGATTTGATGAAGAGGCGCAATCAGAAGGATCAGACAATAGCGGCAAACAAATGCCGTGCGGCCATGTCTACCACGCGGCTTGTATCTGTAATTGGGTCTCCCTCTGCAACTCTTGCCCATTGTGCCGCTGCCCTATCTCACCATTAGCTGAAGCTTGACCTAATGGAGTTGCGTTTTAATCTAATCTTGATCATCTCATCTTCTCCCAAATGGGCTTCGTTTCGTTCTCTTTTCGCTAGAGCTGATCCTGCAAATTTTTTTATTCCATTTTCTATTTTTCTAACTTAAATGGATTGTGACATTATTTTTCTACAACTCTTGCCCATTGTGTTCTCCTCAGCGGGGGTTTATATGTAGATTGTGACATTATTTTTCTATAATTTAATGAAAGGACAAGGTTTCGATAAAAAGTAGTGTGGCTTTTGTGTCAACATAAGGACCAATGGAAGTACACGTAGAAGCATAAAAAATAGCATGATTTTTGCCTTTTTTTTTTGTAACAATGGGTTCCAAGCTTTTGGCCTAACTAGTCTCACAGACCCCACAACCGCATGGACCGGGTCATACTAGGGTTGAATGACAACCATTCAACTTTCACTGAAAGCAGTGAAGAGTACTAAACAACCGTGAGAGTTGCCCAAGATGTGCCTAGTGGGAGTCCAACTTAGGACGTCCGAGTTTGCGGTTCATACCAAGTTCGTTGCTATTTTTGTCTTTCATAAAATGTCATATATAACCCCTATTTTAGTGTATTCTGTATGGATTTAGATCCTTCCAATTCTTAATTGCCCAATTCTCTTCGTGCAAGCGACATCTGTACATTTTTAAAATCCAAAGATCGTAGAAATCAGGGATTAAAATGGATTTGAATTTTAAAAAACTTCTATAACCATTGGGGTTTGAAAATGTATAAGTGTCAATTGCATAATTAAGAATTAGAGAGGATCAAGAACCATCTTGTAATACCTCTTCTAAGGTCTAAAATTACACATGGGTGATGGAGGGAACCCTCCGCATATGTTACACAGCTCAAAGAGAGGAGATTCCCGCAATTCCGGCGAACAGTTTTGCTATTGAACTCCGGCAAATGGCCGTGGAAAATGGAAATCCAACTATTTTTGTACCCTGCGGATGAACAAAATCCATAGTGTTTTCCAAGTTGAGAGTGAGACGATAGGGCAGGAATAACAAATTTGGTTTCAAGCCTTCATTATTTCTATTTTGTAATATGGAAATCTAACCGCATTTTTGGGTTTTAGAAGAGTAGAAATCAAATCCTTACCAAAAAAAGAAAAACGTAGAAATCAAATTTCAAAGGATTGTATACTTGTTTGATCGGGCAATTAGTATCACTTGAACTATATTTATTAACACTCTTCTACTTTAGCTTTTTTTTTTTGACACTCCCATACATTTGAATTTTTACTTTTCCTTTTCTCTTGCTCTTTTTAATTACCTAGATTATCCCTCTTTTTCACTTAGTAACATGTTAATTCTTTTTCAAATTAATCGGTCGACACAAATAGACTAATAAATTGCAGCTAGTGTATCATTGATTGACCAAACAGAGACTAGATAATCAGTAATTTTTTATAAGCTTCGTTGTAAACAAAGAGCCAACCCTTTGGATCCATTGTCAGAATAGCAAAAATTGGATCTCAGACCCTTTTCAAGGGGGGTCAGAGTCGTCACATTCCCCTTCTCTCTTGGTTGAGCATTCCCTCTCTCCCTTCTCGAGGGGTTATTATTATCTTCCCTTCCTCCCTTTCTACTTCACACATGCTTCTAGTAGTGATGCCTCCATTTTTCTTGATGATTGATCGAGGGGATGGGAGAAACGTAATTCTCCACTCAGGATTGATGGCTTAGAAACCTGTCAAGGAGCTCCATTCCGATTAGAGAACCAAGAACAAAATTTGACATCATAAATAGTCATCTTCAAAGATATGGGTCCGTATTAGGTTATAAGGTTGAAAAGATGTTAGGCATCTACCCCGCCTAGAAATTCCAGTCTTTACACCAGCTGCTCATATTTCAAATATGCTTTCCCGAAAATTTAACAGCTCTAAGCAACTTGCATCTTATATTGATTGAAAATGCATGCATGCCAGAATAACATCATTTACTAAAATCAAAGTACGATGAAAATGAACTATCATTTATTTTACATAACACATGGAATAATGAAAAATTATATCCTATTATCAGGGGAAATGATAAAAATTTATATAATGTATCCACATGCAATGATATAAATCAACAGATATTATCACATGAATGATAGAAATAAGATATTATTTTATGTAAAACATGAAATATCACATAAAATGAAAATAAATTTCTCTCTAAACAAAACTTAATTACCAGCGTTTTTGTATAAAAAATTTCCGTGTCATCTGTGAAGAAAAAACCACCCACATATAGGGGTTAAGGTAGGGGTATTTTTGAGGAATAGACTAGTAAAAAAATTCATATTTTTAGTGAAAAATCACCCACCAACCACAACCATTTCAACACATAACAAGGAGGAGAGAGAAATTGAGCTGCATCATCGTCAAGGAGAACAAATTATGTATTTATAGAATCCCCCTCTTTGACTGAATACATACAACAATTGAACAGCAAAGAAAAGAACAATTAGATTCCATCAGCCCAGATCATGTATTGTTGACATCCTGCTTAGGAATGGTGGAGCTGCAATGAAAAACACAAGTGATTAACCATGGCAATAAAATTGATCAAATATATATATATATATATATATATATATAACGAGGGTATATCCAATTGACTAGTATTAGTGTATTCTACCACCAGAACCTGACCATACGCAAATTTCCCAAACATAGTCGGAAATAGAGGGGTTGCAAACACAATGGAATGTGAGTGCACTCATTGGTACTTATGACTGAAAAGCAAAATGGGGATTTTGAAACACAAGTACAAAAATATTGGAAAGCATGCTCCATCACCACAATCCCTAGGAACATAAATGCAACTTGGTGCAAAAATGTGAACATAAGGGTGTCAATTTGTATAAGAAGGGTTTCAACCCAAAAATAAAATAAAATAAAATAAAATGGCATGCCCTCTAGTTTTAAATGGAAAAGACTATCTCTTTATTTAGTAATTGAAAGAGCCGGCCCAAAACTTTTTTCCTTGATTAACAAATTACCATATAACAAATTTTCGTTGTCCACCATATGACATATTATTGATGATGGATTAATTCCCATAGACCTTGATATGAACCCTCAAAGACAGACAAGATGTCCCATATCAATACCATATATGACGTTGCAAGCTGTCAAATTCATGGAGGCTTCACTTGGGAGAGCATGATTTCTTGTAGGTGACTTTTGCTCAATACTTTTGTAAGGAAAAAAAAAAAAAGAAAAAACTTTTATAAATAAATATGATAGATGTTGAGTAAAGATTCGTACGTATACATATATATGTAAATGAACCTATTTAGTCATCAATTGGAGAGAGTCAATTATGATTAACTAACTTTCAATCTAATTGTCTGTCAAAAAACTAAATTATATTTTCTATTCCCCTATTTTACAAGGTTCCCAATGCCAAATGTTGGCTTAATTGTTAATAAAACTGATCTTATTTGATGGCTCTTCTATGATCTATATAAGTTTTTTTATATCTAATATTTACACTTTTCCAGTACAATTGATACTCACAATTCAATTTGTTTGCATTGTGTAGCAGGGTCGATCATGGGATCAATCAAAACCGATGCCATTTTTGTACCAATTCAGATAGACTTAGATCGGATTATATCTAACAGATCTATCACTATTTTTTTCTTTTACCATCAGTTTTTTTTTACAATTTTACCTTTAACAATACATATTGGGATCGAAAAGATTAAGGTCAAAGATTTGTCAAGGCCAACACCATTCCAATCTGGCTGATATGGATCGATCGGATCATAGTTTTAGAAACATGGTTTTGAATACACTGATGAAGTTTAAAGAAATCACTTTTGATGAAGTCTTGGACATATGAAATAGAACCATTTTGGATGAGATTTTATTAAATTATTGAAAAATAATATAACACCCAATGAGGATTGAGGAGAAGAATTGTGTCAAAATTGCCACTTGCCAACAAGAGAAATAAGAGACGAAAAGAAAAAAAAGGTTAAAAACAAAAGATGGAATAAAGAATTGCAGAATCAGCTCTAACGAAATCAGCAAAAACAAAACAAAGCCCATTTGGGAGAAGGTGAGATCATCAAGATTAGATTAAAAACGCTACTCCATGATCAGGTCAAGCTTCAGCCACAGGTGAGATGGGGCAGCGGCACAATGGGCAAGAGTTGCAGAGGGAAACCCAGTTGCAGATACAAGCTGCGTGATAGACATGGCCGCACGGCATTTGTTTGCCGCTGTTATCTGATCCTTCTGATTGCGCCTCTTCATCAAATCCTTCCATGCACACAACACACTTATAACCTCTAGGACAAACCGTCGGCATTCCAGAGATCAAAGGTTCTGGGTCTGAAATCCCACCTGGGTCCTCCATTTTTGACATAAGTTGATCTAGATCGAAGTCCTCTAGATTGATACTTGATAATATGTTACGCATTGTTACATTATTGTCAGCCATGGAGAGAGAGAGAGAGAGAGAGAGCAATCTAGAGAGAGAATGAAGTTTGAGGTGTTGGGTAAGGTTTTATAGGGACAGGAGAATTGAGATAATATAAGATCTTCTTGAGTGAATTGAATGAGGTCATAGGTAATGATGTTTGGTTTTTTTGTTTCTGAGGCTAATATATATATATATATATATATATATATATATATATATATATACGTAGCTAACACATGCAGAGGGTGAAATGATCTGTGCAACTCATTTCTTCATTTCGATGCTTCAAGAAACCGCAAAGAAGAGGCTTCTTTAATGGGTGACATGGTGATGATGATCATGGAGTTAGCGTTATTCATGGTTTCTGGAACATTAAGCAACATGAATCATGAAGTACTAGGTGATCTTTATTAATTAATAATAATATGAAAATTAAATTAAATCAAGGGGTTAACCCCAATGGAGTAGGCGAGTTGGCGCAAGGAACCTTCATCTTAGGAAACGTGTAGTTCTGAATTTAATTAAGTCATGTCACTCATGTGGGGTATTTAATGTTCATAACTACTTTCAGTAAAAGTTGAATGATTCTTATTCAACCTAGTATGATCTGAATCATATGGTTATGTGAACCCGTGGGATTAATCAGGTCAAACTGTTGTTAAAGGGGAAAAAAAAATGGACCTCCGTTAAAACAAGGGGCATAGATTCATTCCTTCTAATTGACGCAAAATTAATAAGCCTAGTCATATATCTTTATCTTTTGGAGGATGATGATATTGGAATGTTCGACTTTGTCTGAAAAAACGATAGAATTGTCGACTCGACTAAATCAAAAATAGGCGGCGGCAGCCTCTGTTGGATCTATGCATGGTGCATGTTCATCTTGTCAATTTGGACATGCGTAGGTCACCTTGCATCTCTATTGAGCGACAATAAATGGTTTCTGTTTCTCCTTATCAAAACTAAAAATAATAGTAAATGGCTTTTATCGCCTCAACCAATGGTCACCTTGCATCTCTATTTTACCCTTATTTTTCAGGAGAAAAAAAAAATAGACTTTTTAATGATCAGGTATTGATATCAGTCTCAATTGGTATTAATATAATACGATCAATATAATTAATCTAATATCGATACTTAGAATCATGCTGGAAAGTGCTAGCCTGGCAGCATTATTTTCTCCATATTCCTAGTTGGACCATTTGGTTTGATGAACGGTTTGGTCATCCACTTAGCTTAATCAATCCAAGTTTGATAAATATATATGTTAGTCGTATTAATCCCACATCAATTCTTAATGGAAAATTCTTTTTTCTTATATACCTGTGAACACCTCCTCTTATCAAATGGGTCTTTTGAGATGACATTCTGTAAGACATATTGCCTTAGATTTTTTTTTTTTTTTTTTTTTTTGGTAACGAAAAAAAGGGTGCTCCATGGTAGTGATCATAGCCCCCAGGACAAGTCCCGTACAGTAAGCAATGCTTCCGCAGGATCAATGGGCGATAGTGGGCACACCAAACTAGCCAATTCGAGCGGTAATGGGTTGAGGTCATTTTCACCACTAGGCTACCAACCCCATTGGTTCCTTAGATTTCCTATGAATTGAGAATGGAGAACCTCATCAACGAGAGAGTGAGAAGTAGATCTGATCAATAGGGGCTTATATGTCAATAATGGGAATATATATAGCCTGTAGAGATTGTTACTCATTTCTTCTTTTTCTCTCTCTATTTTTTCAGGAGGGTTCTGGAAATTCTAATTGTTTGAGATGATATGGCCTGTAGAGATTGTTAGATTCCGCTTGCTTAGAGTGAATGATTCAAACTTGGAGAGGAAGGCGAGTGGATTTAATTATAGAATTCAATCTTATGGTTTTAATTAAAAAAAATTCAAACCCATATATATTACAAACATTTATACTTTTATAATTATAAATTACTAATCTTTGATATTAATATAAGTTTAGACGTAGAGAACGTAATATACACTCAATACCTATTAATTGTAAATGAAAACGTATGCAGTAATAGAAGACTGACCGATAAGTAAATTATAATCAATCAGCGGCGGCACGGCTCCTGGCCGGCCACTCGAGAGAAGACTGGTGAGTAAAAAAAAAACAGGTGGGGCCCTTATACACGACACCATTCTTGTCTTCTTTTTCCCTCTCTCACAAGTCACCAGTGAGGAGCAGGATGATTGCGACGCTAGTGATGGTGTTCTTAAGAGGGTGTTTTTTTTTTTTTTTAACAAAACTGGAAATTAAGAGGGTGTTGCGGGTGGATCATGTCCTTCTAACTTGGCCGGTGACTTGGAAAGAGAAAAGCAAATTAATTGCATAATATTGTCTTCTTTGGTTCATGAGTCTTTAGGAGATTAGAGGTTATTAACTAGCTCAATAATCTCTTCCTAGACGATGTGGGATTAAAGTTTATAAATCCTCACCGATCTCTCAAATCCCCTGATACTTGTCGTATTCTTGATAAGGACACCTCACCGATCTCCCAGGCGGATCTGGTACTTACCGTATTCTTGAGTCATCACAGTGGAGAAGAAAGGGTAGAGATCGGATGCCTTTACATGGAGTCCATTGTGCAATTTAAAAGCGAAGAGGCTGAGACTGGGATTGTGCCTTCCATGTTCCTTCTTGTTTTCTATGAAAAAAATGTTCCATCTTGTTGTGAGCCCCACTCTTACAGGTTTGTGTAATCTAGAAGGTTCTCCTTGATCGTTGTGTGGAGAATAATATGTTAATTGCCTGACGTTAATGTCATGCTCTAATATGTGCTCATGAGAGTCCCATGACACATGGCATATCATTATAGGTGAGTTAATACCGACAAGATAGTGGTTCTTTGTCCACATATCCATGCCAGGTGGTGTGCTTGACATAGCACATAAGGTGGTGAAATGATAACCCTATCATTCCCCTTCGATGTTTGTAAGCATATTTCCATTGATTCCCTCATTATTTCAGGTCCATGCAGCCTAGCAACGAAACCTTTCATTTAAAATAAAAAAATTCTTGAATAAATTAAAAAAAATTAAACATTAATAAGAATTTATGATACCCACACCAAGTAAGTAAATAAATAAATAAGGAAGTGGAGTTCCCAAGCAAGCTAGGTTAGATTCTAGATTGACATGCAACATCACCTAATTATGTTTTAAATTCACTTTTCCACATGTTTTTATAATGTCTTGAAAATAAATTTTTATTAAGAAAATGTTCTCAGATCATATCAATAATATAAGTGGCTAGAAGAATAAGAAAACAAAGACATGTACGACAGTTTGACCTAATACCACCCAATAATTGATGGGGTCTTCTACTTTATTTACTATGTGTTGTCACATATGCATGTGAATAAATTTGTTTTCTACCTAAAATAAAATAATATAGATCATTGGAAAAACCCCTCATATAAAGTGCCATGCACTTATAAATTTAACATGTGGCGTAATGCAGTTGGACGAGTATGATGTAATTATAAAGCCCATCCTACGAAGAGGTTTTGGTTTGAGCCTCTTGATCGTCATCTCTCTCATCCCTATTAGATTTAGTATTTCTATCCAAATAAATAAATATTTTTCTCTCACAATCTAATTGTTATTGCGGAAATTTTTACGGATTAATAGTAATTAAATGACTTCGATTTTCTGTGTCTGTTGTTAAAGAAGTGGTCCAAACCGATTGCAAGGGAAATAAAAGAAAGGCTAATCAAATACTAAATATAATCTAGAAAGGCAAATCAAATACTAAATATAATATACCTTTTGTATTATAGGCTAGAAAGAATAGGTGGACTATTGAGTACATGTGATCATCTTTTTTATGTTGTAATTGATCTTGATTATTCATTAAAAAAATCAAATATTAATTCCAAAATTTTTGTAATCTTCAACTCACAGTCGCATACAATGTTGTAACTACTTCAAAGTTTTTTTTTTTTTTTCGTGTGCAACACTCACATTCAGGTCAAATAAAGACCCACGAAGGACCAGCAAAGAGACTCATTGGCAACACTTATTACTAGCTATTATACTACTACTATATTATATTAAGAAGGGTGGGGGTTAGGAAGGTCAAACTATCGACCTTCCCTGAACTTATGCTAGACCCAACTGTCTAACTACCTACCATTGAGCTAGAAGCTCATCTTCAAGTGATTCCAAATTTGATTATTAAATTTTGGAAAAACTGATGTACACATTCTCACTCTCTCTCCTCCCTAACCATGTAGACCCCTGTGTATATGAATCGTAAGACACTCCCGCATGCACTCATTGGCTTGGTGTGAGAGATAATGCCAACACAAATGAGTAGGGTATAGATCCCTCCCTTATAATCCTTTGCATTAGTGCCATCAGAGTCTATTTCAAATACCATAGACACATGTAAAATCGCAAGTCCATAATCCTTTGTATTAGGGTTAGCACAGCCTATTTCATATGCATTGCTAGCAATGAATAAGGATCAACCTAATCCTCATCAATTAATCCTGCATATTCACAGATGGGAAAGAGATCTGAATCTGAATCCCACCCATATCACCGTTCCAATCTGCTTATAGCCTCCATCACCACATGCTTCCTTTTACATATATCTCCCTACTACAGATGGGCAGCAACAAATGTATCTTCTAATAACCCTATCAACCCTTATTAGACCAAAATTAAGTTTGGTTTGGGTCGATTTACCTCTGTTTGGGTCTTTTGCCTTGGATCATAACGGTCCAATCATATATACTGCATCAGGATCGGTCAACTCGATCGATTCAAGGTGAAATCGGTTGGGACCGATACGGATTCTGGCCGATCGGGTTTTCAGTCCAATTCTAGGTTGTGTTTGGTATGCATTCTCATTATGAGAATGTGCATTTCCATTCTAAAAATACAGAATGTGTTCTTAACTGAGAATGAGAACATTGTTTGGATAAAATGTTTGTTTAAAATGCATTATTTATGTGAGAATGCTTAGGCATTTTATTTACACCTCATGGGCAGAATCTTTTCGGTGAAAATCCCAGACAATATTACATCAATAACTCATAAATAAAAATATAAATTTTGAATGGTTCCTTGGATAGAATTGCTTACATCAAACTGTAAAGATCGCGAGAAAAACAGGAAATTTTAGGATTTTGGCTTCGAGAGGAGATCTTAAGAAGGAGAAAAAGAGAGATTTGGGGTGAGAGAAGCAGTTTTTAGAGAGAGAAAGAAAAGTAGTTTAGGGGGATTTATAAGAATGGGACGTTGTTCCTTGGGAGAGAAGGTGCCTTTCATAAGATTAGTGGTGGAGCTATTTTCATCGGGCTATGCCAAGAGTTGGACAATGGAGAATGGAGAATGCAGAATGGAGAATGGGAAAATATCTCATTCCAAAATGGGCTGCATTCTTGACTGTGTTCTAGAATTTTGGGAATGGAATGCTTACCAATCAATGTTTTTAACAGTTCAGAATGTGTTCTTGGTCTATAATGCATTCCAAGAATACATACCAAACACAGCCCTAGTGTTTTCAACTTCTTTTATCATAAGAGGCAGTTAAATTACTCTATTTTCTATTTCATTAGGAAGTCCGCCTGAGTCTGTCTCAAAAATATACAAACCTTGGCCTTCCATCATAGGGGGCCCTATGAATTTAAACCTGAACCAAATTTGTAATCAATGTCTTACAATCATAGCTCACCAGTTAAAGAGCAAACTGGCAAGGATATTTTTTGGGTTCCATGGCTCTAATAGTTCCATCAAGGGCCTCAAGGCCCACGTCTAATCAAATGTTCAAGATGTCTGCGCTGGGCTCAAATCTAGGATTGACTTGAAAGGCCAGCTTGACAATCTTAACTTGGGCTTTGGCCTCAATTGGGCTTCGCACTGTGGTTCCCATATGAAAATTTTTTTTTTTTTTTTTTAACTATTTGAACCTCATTAAGTTTTTGGTGGACGAAGAGGTTTTTTCTTCACCGTTCTATAAGAAATGTTGTGTTTACTATTTTTAAGTTGTTGGATGGTCTATTTCAAAACCTTAAGATATTAGGTGGAGATGGCATAATGGTACATTGAGATATATCCAAGATCTCAAATAACCAATGTAGAATTATACCTTTATAACCTCTCAACATTTCAACATCCCCCTTATATGTAGCTTTGGCATACACATGGATATACATATTAAGGAGGACGACAAAACAAACTTGACTCTGATACCATGTTGGAGGGTCCAACCCAAAACAACGATTATTATTATTATTATTAAGAATCACCATACTACATGTATTGCATAGCATCACAATCATGTCATGGAATCATATTTGAATCAAATTCCGTGGTGGTAATCTGATCCATGTGGTGAAAGCATTATACCAAGTAAGAAATGGTTCATTAACCTGTTGGCTAGTGAGGTTGATGCCTTCCTTTCTCTCACAAATTAATATTCTTTAAATCCCTCATGAAAAATATTAAGTTTTCCTTCATTGATTTCACCGATGATTATGTGACGTTATGATTGGTCTCTAGGTTCATTATTAACTATCACCCTCAATTATTCATTGTTTTAGACTTCAACCCATCATTTTCTTTCAGGATTTTAGACATTGGTAATCTCTCTATAAAATTGTCTTGAAATCATTGCTTCCAATTTATTTCAAGTGCATGCAAGTATAGGATTGTGATCCTCTATAACGCACATCGACATGTACTTTGAGTTGCACTCTGACACCATGGGCTGCTTGTCTGAGTGTTCAGGATCATTGTATGATACACTACACGTTGATATGCGCTACAGTGGATCTCAAACCTATAATTATATTTGCATCAACTTTAACATTTATAAAGTATATCATCGTCTCATTATTTGCTCATTCCTTATGGTATGAACATTTATTTGAGTTGCACAATAAAAGAATAGCCAGTTAGCCACTATCAAAGATCATCTCCCCAGAAATTGAAGGAGTGATGTTTAAAAAAAAAATAAAGGAATAGCCAAAAGGATCAAAGTTGGTCCAACTGAATTACTAAAGAATTGAGAAAGTAGTTGAATAGTCTTTCCCTTTCTTTTTTTTTTTCTGGTAGAAATTGTCTTTGCCTTAGTGCTTGGACACTGAGGCAAGTGTAAGATAAAAGGACAAAGAGGGATATCATTTGTGTTTATTGAGTATTTTTTTCCACATGAAAGCTGCCAGTTTCCAAGTCAAGAAGCCCATCTGAATGGGATCTGAGGATCACAAGGGCTGCTTAGATGCCTTTTGTTTTGACTCCTCCAACTTAGAGAGAGAGAGAGAGAGAGAGAGAGAGAGAGTAGTGGGAAAAGATTTGGATAAGATGTCAAATACTTGAAGAATATCTTCTTATCTTTATTTACAAAACTAGTCATCCCCTTCCCCACCCCCCACCCCCACCCTCAAAAAAAAAAAAACAATGTGCTGCTCTGCTCTATCTTTTCTTTTATAAATATGACAAATGAGACATGATAAAGACCCCTCAGAGATTCCTGGAAGAAATATTCTCTCTAAAGATAACATATTTTATCTTAACAAATTAAATGGGATTTTTAGGTTATTATAGATATCATAAAGATCCTCAAAGATTCCTGGACGAAATATACTCTTCTCTTAAGATAATATATTTTGTCTTAACTTAAAGTCCTCTATAATTAGCTAGTAGTTTGCTATTAATTTAAAGCAACAAAACCAAGGAAGCTTCACAACACAGCCTTGTCTTGTGGAGGTATGATAAAGTTCATGAATCCTTTGACCTTTTTTTACATAATTTCTGGCTTATCCATTAGACTTTTGCTTCATGTGCTCAACAATAATATAGAAGACAAACTGCATCATAGCCACAAGAGTGTACAATGATCACCATGCCTTTATATGGGTTCACGTCCATATGTGTGATGATAGGGGTCTCTCATGGATAAAAAACATTTGCCCATAATATAAAGGAAAAAAAATTAGTTTTCTATCCGATCAGAGCTTATTGTGTCTATTTTAGTATTGCTCTTCTCCATAAAAATGGAGGTACATGTGTAAATTCTCAGGAGAAAGAGAGAGCACCAATGCGAGGGCCAATGAAAAAACGCATAAATACATCAATACATAGATTTAGTTATCAATATCAATATCTATCGATATCAATCCAATACTGATTTAGATCGGATCAGTGTGTATCAGCTACTTTTGTCCTTACTTTTTTTTTTTTTTTTTAATCTTTATAATTTTACCCCCGAAATTATACAGATTGTCGATCTAGATTAGTCAAGTATTGATATCGACAGTAATCTCAATCAATATCAATGTGATAAGGCCGATACAACTAATATAATACCATTACTTAGAACCATGTGATGAGTACAATAATGTGTGAAATTTTAGGGATATAAGTGTACATTTTACCCCACTTTGGATAGTACTACTTTTATTTTTTCTTTTTTCTTTCAGTTTCCAAGTCTACAAGAGAAAGTGTTTAAAGTGAATCAATAACCAATCCAAAGGTGGGACCCACTCATTGGAACCACATTCTCTCTCCTACAAAATCCTGAAGATTATTCTCTCTCCTTGCCACCTCACAAGATTTTGAAGATGCTATGCAGAGATTCCTTTCTGATTTAATCAAGATTGCAAGATATTGGTTAATATTGCAAGAAAAGAATAGAATTTGTTAATTTTGGAAACGGATTCTCTCTTTCCTCACACAATATCTTAGAGAATGAGGATTTTTACTAAGATTTTATTTTTTTTTATTTTTTTTTTCTTAAAGAAGGTTTGTAGAATGAAGGAGGTAAGAAAAAAACCCTATAAAAGCCTTTCCTCCCCCCTCATATTTATTATTCTCCTTAGTTTACTTTCTAGTTTATGCTTAATTTTCTTCTTTCTCTCCCTCTCTCATTCTCTCTAGTTTTAGTTCTTCTTTATTTTTGTTTTAATCACTTTTGTAATAGTTTTTTATGTCAATTAATGCAAGTACTCTTTTATTCTTATTCAGCCTTTTATGTTTATGATCTATGCAATTGAGTTGTAATTTTTAAAGTTATAGTTCTAGGCTTAGATATAGGTGACAAGATCACGAGCCGTGGAGCATCTTTTTTTTTTTTTGAGTCTTTTTTTTTTAAAGATTTGTTTTTTCTAGTACTAGAAATTTCAGATTTAGTTTATTTCAGATCTGGTTTTTAGTACTGGTGGTATCTCAAATCATCCAAGCTTTCAATTCAAGCATTGAAGTTCAAATAAATAAGCCCCCTCAGTAGTCTTATCTCCCCCCTCTCATTCCCTCTTTTGACTACCACTTCTTTCTTAATTTAGGATTTTAATTTCAGTCGTTACATTATTGCTATCCATTTCCCCCAAGGTTTATGGCTAGTGTATGTGTTGGTTTTGCCCCTCATAGCCATAGAACCATCAATTTATTGTTTTTATTTTAATTGTCTCCTTTTCTCTAAAGCCAAATAGAGAAACCCTTGTAAGAGTGACTCTCTGGTCAAGTAGGGAAACTCATATTATAATGCATCCCTCGGGTTAAGTAGAGAAATCTACTTGTGAGTCTCTCTCTAGCTTTCTCCCCTTTCTTTTACTTTATTTTTATTTCAACATTTTTTTCCTTTATTTTTTTTTTAAATTACGTGGGTTGTTTATTTTCACTTATTTATTTATTTAATTTTAATTGTGTGGCTTATGTCTTTAAATTCTTAGATGACGAATTGTTAGAACGTTATTTTAGATACATATGTTTAGGACAGTAGTTAGAATTAGATCACAACCATTAATAGGTTCACTTTCGCATTATTAAAAGAAAAAAAAAATAAAGTGACTGCTCTCATTGAGTTCGACCCATAACTACATTGATCCGTACGCTTGCGATTATATTTAAGATCTCAAACATCATGTATCAACATGAATAGATTTTTTTACTTTGTAATAAGCGAAATGATAGTTTCCTATACATTGTTTGTGGGTGTAGAGGGCTATGCGATGAGGCAATTTTCGTTTGGATTAAGAGATACCTGGTCAGTCGCTTGCGTGGCCCTGCACGAGCGCGGGCCGACAGGAGAAAGTAAAAGTCTTCCTTTTAGACTTTCACTATAATCCAAATTCCAACGTACAAAAGCGGCTCCGTATCCCCATGTGGCATATTCTTTTCATACAGTCTGAGTCTCGGACCAAAGATATGCCAATTCATTTGATTTGGACATGAAAATCGGGTCATGATTGGTAGACTTTCCATATTGTGGTCTAACACGTCTCTCTCTCTCTCTCTCTCTCAAAATAGTTATGTTGACATCTATTTTCTGCTAAGCAGATATGGACATACCATTAGACTATTTGATTAAATCTCCAAACGTTTATCCCATTAGCATAATCATAAGTGGGCATATGTCAATATAATTAAGTATATCAAATCAGGATTACTAGTTCAGAGTATATAATAGATGTGATTGAGTTTCTATCGTATTGTGTAGCATACGCTACCTCTTTTTATATCTATCTTTTTCTTTCTAGAATAACGGGTGGAGATATATCATTTCATAAGAAGGAATAAACAAATAGGCACAGGAAGGCGCTAGCATATACTATGTAACCTATCAGCATTCTTTTTCCTATAATAGATTCGGGGAGAAATGCAATCCAGTTTTCCTCATCCACGATGCAAAGAGAATGTCTTCGACTATAGTCTATTCATAGGATCAAATCATCAATAGTGAAGGAAAACTTAATCTGACAAGAAATAACTTCGATACTTGATCATCCTAATTGTATTTACCAATGAAAACAGTTTAAATTGAGGGGTCAATGAGGGAATGCGAATAAGCATAACACAAGGGGTGGGCTTTTTGGGTTCCACAGGGGTGGAAGCATCATTCTGCCACCCTCTGTGTCTGGATGTAAGTCCACAGATGATGAGCTTCATCATCATGTTAATTTTTTCTTGGTAAAGATCATCTTGTTAATTTTTTAAATCATGGTAACATATCCATGGATAAAGATGAAAGTCAATTTTCAAACCTTTTTTTTTTTTTAACTTAATGGTACTTTTTTGAGGACAACTATATTTAGTAAGAGGAAAATTTATTGATCAATCATACATGCACATGCAGGTCTCAATACTTTCGACTTAAAAAAATTTTGAGGCAAAAAAATAGAATTAGGTCAGGCTATATTATATGCAAGACCTTCTGCGTTAAGGTATGAGCTACACTGTTAGACGATAATCTATTGACACTAGACCATTTTTCTTATTCCCTCTAAGTGGAGCATTAAATTGTGGGCCATATCTGTACCTTTATAGATATCGAACAAATGAGGGGAAGTGGATATTGATACATTCCTATAAATGTGATTTCCGTGTCAATTCCATTATCCTCCGCATATGGAGTCGTTGATACAAATCCATTGACACCCACTGTTTATATCCCAAGTCAAACATTAAATTTTGTTAAAAAGCATTTAAACGTCATCTTTTATAGCTTTTAAAAAATTTAATTATATAAATTAAAAACCCACACGACAAAATTAATATTTAATTGATAAAACATTACTTGGTCCCACAATTTATATGCGTATAATGTATATTGTTTTTTTTTTTTTTTTTTTTTTTTTTTTGTTTTTTTAAGACACGATAAGATAGGCCCTATCTACTCTCTCTTTCAAAAACCCCTTACTTTGACGATAGAGGTCTTCTAAGGGAATGTAAGCATATAGTTAAAAATTCATATTCGATTTGCGTCAGCATCTATTTAAGGGTATCCATTTTGGATTATTCAAATTTTTTTTGCCTTTATATAAAGTATTCAAATTATTCAAAACATAATCTATTGATAGTCAAAAATCTAGATTCGTAAAGACCCTTTGCTTGTTTCTATAGCTCGCGAAATCACTTCTATAATTATTAGGATTAAGGACCTGTTTGATTTTGTTTTTAAAAACATGTTTTTTCATTTTTCTATTTTTCTATACTCAGAAACGGAAACACACCAAAAAACCCATTTGATTTTTCTATTTTGTTTCACATTTTTTTCAAAATAGAATTAAAAACTTATGCCTATTTATGTGTCTGGAAACAGGAATTGAGAAACAAGTCAAACTTATTTTTCTATTTCTAGAAACAAGTGAGAGATACAAAAATCATGAAAACCTGATAGTTCACTGGACCTACCCCAACATCAACCCATTGTTGAAACTTCTTACTACCTAGAAGCAGCAACTTCAATTCGATTATGTGAATCTCATAGTTCTGAACTGCCTTCATCTTTTTTAAGCTCATCTCCACAAAGCATACATGCAACTCTAACACCGTGCATTCACTCGTGAGCTGCATACCTACAAAGTCATGTCTTCATTCGTGCCTTGAACCTGCGAGCACCCCCAATCACATTGTTGAAAATATTTCTAGAAACATAAAAATCAAACACCTTTTTGTACCATCATTTGGCCAAAAGTGTGGATGGATTATAGTTTTAACAGTTGCTAACGGCTAGTGGGTAATGGGTCTCGCATCTAGGTTTCTAGGATAAGAATACTATTGGATCGTTTTTTTTACGGCTCTCCTTAAATGTCCCATGTGCATAGGATTATCATTCAATTACTGCCTTTCGCGGCATATTTTCAAAAAAATTTAAACTCTAGGTGATAATTACCCAGCCGTCCATACCTCAATCAACCTCCTGTTTCGCCAATGCTATACTGCCATAAAAAATCAAATGGGCTCTAAAACTTTTACTGTAGTAGACGTAAATCATGCTTTTATATTTCAGAAAATTCCTTTTGTTTTTTTATAAAAAATAAAATAAATACATATTCAATTCGCATCTACATTTATTTAAGGGTATCAATATCCGAATTCAAATGCACCTCTATCGGATTCATCCATTCTCGTGGGAAACTATCCCCTATTTCTTTATTGGGAAAAGGTTTATGTGGAAGGAGTGTGGTCATTGCGTCAAAATACATAAGAGGATGAAAAGACCAACCTATCCACCATAAAATAGAAATATATAACATTTTTATGAATACTTTCTTGTGCGTTTTCATTGACTCTTCCACACGATTTTTCAAATCACCAACCACAAAGATTACCGACAGGTGTTAATAGAATTAAAAACCCTAATGTTGGGCTTAGTGGTGGGTGGGACTGTGGGAGTCCTTAGGGCCAGAGGATTCAATCAGATGTGACACGCAATCATTTTTAAAGAAGGTTTTTCACGTTATTTATAAAGCAAAGACTTCGATTCAAAGGAAACGGATATGGGCCTATGGGATTGATTGGGGGTCACATAGGAAAGAAGAAGACGACACAAAAAACACACCAGAGGATAAAACTATGGATAGCTATAAGGCAAGTGTGCGTAGACATATAAACCAATAGAACATTCACACGTGTAGGGTCTGAATGTCGTAATCTTTTTCTTTTTCTAACGCTTGGGACCCACCAGGAAAGCATTTCCCCATTTCCTCCACCGCCTCGTGCCTCATTAGAATTGGTGGACTACATTCTATCATAACCCTTTGTTCTTATTAGGGTTTCTAACTTACTTGCTTTCCAAATTTATTACTGTACATCGCGCCCTACCTTTACAGTCTGACCCAAAATATCTTTGTTCGCTTGGAAGCAGATCTAACGACGACCCACCTAACTATTGCTTTCATCTGACGGTCAGAAATAAACCGAACCATTAATACTCCCTATGCTGTTGGATTGGAATCTACGTAACATTCATTTCCTACTCCTACCTTCATTTGAGTCATTGACATTTTGACCAAATTCCGTAATTAATCAAAAACCCAAGCCTTAATTACAAGTTTCTTCCCAAGGATAAATTGAGCCCAAATCAAGAATTCATGCAACCAAAGTGACGAACTCGGAACTTCTCTAACCTCTCTCTAGACTCTAGAGAGAGAAAGAGAGACTACCATCTTCCTCTCTCTCTGCAACTTCTTCTTCTTCCTCTGAGGAATCGATTCACTATTCAGTATGACTCGGCGATGCTCTCATTGCAGCCATAACGGGCATAACTCGCGGACCTGTCCGACGAGAGGAGGGGTGAAGTTGTTCGGTGTTCGACTCACGGATGGATCGATAAAGAAGAGTGCGAGTATGGGAAACCTCGCCTCTGCTCACTATTCTTCGTCCGCCTCTGCTTCTGCGTCTCCCAATCCTGGTTCCCCTTCTTCTGATCACTTCCGTGATCCCACCGTTGTTGCTGAAGGTTATGTCTCTGACGATCCTGCTCATACTTCTTGTTCTTCCAATTGCCGCGGGGACAGGAAAAAGGGTAATCTTCTTCCCACTTCGTAATTTGGTAATTGATATGCGGTCTGAATTCTTTTCTATTTTAATTACTGTTAATTGGCTATTCGCTTTCTTTTTTTAATTTTTTTTTTTTTAATCTATGTATACTCAATTGAGTCCTGGTTTGAAGTTTCTTTTACTTGGATAAGGTTCAGATTTGATTCTGGTAATTATATTTGGTTGTATTTATAAGTTTTTTTTTCTTAGCCTTTTCCTTTCTAGTTGTTAGGAGATCGTTTTGATGAATCTACTAACTCATTTTGATTACGTAGCAGTTGATTTTGATTTGGAAAAAAGAAAAAAGAAAAAAAAATGCTTTTCAATCTTCCCCCGTCCTTATTTGTCTAATATTCATGAACATGTGTTTGTCATTTTCTTTTTTAGACTTTTTATGTTTAGGATAAATCATACTCTTCTTTTTTATTATTCTTTTAGTATTTTTTTTTTTCTGTGGCTGCTTAAATGAGCTAGTTCTCTGTTTATTAGCTTTGTTTCGATTCTGAACTTGTTATCAAATTTGTCTTGCATGTGCCTCTGCAGTTTCACTATCTTCAATAAGTTTGTATGTGCTCTGTCAAATTTATGATCTGGGGATTTTGTATTTTGGTTTATGTATAGAACTTTGAATTTTCAATATATTTTTCTATGTTGTTATTGTCCCTTTTTTCTTCACTCCATTTTAAATCATCTCTTTAAATTGTGCTTCAGTTCATATTATATTTATTGTTATTTGTTGCCATTGGCATTATTTATTTTTTCATTTATTATCCTTTCCTCTGTTTTTTATGTTTTTCACCCAAGTTATAATGGCTTAATTGTCAGTTACTTTTGATTTTATTTTGCTTTTTCCCCTTTTTTAAAAATATTTTTTGTCCATCCCTCTCACATCCCCAAAAAGTATATCCTTTTTATCCCTTTTTTTTTTTTTCAGAATTTCCTTTGTGAAGGGGTTTACACAATCACAATGTGATATTGTGAAACTATGTTTGATTTGTAAGGCTATTCAAACTCAATTCCAGTCCACCTTTCTGATATCATGGGAATAGCCATGAGAAAAATTTTCCTTTGATGACGGAAAATTTGACACTTGTTGAAGGATCTTTGTTACCTAATGCTGTAGTGGCCCTCAAGCTGAATATTTGAACAATGGATTTTGTTTTTTATTGAAATGAGAAATTTTCAAGTGAGTTTGGTTAATCAATGCTTTTTGCTTGTGAGTGTTTGGATCTTTGATGTTTCTCTTCTAACAATTTATTGGACATGTTGGAAGTTGGAACCCAAATAGTATACGTGGAAAGGGACCATAGAGGTACTTGGTATGAATGAGACACCTTTATAATTTCCTTAGCAATCTGTGCATTTTACTTCAGAGATTAAAGTTTCAGAGTGCGTACTTGTGTAATTGACTCACTTACTATTTATTTAGCTAGTACCCTGAATCAGTCTATCATATAATATAGGTTATTGTGCTTCTGTTATCTAACTGATATGGTGTAGTTTCTTTTTTCCGAAGGAGAGTCTTTGACAGAGTAGTGGGACAGAGTACTCATGATCTACATGACAATTGGATGATTTTATCTTCTCTTTCTTTTTGGTTTTTTTTTTTTTTTTTTGGGTTTTTGGGGGGTGGTGAGAGTATGAGAGGAGAGGTTTAATTGGTATCAAGAGTCCTATGTTTTTTTGTATAGATTTTTGCATAGGTTTTCTTTCTTCTTTTTTTTTTTTTTGGGGGGGGGGGGGTGTTGTGGTTGTGTTGGGAGGGGTTTCATCATTAATGCAAAATTTTACTAGCTTTTGACAGATATAGATGGAAAATGTGGATGGGCATAGGTAGTGGAACAGGACCTCCTTTCCCTTGTTGGTTGATATATTCATGCCAAAAAATGTCCTGCTAGTAGTTTCTAGCTCTAGCTGGCAAACTACAATTCTTTCATAGGTCTCCCTCTTATTGCAGTCCTCGTTTGACTTCTAATTATTTCTCCGGCTTCTGAAATTAGATTCATGTAGGCAGAAAGGCCAGAAAGGTTTGCCTTTTTTTTCTTTAGACTTAATATCCACCCCCCACCCACCCCACCCCCCAAAAAAAAAAAAAAAAAAAAATCACCCCAAACAGCAGTTCCACTCCTTTCCTTTTTTTGACCTACTGCTGTTAATTCTTGTTATCCTAGCATCTAAGCATCTGTATTCTTAAGTGCTTTCCTTTGTCTGTTTCAGTTTTTATTTATGTTTTTGTTGAATACTTTTGACTGCTTGGCATCACATTTGAGGAAGACTTAAGTGCTTCTGCAAAGCTCAAGCCAAGCATAATTTTATTATCTTGTGGTTGTAAATGCCTTAAAATGCTCCTCTGAGCCTGAGGGTGTTTTCAACTGCAAAGAAGCACTTCTTATGTACCTTGTTAGGTGGAGTGGACCCTAGTATTTAGTCATTTTCTTATATGTCAAACATTAAAGATAAAGAGTAAAAGCTATGCATACTTGGAGATGGTTGAGATAAGAAAGAAGAGGATCCAACTGCTATATCTCCCATATACTATTGTTATGACTTAATATATTCAATCTATGCAAATTGTAGCCTCATACGGTGCATGTTATTTATTCTTAACTATAATATTAGTCATTCTAAATATTTTTTGTTCACTCTTAAGCTTCTCAGTATCTAATCTGCCGTTTCTTTTACATTTTTCTTTGGGCTCATTTTAGTACTTATTCCTTAAATTCTTACACTTTCCTTCCCTTCTGTGGAGCATTATGGCGGGATGACACCTTTATTACAGAAGAGTTAGTTGTTGAAAATAGGGACTTACGGAATGTTATTTTCTCAAGGAATATTTGATAGGTTTCAACACCTTATAAAGATGATGTTTGGATTTCTGCTGCTTTTATCAGGCACACCATGGACGGAAGAGGAGCACCGACTTTTTTTACTGGGTCTTCAGAAGCTGGGGAAAGGTGATTGGCGTGGGATTGCACGTAATTTTGTCATGTCAAGGACTCCGACTCAGGTGGCCAGCCATGCCCAGAAGTATTTCATTCGGCAGAGTAATGCATCCCGGAGAAAAAGGCGGTCCAGCCTATTTGACATGGTGCCAGATATGGTTTGTATAGCATCTCCCTATGCTTCTAGTTGCTTAATATTTGTTACTTGGCAGATGACCAACAGCTCCAGATCTCCATGTAGATGGACATAACAGTTTTAACCTATCCCTGTTCCTAACTGAACTGATGTCCTCAACCAGTAATAATGGTGCTGAGGTTATCTACATGTAGTATTATATGACCTGATTTAGTTAGCACATATCTGAAATGACTCATTATTAATCTTTATCTTTGTTGTTTTTATCTGTATTTGCAGTCCATAGATTCGACTACAGGGACAGAGGAGCATTTATTGTGCCCAACTTCTCAAGCTGGTGAAACAGAGAATGTAAACCCCAAACCTCCTCTAAATCTCTTTCTCGACCAAGATGAACCTATGGAGGCGACTTCCAATGATGCGCTCACAGAAGCTGAAGAAACTATTACATCAAGTAATTTCCCACCAATGATTCCTGGTTTTTACCCGACGTATTTACCTGTCCCTTTTTCATTCTGGCCACCAAGCCCGGCCCCAGAAGGAGAAGAGAAACAAGGTGAGACTTCTCAACATCAGGTCTTAAAGCCAACCCCCATCCATACCAAGGACCCAGTCAATGTAGAACAACTGGTGGGCATGTCTAAGCTAAGCCTAGGAGAGGCTGCCAAGGGACGTTTAGAACCTTCTTCCCTCTCTCAGAAATGGCTGGGAACTCCATCAAGACAATCAGCGTTTCATGCAAATCCACCGGTTAGTGACTCAGAATTGAGCCAGAACACTAGTGTAATCCATGCAGTGTAAGGCAGTGAAAAAGAGGGTTAGTTAGTTTCCTTCTTTGTTCTTGTTTATTGATTTTACATATCTATTTGTTTTTCCCAATTCTTATTTCGTTATTCATTTTTCATGACATATAGGAGACATCTATTTGTAGAGGAAAAAAAAAGAAGAAAAACAAAATTACATGTGTATGTGTGTGATGTGTAGCAGGCCCTTTTTCTGTTTCCTTTTCTTTAGGGAGTGTATTACAAACTATGAGTTTAGACAAGGAAGGCTCTGTAAATCTCTTTGGGAGATTATCAGAACTCATATTCTAGTTGTGTGCTACTGAATTCAACCATGAGCAACCAGATAAAACGAAAAAGAATTAGGAAGATGAGAGCAGTTGTGCTTTCAGTGAGACTTTTCTGAATGTATCTATAATTCGAAATTTATTGTAGGCTCCAATTGTTTAAAGAAATCATAAAAATATTTTTTAGAAAGCTAATTAGATATTGGAATTTGGAGCCAGATAAGTACTATTTTTTTTCCACCTGAATTTATAAGGTTAGTAAAATAAAAACCATAATCTAATCCATAAAATTGATAATGTTCATTTAAGTGAAACTAACCGCTAATTTTTTGAAAATAATTTCGAAATCTTACTTTGAAACCATGTTGGCTTCAATTGCTATTTTTTTTTCCCCCCTCTTTTAAGAGACTTATTAATTTCTTCTTAGTAGAAGTCCAAGGGACCTCATCACCATTTTTTCAAAGTAAGCTCATATTGTTTATTCTAGAAGGTTTTTTTTTTTTTTTTCTCTTTTTAATTATTATAGAAAGAAAAGAGTTACACGAGGTTTCAAAAACCAAAGAGTGGAATATTGCAAATTGGTTGTACTTGACTACTTGTCATCAATGGGGGCTTCCAGGGTAGAGATTGAACGGAACTTCACCATTGCTGTTCTTCCAAGAAATGGGATGGACAAACTTATCGGTGAAGGAGAACCAGAGAAATGAGCAGTCATTGTGGTTGAGGTGGGAATCATACGGGAGAAGCCAGCGTTCGAGTCCATGCCATAATACGAGTGGCATGAAGATCCCTTCCCTTTTTATATATTCTCGCTTTCCTTCTTCCTAAAAACAAAAAAAGAAGTGTATCTTACTTGACTGTTAGTGGTGGGGGTCTAGTACAAACATTTATCTGTATCGATCCCCACTTCTAAAGATTCAATAGTGGTAGATTTAGTTTGTTGAAGGCCATAGTCCATACATGATTTAAGGCAGTGGTTCTAAATTTTTTTCATTTAAAAATGGTTGTAAGCTATTGTAAAAAAAAATAAGAAAAATTATCTTGTACCACCCTTAATTTGAAGTCTTATATTGCATGTCACCCTAATATTCTAAATCTTGTAATGCACCTTTCTCCCTTAAATGTTCAATAAATTCTCCCTTTTTGCAGGTATTTGCAAACAAAAAAAAGTTAAAAAATAGATTGCACCACCCTAGGGTTGCTGTGTGAATGGTTCAGACTTAAAAAATCGCCAATCTAAAAGATTATGTGTTTTATCTTAGCAACGTGGCAAAAAATTATTCTATTGCTATTTACTAAACTTGGGTTTGTTTACTTTTTAGTCTACCATGTTATTATCTTCTTATATAACCTTCCTCAGTTTTTCCTATTAAGAAAAAAACCTTCCTCAAGTTACTCCCTTTTTTTCTAGTTTTTTAAGTTTTCATGTTTTATAAGACACCCTTAAAAATAGAAAGAAAAATAATAACTAAGTCCGAGAGTGTAATAGCATCTGCCTTTAAATACAGAGTGGGTGAACTGATTATCCCATCCATTTTGTTGATGCTTTCAGGTGTATTCCCATCAGCCACTGCACTGGTGCAGAAACCACATCCCTGAACAAATTACTCTTTCCCAAAATGACAAAAATATAGGTATCAATTTACGACGCAGAATATTCCATTGAAGTGGATAAATGGATCCTATAAACTCAAATAGGATCTTTATTGTAACCAAATAAAGTAGGGTCTTAGTCTAGAATTATAAACTCAAATAAGAGTTTTTGTCTAGGTATAAACCAAAAAAAAATAATATTATTAACCATTGAAATGAATGAAAAAAATAAATAAATTTTGCCAACAATAAATAAAGGGGAGAAAGGGTGCACAACCATTCACATAGTCGTTGGATGGGACTGAAAGAGTTGTACTGCAGACCCTCATCCCCATCCAACAATTGTGTGCATGATTATGCATCATGCGCAGCGGTGCACAAAACCTTTAGATATAAAAATAAAAATAAATATAAAATTTATTTTGCATCCTCTCATTTTGGCACTTTGTATCGACTATTTAATTCCATGCAGGAAACGAAATTTCTTCATAGGAATATGTTGTTCCAGCTATTCATCATTTGTTGCACAACCTTTCTTACATTTGCTTGATTGTAATGTAATCGTACTCCTTGAGTGGGCATCAGCAGTCAATGATGGGCCCACTATATGAGCCATTTGAGTCCCTTATCATTATACTCAATAAGGCCTGATTTTAAGGTATTCAGTAATATCTGTCCATGATAATGTTCCCTTAATATATATGCTTCATCTCTGCTTTTGCTCAAACCCTTGAAGCCGCATTGAAGCCGCATTATTCAACTCATTATCTATAACTTCTAATATTTACAGGTAGCTACATTTGTCAAGACCAATGTTACCAAAAACACGTTTTAAATGTATTTTCTTTTTTTATCGTTTGAAACATGTTTTGTCATATGTTTTCTAAAGATATGGGAAAAAATTGCAACCGACAAGCATTTTCATTTTAAAACGTGTTTAAACACGTTCCCTTTTCTTTGCGTTTTATAAGACTTAACTTGTTGAACATACTGTCGAATTAATTGATCATATCTCTCACTGCGAAACTCAGATCGACCTAATTCTCTTGCCAATTTGAAGCTAACTCAATGACCTATATTTCTCATGGTATCACCTTCAACTCAATATCAATGCATGGACCTCGAAATTGAGCTACAGAATGATGCATTTGTTGAAAAGTGTTTTTAAATTTATGACTCCCAACTCAAATTGAACATACATCACGGGGAGAGTGTATTGACTATGTCAACAACAATGAACAACATCATAGCCAAGTCACATTGCTCAATAAGAATTTGAAATAATGTGGTGTAAGAATTTAGAATTGGTGTTTGGATGATATTCAATCATATATCTTAGAACTTATAATGAGATATGAGATATATATGCATTAATGTTAGATATTTTAGTTGTTTGAACATTAGATGTAGGTATTCATATAATAATTCCTCAATTTATATGAGTATACTATCGTTTTTTTTTTTTTCTAATTTGTTTGAAATGTACACGTTTAAAACCTGTATTGCCCGTTTTTTATTTTTTACCGTTCTCTATTTTTTGACCATATCGTTTGAATTTTTTATTATTTAAAACTTATACCATCCGCTTCTCTTTTTTT
>NC_056558.1:38111935-38122165 GCF_013358625.1 Macadamia integrifolia | reverse complement strand
CCCGTTTCCGTTTTTACTAATTATGGTCAAGACATGTCTTAACTCACGGGCTTATATCCTACACTAAAGTTGGGAAGCAAAAAACACATGGGCCTCTCTCTCTCTCTCTCTCTCTCTCTCTCTCTCTCTTAATGCATTATTCTGGTTCTTTGAACTAGATTGGGTGCCAATTTCAAATGTAGGACCTAAGCTTGGAATGGAAGTCAACTTTTATTGAGCAAGGAGTATCTTTAGTTCTTAAGTAAACTCTTAACTATGTCAATCTTTTATCAAAAAAATAATTTATGTTAATCATGTGTATGACTTTCTTGTCAATCCCAAGGCTTTACTTTAGAGATGCTAACAGATAGGATTTGAATTGAATATAACACTTCTATCTACAAATGATTAATTTTCGAGTGGATTTGGATAATTTTCATGAATCGATTTGTTGAATATGATTTACCATAAATAGATACGAACATAAATTGAATGCAGAATATTGATTATCCATTGAATCTTAATGAGGGACTAGAAAGCGGAGTCGTGAATCTAGAGAGTGGCGTTGTGATCTCATTATCTACGTTAAAGCTACTGAGAACTAGAGAAGACAAATATTCGACAAGGCGAGAAAGTAAAGGTTGAATCCACTATCCCACTAGAATTGATGTTAAAGTATCATATGAACTTACAGAGGTGTGCTCATGAATTTTTTTTTTTCCCCTATTTAATTTCTTATAGTATACCATGAATTGATAAGAGTATTTTAATATTATAAAATATTATTTAATTATATTTTTATAAATGGGTCAGATAATATCCAGTCTAAAACTGAAATATCCATATACAAATTTAATTACCTTTTAAACGAATTTGAATAATTTTTTAGACCAATTATCAATTACGAATTTCTTTTAAACAATTATGAACACAAATCAAATACGAATTTTCAACCATCCATTTACATCCCTAATTTATTTTACTGGAGATGGACAAAAATACAACCCAACCCATTAAAGTGGGGTATAAATGAAGTAATGAGTTAGGGGAGTTTTTTTCATTCTCAACATCTATTGTTGAATGGTGATTAACGCAGTCAAATACTTTTTTACAAGGAAAATTAAAATAAAGGTGAAAGATATTTTTCCTCGTTTGGAAGCAAATAGGCACAAACAAATCATTGTCAAAGACTCTCTCATTAAAAAAAAAATTAAATATGTCAGGACAACGAAACAAGTAAATAATTCAACTCTCCCACCGTCCTGGAAAAACTAAACAAAATGTCATCAACAAAAGCTTCCTCACAAGAAAAAAAAAAAAAAAGTCAGGGTAGATGAGCATTTCTTAATTTAGTTTTTGACCATATTTCTCTCCACCGGAGAATCCCTATCTTTATTGTTAGTTTTAGGCTTAGTTTAGTTGCAATAATTGGTTTATACATCTATCATTTCTTTTGAAATTTAAAATTTTTTGATTTTGTCATCTATTCATTTTTTAGCAATTAAACTATGTATCATGTGATAATTTGACATTATAATTGGACTCTAAGAGTGATTATCTTTGCTAAGTTCTTGTCATATATTATAAGGTTTGAAATACCCCTCTCTTGTTCAAGGCAGAAGGTTAAGTATGTTTTTGACTTTCTTGGAACTAGCGGGCCAATCAATTAGATGATTGACATGGGAAAGGTATAAAGACTTTTCCAAAGGGAAGAAGAGAAAGATATAGATTTGGATATACCATTAACATACCCAACCTTTTTCCCCTTTTCCCCTTTTCCCCTTTTCAATTAGAGGTTTATGTGGATGAATTGTGAATGTAGATATTCTCTCTTCACCATTAGTTGAGAAATTGAATCCTTCCTTTAGTAGCAAATTACAATTAGAGATAACCTAAAGATAGGGGTGTCAATTCTAAGCCCGCACCGGTAGTCCTAATCGAGCCTGACACATTTATGGTCCGATCTAGACCTGCCAATTAATAAACAAGCCCAACACGTTTATTAAACGGGCGTTCACTGTGTAGGTAGCTAGCCTATTGAGCTTCTGACCGAAAAAACAAGTTTATATGTCCGACTTAAACTGACTCGTTGTAGCCCGACCCAGCTTTAATACTACATAAAATTCCTATTGTGCCACTACTAGTAAGAAACTAATTAAGCTTTCTTACCTTTTGCTTTGTAGTAGGATTTGATTTAATTAAGCTTTATTTTGTAAGTTGTAATGGTCATAATCTCTTAGTTTCTTTTTAAAAAGAACAACCATAATCTCAACCCACTTAAGAATATAATTTTAGGGTAGACACGTTTAAAGCCCGTTTAGGCTTAAATAGGTCCATAGCCCATTAAAGCCCATTTAAGGAAGCCCGAGTAAAGCTCGACACCGACCGGCCCGATTATTAATCGTATCATGTCCCCCAAAGCTAGGCCCATTTACTTAAACAGGTGTTCACGAAGGCTTTCAAGTGGTCAAGCCCGATTAGGCCCGATCTGACCGGTTGACAACCCTACCTAAAGATCGGAAAGTAAGAATCTAGATATTCTCCCGCGACGCAACTGACGCTCCAACCACCCTCCAATCATACATGGATCGGGCTTGTCTATAGCACACCTTTGTGCTACAGATCATGTAGCACACTCTATATGATTGACACATGGTGAATTTAAAATGAACGGTGTCGATATTCGAGGGAGGAGGGAGACATCTCTACCTGCGTTGCAGGGAGTAGAGGTATTCTCTTCTTCCACCCGCATCACGGCAGCTGTGTCGGCCATAGTAGCAGTGTCTGATGCTATCATCGGTGTTGACACCCTCTGCTTTGACCGCTTTCTTACCCCCACTACGAAGCAAATTAGAGACCCAACGAGAACCAAGATCGCAATCGAGAACCCAACGACCACGGTTGAGCGCTTGTGCTCCTCTCGTGATGGATGAGGTAATACCAGCCCTTGAACATGTTCGTTCTGCTCAACTACTGTAGGCGGTGGTCCCAACGCATATGGCCCAAATAAGGGTAGATGTGGATGGCATTCTTGGTGCACGATCTTGCCGCAAAGCCCGCGATTAACAGAAAAGGAGTTGTGGAAGCGCAAGAGTGTGACAGTGACGGGAATGGATTGGTTGCTTTCAACTTTTGGCCATTCCTTCCAATACCAGTTAATCTCAGTAAGCATATGATACCATAGTTCTCATCTCACACATGAATATGTAATAAACTCCCTTGAAGTGAATTGATAAATACTTCTCTGCTGCAGCAGATTTGAAATACATAACTATAGACATTGCCAACTTGGGTTCCTCAACATAAAAAGAAAAAAAAAAAAAAAAACAGAGATATTTAAATTATGGATAATGTAAAGTTAAACAAACTATCTTCCAATGAGTTCATGAATAAACCTGAGCAAACAAACCTGCAAATGGCATCCACCAGGAAAGGGAAGAGGGGGAAGGACGTGGCTTGATGTTTCAGCTTAAAATCCTATTTAGGTTTTCGGGAGCATTGATCTTGGACTGAAAGAAATACTCATATGAAATATCGCCAGTGAAGTAAGAGAAGAATCGCAGAGCAAGGGTTTCTTCTCTGCGCTGCGATTCCTCCTCTTTTGATTCAGATGGGGTTTATTTCTTTCATTAGACTCGTTGTAGTGCACGTGCAGCCACCTCTCTCTCCATTGAATATCGTCATCTTTCATTTAGAAATGACCACGTGTCGATCATCTAACCGTGCTACATTATCAGTAGCACCGACGAGCCGAATCCATCACACATAGGCACGCATAGAGTTGTATATCCTCAAGTATTAAGATATGTAGATATGTCACAGTAGTTGAAGAAAAGCCGAATCCAATAAATATATGATTCTCATCAATGACATGTCCACGTAGTGCTATGAGCTGTCATTTAGCAAACCCCTTTCAAGTATGAGCCCTACGGCCCCACCCAAAGAGATCTAAATTTTGTGGTGGGAAGTAGGCATAGATCTAGATGCATGTCTCAGGAATCGATCAATGTTGGCCCATTTCTCTACTCAGCTTTTGAACAGAAGTCATGCAACGTGTCGATTTCTCATTTAACACGATTTTGATTCTTTGCGTCAAGCTTTCAAAGTGGAATAAGAAGGCGAAACAAATATTTTCACATATATTTGATTCTTTGGAAATTAAATTTTATTTCACAAGAGTCTGGTTGAAACTGTCTTAATTAATATCTTCTTCTATTTTTCTAATAATAAAATATAAAAAAGCAACAAAAAATTAAGTTGGAAATCTAAATGCATTCCAAAACATTTTCAAAAGAGGGATTTTCTTATAAAAAAAAATTGAAAATTTAATAGAACTAGAGTCCATGAATTCTACACCACAACGTAGAAGAGCCATAGGTGCTCACTGTAAGGTGTTCCCAACCATTGGACCAAAAGGAAGCTTTATACCACATTGCAGCCAGAAATGGACCCAATAGGTAGTTAGACATGAGTCACCATGCCACACATTACTATCTCTCAAGAAGGTGAGGATAAAAGGATCAAACCAGTAACCTTCCTTAGGCATAAATTAGAAATCAATTGTCTAATTACTTGCCATTGGACTAACAACTCATCCCCCATAAATTCCAATTAGATCAACGGATTCCATTGATTTTGATGTGGTTCTTAAAAGTTCAATCTAGGAATCAAAAGTGGGACCCACTACAGTTAGCACTTGTGCCTTGCAGATTGGTGCCAACTCAAGAACCTGAATCTCCTCTATAGACTTGGGGCTCTTTTGATAATGTTTCTGTTGTTTCTATTTCAAGAAATGGTAGAAACATAAATTTCCGTTTCTAGAAATATAAAAGAAATTGAAGGTATTTGATAAATCATGTTTCTGAAAGTCGATAGTAACCAACGAAAGAACGACCACGAATCATTTTCAGAAACTGCGAAACAAGTAGAACTTATTTATCCTGGGTCGTTTTTTGAACTATAAAAGGGTAGAAATTTTAATTTCTATTTCTGAAAACAAGTGAAATGAAACAGTTTTATCAAACGCTTTTTGTTCCATTTCTACTATTTCTGAACACAAAAACGGTAGAAACGCATTTCTTGAAACGTTATCAAATGGGCCCTTGATCCTACTACCAAGATTCCCAAAATAATCTATAGTTTTTGCATTTTTTGCTAGTGCACAATACACAGTGCCGTCCATTAATCTCCAATATCTCAACCCTCTGTTTGTAAATCCTATTTATCTTAACCTAAAATCATGGTTCGAACATTGAACCTTTGAGTCATCAGTATTGGGCAATCAGTAGTAACCGATATCGATATTGTATCGATGTGGTATCGGTGAAACAATATAGATAAAAGGGTAAAACAGTAAGGGATAAAATTATCAAAAACAGCCAATCCTTGCAGATATTGTATCGGTTTTGAAGGTTACCATTTACCAATACCCGATCCGATACGTGCACTAAAACTATGCCCAAATTTGCAAAACCATGGAGTGGCAAAGATCTGGTCCCACCATGTTTCCCATTGTTGGTGGTGACACACTGGCTCCTAGTAAAGTTTTATCTCCATCTTATGCAATGTGTAAACATGATTTGAAGTATCGGTCTTTTATCAGTCATATCAGATCGATATCGATTGAGATCAATCCCTAATTTAAATTGAATTTTAAAAAAATCAAGATAAAATTGATCGATACCTACCAATGTGATCCTGACATCGATACCATCCCCTAAATTCTTATGTGTAACTGATCCAACGACCCACTCCAAAGAAGGGGACGAAGAAGAAAAGGGCGAAGGAGAAAACCACACTTGAATTGAATATGTCAAGTATAATATGGCTTACCATAGGTATGTGGTCCTACCGGGTTTAAGCTGTCCAATTTTCAATCTTACTCTTCTCATCGTTTTTAGGGCAACCATCTTACTCTTCTCAACTGTCAGGTCCCACTCTAATGGACCCACCCAAAAATCATATAATAGACCCCAAGCCGTGATTACCCAACCCTCCAGGCTTCAATATTTGGCACGTGGCAAATTAGGAAAAAGAAAAATGCTTTAATAATGAACAAGCTGATAACGATAGCAGTGATATGTATCACCCAATTTTGCCGTTCAAGATTTTGATATTATTTTTTAGAAGAGGGATAGGTATGATGGTATATGACAAGTTAGCGGATAGTTCCAATAGGTGTGTTGGATGAGGTATCATATAAGAAGGGTAGGTAGATCATTTCAAAAAGAGAAAGAGAGATAGACACAAATGGGTGCTAATATACAATCTACTAATTGCATACCCAACCTTTTCTATTAATTTTTTTTGGGTAATTCACGGTGCTATCACTTAGAGAATATCACTATTATAGAAACATTCCCTATATAATACCAAATTATACTCAGACCCTTGCCGTCAGTCACTGTTACGTGGGAAGTTAAAATGACAACTGTTGTACGTTATTGTTTGAGATTTAGGGGTTTAGTTCATTAAACCCTGATCGGTCTATCCCATTGGATTGGAATCGGCTCAGAAAACCTTGCAGACGTTGGTTTCAGCCAAAAACATGGCGGGCCAATGTCTTCGTAATCGATCAAGTACTGGAACAATGTCTTCGTGTTTGATTCAATTGTGATGGTAGGAAAATAGAGAACTGCATCGATCATTTTATCTTTGAACTCTACTCCTCTGCTTGCCCTTCCCCTGGTTACTCTTGAAGGTGATCCCCACCGTCTGCAACTCCCTTGCACTCTGAATCGTGTATCAGGAACTGTTACTCTCGTCATCTTCTTCTCCATTGCGGTTGTCGACGTTGCTGATGATGGCGCTTGGACTGATTTGTCGAAATCAAAGAGCATGGAGAAGGGTAGGAGGTTCTTGGTCGGCTTGGTTAAGTCTAGGCAGCTGCAGAGCATCGAAACTTGTTTGCAAGGGAAGAGGAGAAGAAGAAATGACCCATTCTTAGGGTATTTTGGTATTTAAAAAAATATATTGTAGCTTACACCTAACATATAAGATATATTTCCTAACAACGACTAACGGCAGAGAGTTTGAATCTAATTTGATATTATACAAGAGTGTCTCTCTAATAGTGGCATTCTATAGGAGGTGGTGCTGTACTGTCACCGTCGCCGTCACCGTCGTCTACAAAATTTGAGAACTTGCAAAACGCTATGATATCTTTCAGAAGCAAGGAATCTTGATTTCTTTATCACTAATATGTTTCTCTTGGAACTCTACCTCATATCTTTTTTATCTCCATATTTAACAAATACTAGTGTTTAACACCTACCAATTTATGCAGAATTAAAAAATTTAGTGAAAGTTTTATATATTTACTTTCCCTAATTATATGCCTTATCTTTTTAGTAGCACCTCAGTTGCTTCATTGTGATCAAGTAGTCATGGGTTTGAGTTAAGAAATAACCTTTTTGCAAAGCGGAGTTAAAACTGCATACATTTTGACCTTCCCTAGACCTATAAAGTGGCGGGAGCCTAGTGCATTGCTTACGCCCTTTTTCTGTCAAGAAATGGCACACAAATTTTATAATCATGGTCTTTCAGCTCCCATCCCTCGAATGCCAAAAGAATATACTTAATGGTGATATCATCAAAATGATAGCCTTTATGTGGCACCAATGGTGATGAAGAAAGTATACTTCAAAGTGATTTGTTACTCCTACAATATGCCATGCTGTGGGTCCTATGGGAAATGACTTGATCCATGTGGTAGCGGGCTTAACACTTATCTCATTGGTGAAATTCAGTCCAATATGAAGGTAAGTGGTACAAAGTTTAATCTATGGTGTGTTGTGCAAAGGCAAAAGGTTCTTTGCATAGCCTTAATTGTGTCACATGGAAGAGTGATATGACAATTCTGCCTTAAATAGATAAGGTATGATTTAAATTAGGTTTGTTTCAAACTCAATTGTGTATCTTTCTGTGTTGTTATGAGACTGTCTATCATCTTTCTGTGTTGTTATGAGTCTGTCTATCCCAATTTTTTTTTTTTTTAAACTATTTTTGAAAAATTCAATTGTTAGTGATTTTTCAAGACTTGTTTTGTCTCATAGACTACTCATCCAACCTGTCACGTGGAAGATGTTAGGGCATTGCAAGAAGGCATTCCTAAGTGTATGGTATAGAAAAATAAGGGCCTTGCTAAATTTATGAAATGCCATAAGACAAGTCAATGTGAAAGCACAAAATGAGATCTTATAATCTCTTTAGTACCTAGAAAAAGAAATCATTATTTTATGTCACTTCCTCTACTCATTCTGGGCTTAAATTTTACTAATGTTCTAGTCAGATTGGATCCTTTAAATTTTATGTTTCATTTGTAACAATTAAATATTGGGAGGCAATGATCTAATCAGATTGAATCTTTTATTGGATTCCAATCATCCAGTGCTTCATACATGGATAAAATGGGGTGATGATAATATCTTACAATCCAAATGTCTCAAATGGAGTGGATTCCTTGCCAATCTATCAAGTTGGCCCCTTCTTTTTTTTCAAAAAAATAAAATTAAAACCATATACCAAAAATTGGGTGATTTGAAAAATACTTCATTTCTAATTAGAGTGGTATAGAAATTCAAGATTAAAAGGTTAACTGTTTATAATTAGTTTTGTCAAAAAAATGAAAAAGATCCTTCACGAGTTCACATTACTCCACACCGTGCTTCACGGAACAGGTGCTTTGAGGATAAGGGTTTCAAGTTTAGAAAACAACTTCATCTTCAACCGTTGGATTTAATGAGAACAGGTGTTAATCAATGATGAAGAATTGGTGGAGAATCGGTAGATCAAGCACTGGAGACGAGCCAAATCCACAAAACCCTACAGCGACTCAGCGAGTTAACAAAAACCCTAGACCGGCAATTTTCCCTCCTTTTCGTCTCCCTTGAAGAGGTACCAGTTTCTTCGTTCACCCTCTTCCAGACCTTCTCCCTCTCTCCCTCTTTATTCTATTTCCTCAGTTCGTTCGTCTGAGAAAGATTGCATTTTTTGATAAAAAAGGTGAAGCTCAGGTCTGCTCGCAGAGGCGAAAGGGTTTATCAGTGGTTTTCGGACACCGGTTAACTTTGTTTCATCTTCTCTTTCCGCATTCATGGAGTTTAACGGAGATGTAGCCGAATCATCAAGGCGGGTTCAGGTCCGCTTTGTGTCGAAGCTCCAGCCTCCTATGAGAGTTCCACCATCTTCCATTGCAATCCCCTCCAACCTCACCAGGATGGGTCTATCTGCTGTTGTTAATAATCTTCTCAAAGCTGGTAATTTTTAATTTTTTAATGCGTTTCCCTTATCTTGGTCCATTGATTTGTAGTAATCTCTCTCTTTGATTATGGATTCTAGTTTTCTTTTTCTTATTCTTCTGCCATTTTCTGTGCTTGATTTCATGTGTGGGCTGGTTTGGAAGCTCATATAAATTTTGTTGCACCGTCCTTGTCTCTTTTGGGTCACATTCTATTTGATATTATTTTCTTGCAACGTTTGATTATTCTCAGGAAATTCTGATTGGGAACCTCAACCTTTTGATTTTCTCATTGATGGTGAGCTGGTTCGGATGCCACTTGAACAGTTTCTCCTCGCCAAGGGCATTTCCGCGGTAATTGCGTTCTTTTCATGTTATCCTTACTCTGTCATCAAGTATAAATATTATGTGACCTACATATCTCTTTATATAGTCACATTGTTTGACAATTGCTACATTCATGTACTGTTTTACTGGGATTTTTTTTTTTTTTTTTTGAAGACAAAAAATTTAGAAATTTATTTTATTGCCTTTGCTCTATTGGTATCCAACCGGTGTTTTACCAGTGCATGGTTTGAGTGTGGTATTTGACATTTCATGTGGCTTAACTCCTTACTCATACATGGAATTATTTATGTATGTTACAGGAGAAAATTCTTGAAATTGAATACATTAGGGCTGTAGCCCCACGAAAGCAGGAGGAACCACGTTTACATGATGATTGGGTCAGTGCAGTCGATGGCTCTAATCCTAGGTATGCATGTCCATGGTTAAAAAATAAGAAGAGAAAGGAAATGTCATTTAATCCTCTATTTTTATGGTTCTCTGCTTCAACTTAGATTTGTGCTGCATTTGTTTCTGATTAGAGGCTCAACACTTTATGCGTAATACATGATGTTATTTCCTTTCAACTTAATAGTGAAATGAGGAAGAAAAAGGGGTGGGGGAAGGTTGACAGTTTTTTTTTTTTTAATTTTTGTCTTGCCATAAAAGAGTTATCAAATCAGTATATT
>NC_056558.1:38091880-38111365 GCF_013358625.1 Macadamia integrifolia | reverse complement strand
CCCCCCCCAACACACACACACACAAAAAAAGTTTGATGTAGATGAGGTCCTCGATCATCCTACGAAGATTAGAGCCTTTAAAATCCTCAAGGGGCACAAATCATCTGTACAAACTGTTGCAGCTCAGACGTCTGGAGATATGGTCTGATAATTCTGTTCCATCTTTTATATGCCAATGATAATGTGTTTGTAATTGAACCAGAGGGTAGTTATATGGTATTTTACTTATTTTTTTGTTTCATTCACTTTAGGTATGTTCTGGTTCCTGGGACTGTACTATCAAGCTATGGCAGACAAATGAGAATGATGCAGAAGGTGATATAGTTTCAATAAAAAAGAGAAAAGTGGGAAGCAAGGGAGAAGAATTGCAGTCGGAGGTATTCATTATTTCATTAGCTAAAATAGCAAAGATTTGGTATTTTTATCAATTCCTCCTGCTCTTGCTTGTCCAAAAAAATTTAGATTCTCCTTAGAGATGATCTTTGCCAACTGTCGTTCTAGGAAACTATTAGGTGACAAATCTTCCTCAGAAGAAACACCCTATAAAGTAACTGTTAAGTTTGTCTCGAATTCTTGACCCGTTTTGAAGATTGACCCGATCCGACATATTTTGGTGGCGGCCCGAATGGGAAGTTTTCTAAGATATGTGATAGAAGCAGAGGGGTTCGATCGGATCGACCGCTTCCCGATGGGTCGACCCACGACTTGGAGTATATAATGTACTGTTGCTTGTTGAGAAAGTCATTGTATTTTGAGGGTTTTTCGTGCTAGGGTTTCAAGGTGAGTTTTCTCGCCGCTGCTTGGGTGTAATCTCTCTTCTGCATAGTGAAACATCTTCTTCTTCTCCCGATGACATAGCACACCACCGTGGTATGTGAACCTCGTTAAATCTTTGTGTTGTGCGATCTGTCTTGGTTTATTTTATCGTATTTCTTGGTGTTTGATCTAACAGTAACACCTAGAATTGTCGTCCTGCTCAAAGTCTTCTTTTTGGCACATGATTACACTTACATACTACTCTCTATTGCATAGTGCATATTTCTGGAGGCTTCTTGATGAACCAAATTAGAATCAACTATTGTGGGTGATATTTCTTTTGCAATTAGTTTCGAGCCTTAAAAGTTAAGACTGGTAGAATGATGTAAGAAAGGACTGAGTTGGGTTGAGTTGAGGGAGAAGAATAGGTTGAAGACAAGTTTATCCAACATGATGCTAAATAAAAAGACCCCCATTGCATGTATATTTAAAAGGAATTAATAGGGGAAGTGTGAGGTTTCAGAAGTAGTTCTGTCATTAGGTCTTTGAGGTTCAAAATTTGTTGCCCTCCCATACAACTAGGGTCTACTCAATATCTATGATTATGAAGTGGAAGAATGTACTTTGACCTAGTTCTTAAAATTTTGAAAGCTATAGAACTTCATAACTGAGCAGGGTTTGATAAGCACTTTGTTCTTCCCAGTTCAAGTTTAACAATTGAGATAGCATTTACCTATCAACCTAGGTAAGGGTGCATTGAGAGATGTAGCATGTTCTGCTACATGTCAACAAACCTTTTTTTTATCTGTTTAATTGTTTCCTTCATTAGCTTTTATTCTTGTTCTAATTTATTTTACCCCTCATTTGTTTATGCAACATTTTTGAAGTCGGCACTTTAAACAGTGTTGAAATTTTACATCTGTTTTCTATTTCAGTTCTTCTTCTTCTTTTTTTATTTATTTATTTATTTATTTTTAAGTTGTCTTCAGCTATTTTTCATTATGGAAGTGCTATTTATATCAGAAGAAGAGTGACTTTTAATGGCATTCAGGGGGAGGCTGTATCCACACTTGTGGGGCATACACAATGCGTATCTTCTGTTGTTTGGCCAGAGCGGGAAACTATTTATTCTGCGTCATGGGATCATTCTGTTAGAAGGTGGGATTTTGAAACAGGCAAGGATTCCTTGAACATAGTAAGTTTGATAACCTTATTTTGGCCTTTCTTGCAGTTGAAAAAGCAGAATTTCTGATATAACATTAGATGCTAGTTTAGGAATACCAACTGCTGGTCTTTACTCTATTGGTGCTTGGTTTGGGAAATTGATTTTTTGATGAGAAAATGTAGCACCTTTGACATTACAATCTCTCTTTGTCATTTATCGTTGCATGCCTTACCAGGGAACTTTTTCTTTGAACTGATAGGCTTCAATATTTATATATTTTGTACTACAGTTGTCATGAGCATGTTATGTTCCTGCAGTGGCAGGAGCCTCGTGCACTGACTATTCCCTTTTTAGTTGTCATGAGTCCCCATTGGTTTGCATGTACAAAAGTTTGGCATGAATTATGTTTTGTTTCTCAAATGAGTTAGTATTCGATAATGGGGCTGCATCATTGGATTGTAAACATTCTTCTGATGCCACCAATATGCTGGTGGGAACTTTATTCAGTGAATTGTACTTTGGATAGCTAAGCCAGAAGATGAACATGTTTTAATGATGTTAACCATCAAATATTCATGGTCTTAGTTCTAACAAGTCATTCGGTTGGATGGTCTGAAGAGAAGGTGTCTCTCATCAGTGGTTGTACTCACCACATTGCTAGGCTTATCAAGTGATTATGATTGCTGATATTTGGCTGGCTGATCATGTAAGGTTCACTGATTGACCTACCTAACCTGTCTGCCACATGGAGTGTAGGGGCATGAAATTCTATGCCAACATATTACATTGGGCTGGACAATAGAGAAAATTTCATTTATAATCTATCACATAATATAATAAACATATGCACAATAGAGATAATCCAATTGGGGGTTTAATCTTCTTCATTCTCTTCATAGTTCTGTGGGAAAGCCCTCAACTGCCTTGATGTTGGAGGTGAAAGTTCTGCACTTATTGCTGCTGGTGGTTCCGACCCTATCCTTAGGATATGGGATCCTCGAAAACCAGGTAAGTTACTCAGTTGAAAGAAGAGCAAGTAGTTGGACCTCTCTCTCATATTCCTTACATCTCAACTAAAATTAATGTTCTGTGCAGGAACTTTGGCTCCCATCTTTCAGTTCTCATCTCACTCCTCTTGGATCACGGCTTGCAAGTGGCACAAAAAATCCTGGTTTCATTTGGTTTCCGCATCTTATGATGGGAAATTGATGTTGTGGGATCTAAGAACTGCGGTATTGTCTCCCTCCTGTATTTTTATGCTGATTCTGTACTGAAAGATTTTTCAGGTGTGGGCTAATTTTCTTTTCTTTGATGTCCAATCAAAACATCTTTTTGAATCAGTGGCCACTGGCAGTACTAAACTCACATAATGACAAGGTACCTCTTTTTCCCATGTGTGTTTCTTCATTGATCATGTGTATGGGCTGCTATTTTCTCTTACATTGGGGCCTGCATTGAAATACAGGTGCTATGTGCTGACTGGTGGAAAGGTGATAGCATAGTCAGCGGTGGAGCAGACTCGAAACTTTGCATTTCTTCTGAAATTCCTTTTGAGTGAGGTATGGTTATAATATGCTCTTCTGTTCTTTGACCAACTTATCTATTGGAAAACAATTTTCTTGGCATTTGGTTGCCTAGAAACTTTCTGATTGCAAGCGGTTTTTTAGAAGAGAAACTTTTTGGTACTTCTTACCTTCAAAGTTGACATTCAGTCTGATTTCCCTTTACTTTCCCTGTTGTTGAAGGACTCTTATAAATTTTTGTCCAGCTGGACGGGAATTTTTTTTTCTACTTTCCTGGAAAACCATTCATCCATTACAAAATTGGACTTTAATTAAACTGATATTGACTTCGTTTCTTTAATTTTTGAATCAATCTTCTGTAGTCCTCTGAAATTTTAATTATTTCCTGAATCTCTCTTGTTTTATGGTGTCACAATTGCACTTGACAACATATGTCATGTGCATTGGCTCTTTATAATTGCTGTTTGCATGGGAGACGAGGCCAAATCAATTTAGTCAAACTGGAGTTGATGCAATTGTGTCAACTCACACACCCAAGTATTTAGTATTCGGGCTCAGGGACAGTTGCTCACTTTCAATCCTGATCTGATCCCAATTTTACTCAGCTGAGTTTGGGGATGACAGGGTAATTCAGGCATGATGCAACAATAGGGTCTGTTGCAGTAGTACTTAGTTATGGGCTTTTGTTTTAAGTATTTTTATTTTTTATGGGCCCAATTTTTAAGACCTAAATTTTAGGTCTTTGTCTAGATATATATTTAGGTAGTCTTGGGGGTTAAGTAGTTTTAGTCTAGTATTTTTTTTTTCTAGTAATTTATTCTTGTTAGTTTGTCTATTTAATTAATGTGTCATGACAGGTTCAGAGATTAGAAGTTATAGAAGAGATGTAACAGAGCGATAGTATTTGAATTAGAATATTGGGAGAGGGATCGACTCTTATATTGGCGTTATACACGGCTAGAGGCTAGAGGAGGAAACGAGTTTTGGTGGGTGTTCCCTAGGGGGCCCAAATCATTAAACAAGAAAAGGGGAGAGAGACTGTGAGGGGGCGTGTACCTGTGGTCACGTGCCCACTTTTTTGCTAGAATATTTCATTCAATTGTGCGAGAACTCTTTTCTCTCTCTCTTCTCTTCACTTCTGTTGTTCTTTCTTCTATTCTTCATCTATTAGTCTACTCAGGTGCTAATTTATAGAACCTGCAAGTCAGACTCTATCGGTTGGTAATCCCTGCTACATCAGCTTCTGGAGATGCATAACCAACAAGCTCTTTAACCTCTGGTTTTTAGCAGAAAATATTTCAAATATGAGCTTGTTGAGCAGTCAATCTGATCTTTGATTCCTAGTCTGGAATTTGGGTTGGTTGGCTGCATCATAGGGTGTAAACAGGCCTTGTCACCCAAGTTTTTTTGGGTGATCACTGATCAGTATTGGAATGGTGGATTGGGCTCTGCCGATCCAAGTTGACTTGGGTCATATGCCTGACAAACCCAATACCTAAATTCATGCTCTCCTCTCCCTCAAAAAAAAAAAAAAAAAAAAAAGCTGCATTGTTCTTTAAAATGCATTTACCTGCCGCTTTCATTACTCTCAAGGACGTTCTCATTTCTTTATTACTGTTCTCTTGTAAAAACGTTTGCTCCCAGTTAAGTTCAAACACAATCAAATTTATCTTTTCATTTGATTGAATTGGAGAATCACTTTGCGTTCCTTGACAATCTTATGTTTTTTTCCTCTTGATTTGCAGCAATACAAGAGTATCAGGATAGGCATTCTGCGTTGGAAAACTGAAATCTATTCCAATGAACCTGGTCAAAAGAATTTTGTTAAAGGTTATTTTTGCTTGTATATACACAATTTTGATGGCATTTGATCGGTATCATTTTAAAACACAGGTCTTCTAATCAGAGAAGCATAAGGTGGGTCTGAATTTCTGCTGGCAATTGAGGAACCATGGCTATGCTAATCGTAAGAAAATCTTACTTGCAGAGGATATTGTAGAGGAAAGTGTTGAACTTTTGAATTGATATAAATGTATTTCTTGGAGTGGATTGAAAGAACTTAACCACATTTTTATCAAAATTTTGCACTGCAGTAACAAATGTAACCCCTTCTCTTTCCTTTAGTTTTTATTTTTGAATACCCCTTGCTTTCATATCATGTGAGCAGAAATTATAGAATCAAGAGAGTACTTAAGCATCAGCAAAGAACAAGATGTACATCCAAAAAAAGAAAGGGGGGGGGGGTGTTGGGCAACAATAATTGATGGTTTTTGCATTTTTTTGCTTTGTTTTTTTCCTTGAGATTTGTTTATATTTATATGGGCTAGAGGTTCCTACATGGCCGTAGAAGGAGCGTTCTCATCATGGGTCACTTGTTTGCCATGTGGCAAAAATTAGACGAGGTCTAAAATTTGTGAAAGATAAATTAATAAATCTCCTATTCACATGTTAATTTTCAGTTCAAACGGAGTTTATCAAGTGGAAAAGTGGTAAAATGAAATTCTGAAAAATCCAAGAAATGGCAGAGTGTTAACTCTTAGCACGTTTGCATAGAAAAATATGGATGATCTAAGATGGTTCTCTTGTCCCTGAAAAGCTCGTTCGGTACTCGATGGATAGTGGTCTCAATTGTTACACTTGTGAAAATTCAACCAATCTGAGGCGAAAGGAAATTGAATTCAGTTCTATCTCCCATAAAAACCTCCTGAAATTAGATGATAGTTTACTTCAACGTGCTCCCTCCCTCACACAATGGTTTGAGGTATTAATATCGTATTGGTGTATATATCAGTCTTGGTCCATTTTTTTAATTTACAATTGGTACTGGTTCTATATGGTCTGATCCATATTAGTATCGACCAAGACTGATATGGATACCTATAACCTCTCTTCGTAGAGGATCCCATCCATCTTTTTGATCAAGTTTCAGCCTAAAACAAACAGTGGAAATGCCGTAATAGTGAGTTTAAATTGAACACAAAATTACAAGAGTATCACTAGATTCCATCACAGTGAAATGGCAATTTTGCAATATTATGAATCTTGAAACATGCCTTTTAGTTATTCCCATGCTTGTTTAAGGGTGAAACTTGTACAGTGAATGGATATCCCCACATGGACTCTCTCTCTCTCTCTCTCTCATCAAATCTACCACATGACAAAAAAGCATGTCATTGTGGAAAAAATCCAAAATTACCATGGACATGAAATCAATATTTTATTACGGAGAGGGATCTATACACTAGCATTGCGTATTGGAATCATACATACTAGCCTTTTCTTAATTGTAGGATTTTCTCTACATCTCATCAATTCAATCTATCCATTGGCACAAACATAATCGTGAAAACGCTAGCTGACTCAAGGCATTAGAGGGCTTTCTTAAATGCATAGGTGATAAGGCGGCCACAAGGTGGTGCCTAGGCAACCTATGTGTACACGAATAATTTAAAAAATATAGATACAGTTTTCTTCCCACTTCTCAAATCCGAAAGGACATAAACCATGTGGCAAGGTTCATGGATATCTCTTCTATGTATTCAAATTGAAAGGACCAAATCCAATGACATCTTTTGACAGGGAAGAAGAATGACTTTGTAGAATCACCCATTTCAAAAGACTTGGTAGAATCACCCATTTCAAGCTTTCAAATGTCCTAATCTTGTGAGGACTAAACAATGATCCCAACATTTTTGGTTACCAATCAATGTAATTGGAAGGACTAAAGGTTGCCGAATCTTCCAATCAAAATTAGAGAGCATAGCTGCAAGTTCAATTGGAAAAATAAATAATGCCGCAGATAATCATAGCCCACATTACTATCACAGAGTAATTCATACTCCCCCAGTATGAATCATCCCCAATCAAGTTCACCATATATATATATAATTTATTTTTTTAAAAGACACACGAATCATAAAGATAGTGGAGCGAGGAGACGAGGGGAATAAATGTGATGGGAGTCTATCGTAGAGACTGCAACCAGTGTACTATGCATTAGATCCATTGGCTGCTTCCTTTAACACTTGAACAATTTGTCTTCATTTCCCTCTTAATAGGAGTAAAATATCTCCAAGCAATTTTTTCTAATTATCTCTATCTTTTAAAATTTATTTAATATAATTTTAGTGAAATGATAAGATTTTTTTTTATAGAGAAAAATATAAATATATATATATATATATGTTATATTAAAAAGATAAAAAAGTAAGATTACAAACTTATTGTAACCTACCATGATTACAATAAGATTTTAATAAATTAAAAACCTTTCACAATCCATAATCAATTTTAGATAGGGGAATGCCGGAATGATCCCAAGAAAATGGAGGGAAAATAAAAAGAGTTTTGAGTAATCGTTTATATGGTAGATGTCTATCTTTAAATAGATTGTCTACAAATTCTTTTACCAAAATGTATATGTGTCTATGTCTAGACACAACAGGTGCAAAAAGATCGCACTACCCTGCATTAAAGATACTTCAACTTGCTCTCCCATTAACCCACACACTGGGGTATACATGCTGCAGCGATGTATGTTGTATTGCCCCTTTTTTCATTTTATTCTTATTCCATTTTTTAAGGTTTCACTATTCAACTTTAGTTGGCAGTGGGGTCTAGCATTTTGGTCCGTTAGACTGAATGGTAAAAAGTCGATACTCGACACATGGCAATAATGCACTATTCAAAAAGTTGTTTCTAAATCTTGAGAGTTTTCTCATTTTGCAGTAGGGAAATGGGTAAAGGGATGCGGGTGTCATCCACTCCGTCGATATGTCCTTACTCCTTACACGTGTTCCACTCCACCGTGCGTACTTACTTAGACCTTCGCTCGACCTTTTTATCTGATTCCCATCCTCCCTGTGTCTCTCTCTCATCCTTTTTTCGAAGTCCGTGCTCCTAAATCGCCTATCAATTGTCTCTCTCCTCACGCTCTCTTTCTCTTTCGGCCTCCGAGGGTTTTGCTAAATGTGAGGGTAACGGAAACGAAAAAGTATGGATCCCTTGGAAGACGAAGATATCGGAGGAGACGAATCTCAAAGGGAATCCTACCTGACATCCACTGATTCCAGCGTATCTTCTCTCTTTGTCACAGAAGACAGCCGCAGCACCACCAGCTCCACCGATGTCTTCGGCAGCAGCAGCAGCAGCGGTGGCTCCGGCGAGATTCCGGCTTCTGTAGTTGAAGGTGCAGTGGTGCCGAGGCTACTACTGTCCTCTACTATCTCAACTGGAGGTGAGGGAAATAGTAACGTAGAAAAAGAGGGGTTAATGGTGGTTTCGAAGACGGCGAGGCAGAAGTGCGTGGGAAGGAACAATAAAGGACTGACTTGGGGGTTCACTTCCATTATTGGGCGACGGAGAGAGATGGAGGACGCCGTTTCCGTTATTCCTGGCTTCCTCTCCAGCTCTTGTGATCACGTCGGCGGTTGTACGGCACCGGGATCTCGAAGTTCCGGCGAGATCTCCCCTCTCCATTTCTTCGGCGTCTACGACGGTCACGGTGGATCCCAGGTAACCCCTTTTATTTTCTCTTTTTTGTGTTTAAAAAACCTAACATACCCCACGTGATAAATCTGTGATCTAAAGTGTCCTTAGACGTCCGATTGGATTCTGAGACGTGAAACGACCTATAGATTTCAATCTGACAGTCACTAAACCTTGATACGACCACGTGTTAGAGTCTCGCTTTTTCCTTTTTTTTTTGATAATAACTATTTTGGGAAATTAAAGAGCTTTTTTTGTTTTGTTTTTTTCTTTATTTTGCTTTATAATTAAAAAATATAAAAGGTTGAAAGTTTTTTAATTCTTTCATGGCACGAAAGGACACGTTGCAAATAGAGTATGGTGTTGAAAGGAAAGAACCTACCAATCAGAGATGGGCCAGATGGCTTTATTTTCTAGGTACCTTTTTGTCACTCCTTAGTAATCGGGCACGTGTACCCATGATGTAACGTTATTTATAAATGTTGACATCATTTCCGCCCAAGGATACAGGTGGCCGGCTGTTCGGTTGGTTGCGGGAAGAGGAGAACTTGGGAAGCTTAACAGTTTACATTAAAAAAAAAAAAAAAAGGGTGAGTTCCCTGATAGGCAGCGCAGTTTTACACTAGCGTAGCGTCAATGGGGATGTTCGTCCCACTGTGTCAAGGCGTAGAAACAACTGGTTTTTATTTTTTTCTGTAAAAAAATGTTAAAGGTAGCATGATCCTACGCCAAGATTCATAGGCTACGCTGCCTTCCTCTCCCCAACAAACACAACTGAGAGTAGGTTGAAATTCTATCCTTTTCCAATGAAAAATGCAGCACATGGGAAGACAACTGGACAAGATGGAAAAACTGGGAACGTTTCTAGATTATTAGATTTTTTTTTACTTTGACCATGACCCTTTCACTCCAGAGCATTACACCTGTCATAATATCATTGAATGGGAGGATGGACATTTCGTCCGTCCATCAATCATGCTATAGCTGTCGAATTATGACTCATAGGGGGCCCATCCAGTGATTGGGGTCCTAACTACCGAGTCCTAACTTCTCGGATGTGCGCCAAGTGTGGACCGCTATTGCCTTAGGACTCTATAGGGACTCTATACCTATTATATACTTGAAAATATAGTGAAAAGGAAGCATGGCCGATTTCCTTTTCACGGATGTGCGTATGCCGATTTCCTTTTATACCCTTTTCACATAATAAATAATAGGGTTTATATTGATATTCTTTACTATTCTTACCATGTAGGTCGCATGTGAACCCAGATGATACCATTTTTGAACTCTTCATTGGTTTCCATCTACCACTATTTATATTACCTCTATAGATATAGACAGCGGGAGAAGCTGGGAGAAGCTTTTACGTCTTTCTGAGCAATAACCAGTTATAATAAAGGCTGGACACATCACCCATGTCATAAGATGGGCCCATTATGCCTCTCTCTCTTCTTTCTATAAAATAACCCCATACTCCTTGTGTCTATCGCTGTCCCTATCAAAAATTAAGGGAACAGAAAATAAGAAAAAATGGCAGGCGGCATTCTAGGTAGCCGACCACACTAGACTATTATTAGTTCAATCTTAGCCAGTGATTTTGAGTGATACCCAACGTGTCAAATCTCTAATGTTGACTTGTTATATAGACCACAAGATACATGTCACTTTTATTAATGAATTTATGCCACCTGTCAGATGCCAGATATAAAAGGAGTTTAAAAGTTCAGGTATTAGTGGATGATGCTTCAACCAACCAAAAGTCAAAAGGAGTTAAAAAACTTTCAGGTACATTTGTCTCTATAGGAAAGGAATAACCTAAAGAGAAATGAGATGCCCCATTGTTTAGAAAAATCAAATGACCCAAAAAACAATTCAAAATGGATGGTATATGATTTCTTCTTTAAGGGGAATCTCAATGCTTAAGCAATAAGTTGTGAAGTTTACTTCAGTTGTTCAGTTTTGTACTTTAATTGAAATGACTTTTGTTCTCTTTGAAGTCCTCTTAATCGGTGGCAAAAGGAACTTGTTGAGGAGAAATATCACTTTTCAAAATTACTAATACCACATTTTTTTTTTAATCAGCTATGAAGAATTGAGTTTCTTTGACCTTTGATTGCTGTAAAGTGGAAATCATTCAAAGTATGGCAGACTCATGTTGCTTAGATCTTCCACTTAAACATTTATGACCTTGAACACTGCCAGAATCAGAACCCTTTCTCATTGGGATAGGAAGGTTTCTTCTATCCCTCAATTGGTTCCATAGCCTAGGTATTACAGGTACTTAACAACCCAAACTTTAATCTAGTAAACCCAGCTCCTCCTTTGACACATTGTATATTTATATCACACAGCAAAAAACACATAAATATATGTTAAGTTTGTCTCGAATTCTTGACCCGTTTTGAAGAATGACCCGCTCCGATATATTTTGGTGGTGACCAAGATAGAATTATTTTTTTTTTTCTGAAATTTGTGATAGAAGCAGAGGGGTTGGGTTAATAGGTGGATTGGTTGGGCAGTTAATAACACAATTGCTGTTAACATCAACCGTGACTTGATTGATCGCCCACGACTTGGAAGATAATGTATTGTCGTCTTTTTGAGCATGCAATTGTAATTTTGGGGTTTTTTGAGATAGGGTTTCGGAGCAAGTTTTCTCGTCGTTGTTTGAGTGTAATCTCCTTTCCACATAGTAAAACATCTTCTTCTTCGTCGAGAGCGTAGCACACGACATCAGTGTGTGAACCTCGTTAAATCTCTGTGTGTTGTGCAGATCAATGTTTTTATATTTTCGTATTTGTTGGTGTTTGTTATAACAATATACAATACATATGTAGATTTCTTGCCTGTTGTACCCATGGATCCTAACCTTGTTCTTTTGATTTGTGATAACCTTTTGACATAAATGATAATTGATGAGGTGTCTTGTAAAATGCATGCTCATTGAGCAATTAAAAACTTTTGGAAGAATTTATAGCTTAAATTTTATTTTCTTATGACATGAGGTCATAAGTTGCAAGTTTTGTGACAGATACATATGGCTCATTTACCGATATACATAAAAAGAAATAGAATCAATGAAAATAGCAAATATAGGCATACCATAGGCACATCTATGCCGCCATTGAGAGAGAGAGAGAGAGGTGTCCTATCTAATGCATGAAGTCTGGCTACATCATTATTGGGCTTAAAAGGTTCTGAAGCTGCACTGCTTACTCTGGCTCTGCATGGCAGGGTTGCCCATTGACCTGAAATCTAAAAAATTCCCACTCACCAAATTGCATAAATGATTGACGTATTTGTTTTTTCTTTTCATGTTTTATAGGTGGCTAAATTTTGTGCTGAGCGGGTCCATGAAGTTGTGGCAGAGGAGTGGGGGAGGCTAGGAAATGGTGATGGATGGCGTAGGAGGTGGGAAGTGGCATTCTCTACTGGGTTTGAGAGGGCTGACAATGAGGTTGTGGCAGAGTCAATAGCACCAGAAATAGTTGGCTCGACTGCCATTGTGGCGGCTGTATCAGGGTGTCAGATCATTACATCCAATTGTGGTGACTCAAGGGCGGTGCTTTGTCAAGGGACTCGGACAATCCCTTTAACTGTAGATCACAAGGTCATTCCAGATATCCTTATATTTGTTTCTTGGTTCTCATTTGCTTCAGTTGGTCTATGAGTTACCAAGATTTAAATACATGCTTTTGTTTACCACTTCATATTTTCCAATAATTGCACCAGTCTGCAAGTTAAATGTTGATTATTAAGTGCTCTGCTTTCTGATTATCAAATAGGTTGCATGAATGCATACTTCCACTTCAGTGCTTATACCCTGCAATTTTCTATCCCTTCAACTCATTCATTGCATTGTTATTTCCACTTTTCAACAATTCTCAATTCATTATTCTTGCTGTTTTTTACAGCCAGACAGAGAAGATGAACTTGTAAGGATTGAAGGAGGGGGAGGAAAAGTCATAAACTGGAATGGTGCTAGGGTTTTGGGTGTTCTTGCCATGTCCCGAGCAATAGGTTTTTCTTTTCCCTCAATCCCCAATTTTCTTCTCTGTTCTAAAGCCTATGCTACATTTAATAATGTCAACCGATTTTATCCTCTGAGGTATTGACTTACCAAAATTATCATGCATGCATAGGTGTGCTTCCTGAGAAGCAATCTGTAGAATGGTAGTTAGTTTCAGTCTTTCAATGGATTCACTGGCCTGTACCACTCTTGAGATATTTGATATATCTTGGGGACCAACTCAGGCCATATTAGATTAAATTAATGTACCTATTGCAGTCCAATAAATGTAGGACAGCTAGAGAGGGATTTTTTTTTCCTTTTATTTAGAGTCAAGTTTTAGACTCTTTGGGCACAAGTAGTTTAGTAACCTTAGTATTGCAACTGCACTTGCGTGAGGAATTTTTTTGAAGTTGAAAGTAGGAATTCTATTTTAAGGGAGAGAAACTCATAGGTTATTTTAGGTGGGAATTTTGATAAATTATGATTAAGGGATTTATGGTTCAAGTGGATTAAAGATTGATCATGGAGATATAAGTGGAGCTTCAGATAAAGGCTGCACAATTGCGATATAAAGCTGATCCCCCCCCCCCCCCCCTCTCTCTTGGGCAGTGCAAGGTTTAAACTGGATGGTTTGCAACAAAAGTTAATTGTTTTGCACAGCTGATGATGATCACTAATTAGGATTTGAATAAATGGAGGCACATAGGTCAATAAAGGCCTAAATGATTTTTTCGATATTGGGAAAGTGGAGTGAAAAATAAAGGTCTCAATGTCTCAAATGACTTACTGGTTAGAATAAGATTGGGTGAGTGTTTGGCTTCTCAGATTTGTTTTGAAAACTCATTAAGAAAAATAAATAGGAGTGAGGTAGGAAAATGTTTTACTTTTTTCCTTGGTTCTTCAACAACAAACTCAGCCTTTTCGTCGATTCTTCATCCTTTATTAATCGGAGGAATGCTAGCCAAATGAGATTAAGAGAGTAGCATACACAAACACCTAGTGTTCTAGGAATGCTTTCCATACAAATGTAAGGTGTAGAGGTTGCTTTAATCACAAAATGACGAGGACAGTGAGAGATGTTTTGGTTAGCACAGGCAAATCATTATGTGTTTATTAACTGAAAGACCCCGGGATTGGTTTTTTCATTTTGCACTTAAATAGAGCATATAAGCCTTGCTGCTTAGAACAATTTTGTTTGGCAAGGCCTGATCAAGCAGCTTCGCTTACATGGAGTTGTCATGGGATAACATGGTGCAAAGTACATTGCTGCTTGTCCTGTTGGAAATGAGGAGATATGACAGGTAGGACTTACTGTGGATTGCTGAGGTATTCAAATGCAAGTAGTTGGGAGGAGGGGGTTGGGTAGGTTAAGTTTTCTTTTGGTGAAAGGCTGAAGGTTTCAGATTAATTAAATGGTTTGTAGCCATTGTGAGATGCAAGACACTAAAATATTCGTTGGTTCAAGAAGCAAAAGAGAAGTGTTGTGGTAGCAAATTGTAAATATTAAAATAAGCAGAATGAAAACAATAGGGAAGCATTTGGAGAGGAGGAAGATATGTGGCTCAAATAAGCTGAAAAAGGGATGGCTAGGAATACACCATAAAACAATAACTGAATAGTGAAATTGAAGAGAAACAAAATAAAGAAACACAAATAAGAGACAATTAAGTAAATAACAACTTATGGTAACCAATGGGTGAAACTTTACTGTATCAATAATGAGATGAGTAAAATAGTGATGCATTAAATTTCAAAACAGCCAAGGGCACTTGTACAGTTGTACAATAAAGTAACATCAAACGATGCTATCTGATTTAATATTAAATACTAAAAATACACGTTGAATAGAAAGAGTCACGGTGTTTGTTTTGAACTTCTGAAACTTAATGTGATGGAATTGTGTCCAGCAGCTAAAAATCTTGCATGGGAAAAAATATATATATATATATATATTTTTTTTTTATTTCCTATTAATATCACTATTTTTTTTCTTGATATTCCTGCCCCACTTCCCTAAGTTCTCCAATCTGTTTCCATTATTGTTTTGTATAAAATCTTCTTTGCGTTTGAAATGTTCCCCCCAACCCCCCGCCCAAAAAAAAAAAAAAAAGTAGGGGAAATCGAATAAAGTTGTCTTTTGAAAAATGTTTCTTAAGAATTGTGTTTCACACCTGTGATCTAAATGACTGTTGGATTTGGCTATGAGACTGCGATTGGACCATTTGGGCCATGAACCTTTTTCCTTTTGTGGTTTTCTGAAAGAAACGGAATATTCCTGTTTTAATCTCTTTGGATCATTGGACTGGGTTATCTGACTGTTCAAACCCCAAACTTTTTATTTGAATGGTCCACCCTCCGGTCTGGTATTAAAAGTGTTGCTTCAGATCCTTTTGATATACTTCTCAATAGTAGTGGTTTAATATCCTCCTTTCTGTAAAAATTGTGGTTCCTTTGTGGTAGCACAATGTGTCACAGGAAGCCAAAAAAAAAAAAAAAAATAACAACAACAACAACAAAACAAAACAATGGCAATTGCTTGTGATCTCCACCATACTTGATAACAGATGCGGTCAACAGCTTTGTAACACTTCCCCCCACCCCCTTAAAAAAAGGCCAGATGATATTTCCTGAATTTAATTTGGTTTCACGAGGCCTCAATCCAATTCATTGTGGAGTCAAGCGTTGATTTCCCAACACAAATCCTCCCTGACCTAATGTGGAGTCCTGGTTATCCCTGGATATATCTTGGTCAAATAGATGATACCCCTTGGTGTTTCTAAAGCAGGAAAAGAAGCAGAAAATAAAAGCTGAGACTGATATGGGCATTTCTGCATCTGGTTATGCTTATTTATATTTGTCACGGAAAGTTCTACAAAGAAAAGTAAAATTTGGTGTTTTCTTTTATGGCTATGTCAACTTGAGTGGTTGCTCCTGCAATTTCCATGTGTCCTCTGAAAGGTACTTTACCTTCTCATTATGGCTGTTGGACCTTGTGATTTCCATAGCTAGAAAAAAAAATTGTGCTCTTCCTGGACCTTTTAGATTGCTGCACTTCTTAAACAATTTTATGCTACAAGGATTAATGAACTTTCTTGTGTTCTTCTATTCATGGGAATTTTCAATTTAGGAGAAAGTTTTCCTTCACCCACAAAGGACGGTTCAACTATCCTAAGGTTCACAAACCCTAGAGGGTTTTAGTATGTTCCCAAAATACCTTCCCGATACCCCGCGCCCATCTGAAGCGCCACAGTGAATGGATTGATTTTAGATTCCCATTCACCATGGCTTTAGGATTAGGAAAACTTGATAATTCAGTTTGTCTTCATTTTGAACTGTAGTTCTTAACATAGTTTTCTGCCAAAACATCAAATATTGTAGGAACTAAAAAGTAACCTTAAGAAGTCATATGATACTTGGAAGTTTGTGTATATGAGCCAATAGGTTCATTGAGGCTTAGTTTGGTTGTCAAGAAATGAATAAAAAAGAAAACTTTCAAAAAAAAAAATTGAATTTGAGGAGAGATTGGCACATAAATCAATCGTTGCATCGTAATGACATTTTTTCTTCATGATGCAATGATTGGCTTCTCTCTCTCTCTCTCTCTCAAATTCAAAATTTCTTCTTTTCTTTATATTCATTTGTTGACTACCAAACTAAGCATGAAGCATTATGTCTGAATAAATTTTGGTTTCATACCCTGTTGAATGAGAACACTAATTACCATGTATGATAATATTCATCAGACATCTTTTCTGCTGATCTGTTACCGAAAGCTGTAGCTGTTCTTGTACTTTCTACTCTTCACTATCAGCAATGTCTAGCCTCAGCCCTTCTAAGGTGGTTACACCATGACTCAGTTGATGGTGACATTTTCTTTATTAGACATTGGAGTTGATCTGTAAAGGAGAACTTAGAGGTCATATACTACTGTAAATACGTCCCTTTATAGTGTTCGAGGACTTCTATTGAGTTATACGTCATTCATGGGAAATGGATGTTGTGTCTTGCCTTCTTTATTTCTTGCAACAAGAGTAGTGAATCTATGTTTACAATGACAAGTATTTCATAAATTTCCTACTGCGATTATGAGTTTCTTATTTGCAGCGACATTGAGGCCATGGGTTTGATTTAAACTTTCTAATCAAAAGAAAGTAACTATGGCTTTTGCATAAACCTGAAAGAAATCACTAAGAGTTAGATTCAACTTATTTCTTTTTCTTCTGTTATATTATAGCACTGGATTTTCATCAACCTGTGATTTTATCTGCATTAGTCACTAAACGGCATTCTAGTTGATTCATGGACGGCAACTTACTGCAATAACCTCTGTGAGTCCATGCACAGTTCTGTTGAAAATTTAGATGGTAAATTTATAATCATATATATATATATATATATTATAATTGATTTTATCTATTTTATATAAGAATGTAATTTTTTTTCTTATCTATTTTATAATTCTATCATAGATCAAGGTATTAGCCGAATGGCTTAGCGACGGACTGGTACTCAATGAGATTTTATTCCAAGTGGATTTCCCAGGGGTTTGAAGCCCTGATTTTATGAGTTACAGATTCCAAAGAACAAAAACAGGGTGGCTGCCATCCCCTTTTCAGAAGTGTGGAGTTGTTGGTAACAAATTTTTCCTCATGTATTGGTGCTGGTACACAGGGACAGGCAGTGAGCTGCTAAAGGGGTAACTGCAAAAGTGTTGGGCCTAACTCAATCCCACCAGTAGTCACTGTGCTTGGGAATGATAGGGAACAGCAAGCCCAGCATGAATATGAGTTTTTCCCTAGTATATGGTCCTGATTCTGAAGGAATCCTTGCTCTGCTCATCTTAAAATGGTGTCTGGGTCATTCAAATTTACCTCATGGGATACTAATGTATATACTGCATGAATGGAATGCCCATTCTGAATTTTGGATTAGTAATTTTCTGTTACTTATTTGACTGTCTTTTATTTCTTGGCATGCTAGCATAGGCCTCCTTTGGAGCACATAAGTCCAATTCAGCTGATTGTTGAAGGACTAGATTTCAAAAACACCTGACTTCCTCCAACAATTGCTGGTATTTTAGTTTAGTTGTTGATATTCATATGATTGTTTCACTTTACTTGATTGGCTTACAGAGTTTTGTTATGACCCAGGGGATCGGTATTTGAGGCCATGGATCATCCCCGTGCCTGAAGTTACTTTCACAACAAGGAGTGAAGAAGATGAATGCTTGATAGTGGCAAGTGATGGACTTTGGGATGTGATGACCAATGATGAGGTTGGAGAAGTAGCTCGCCAACTATTGAGACGCCTACGTAGATCCACAGTGGCCAATGGGAGTTCATCAACACCAGCACAATCGGTTGCAGACCATCTAACAGATGTTGCTTACAGAAGAAACAGTTCTGACAACATTTCAGTCATTGTTGTCGACCTGAAACCAACAAGAAGGCGTCACCAGAGGCAGTAGAAGGATAGAGAAATTAAAAATCCACTCCCTCTACCCCATCAGAAAAACCACAGGAATGGTCAACTGCGGACGAATGATCTGTCTTATTCTAATGGTGAAGTTATTGCAGAGACCACCATAGAGTCATCAATGGACCGTCGCTAGCAGCTATAGCCATCAATCATGCTCAGGTGACTTGATGATTCTGTTGTTCACACTACGTCTTTCTGGCTGCCATGGTACTTTAGCTGTTTGTTACAACTAAAATTGGTTTGATGCAGCAAAACACTGGATCAATCCTCAGTTTAAGCAGTTTTGGTCCAAGGGAAGGGGAAAATTAAAAATAAAAGCTGTTTCCTTTCTCTATCCAAAGGAAGAGGTGGGAACAAGATGCTGTGTCACTGTTTTTATTTTCCTATTCCTTTAACATTAGTGTAAACAGAAAACAAACACCTTGCCACCCCATCCATGAAAAGAAGGGACAGGGGGATCTTTGGAGTGACCAAAACATACTTCTGTTTTACTTCCTTATCATTAAATTTTTCTTCTTATTTTTCAAGTGACATGGAGAAAATACCTTGAATCCATCAGAATTTCTAATTTTCTTTTTCAAAGTGTTGTTCAGAATTTGGAGCCCAGTATAAGCCTATGCCCTTTTCTTTTTTTCCTCTCTTTTTTTTTTTTTTTTTGGGGTGGGGTAGGGAATAGATCCCATCCTCTGTAATGGAATCGTAAATTTTTTGGATAATTCTAGCTTCCATGAAATCTTTTGTGCATCAGAGACCTGCAACAAATCGCCTGCAAGATGGTATAGACATCCTAACAATAGGTGTAAATGGACAAGTCATCAACATTTGTTTTATGATTATGGGTGGGTGAAGCCTTCTTTTTTTTTTTTTGGTATATGTATTGGTGGATGTAATTCTATGAATTCAGAACTTCTCCAGGTAAGCTTTGCCAGAATGTAAGCATTGGCACAATGTTGATATAATTGTGATGGTTTTGTATATCATACTCGAAGTTAGGAATTAATCTTTCCTGTGATTTACTGTACAGTTAGTTAACTCATCAACATTTTTTTTTTTTTTTTTTT
>NC_056558.1:38022632-38087386 GCF_013358625.1 Macadamia integrifolia | reverse complement strand
AAAAAAGCGTGGGCGAAAAAACCATGGTGCAGTAATCTAGTTCACTTTACATAGGATAGAGCTGGGCTGGGCTGGGCCGGGCCGGGACATACTTAACCCAAGGCTTTAGTCCAAGAGTGGCCCAACCCGAATCCAGGAGTCCAGGACTAACAACCGAAATCTAGCCCAGCCCGGCCCGGCCCGGCCCGGCCCGGAAGCTGAAAAGCAGCCCAAATTCAGTTACACGGATAAAACTATAAAAGGGTTCTCTTCGCACTGCGCAACCCATCCTCGCTCGCGGGCTCTCTGCCTCTCTCGCTCGCTGTCGGATAAAGGAGAAAAAGAGAATGGGTAGATCGGTCCTCTCCCATGTTATAAGCCTCTCCATCACTTCTCCTCGCTTCCTCTCTAAAATGTACGCTCTTACCTTCTGGTTCATGCTCTGTTATTTCTTCATCTTCTTCTTCTTATTATTATTATCACTCCTTGCGTGTCTTCTTGTCTTCCAGGCAGGTCTAGTGGTCGACTGCAGAGAAACTACTTGGGAAGATTGGGCCGAATACATCGCCATCCAATCCCAGATGGTTACTTTGATAGTTCTCGATGCTACTGCACTGTTGTTTCTGTTTCCCAATCCGACGCATCGGATATACCTTCGACCTCTGTGATGTAAGTTCCCTCACCTTCTTCAGTTAATGGATGCTGAGCCAAATCGTTGGAATGTGCGTTGTTTTATTTTTAATTCAGGATTCTATTAATTTTCTGCTCAGCTAAATGATGTTTTACTCAGCTTCTCATTTCTCTCTTTTATCCACTAATCTGTGCGAACACTTACCATTTTTTACTTGGATCCTCATTGAAGAAGTTTATTTCGGTTTTCAACCTTAAGAAGGTTTTCTTGGGACTTTTTCTATTGGGGTCCTATTTTATCCAGCTCTTAAAGAATAAGTTTTCTAGAATCCTAACCATTTTCCAACGTGTTGTTAGAATCAAACTATCAATCCTAATAATCATGTGAACATTCCCAAACATTTCAGTAATTACTAGAAGAAACACATTCAACACCTCAATGACAAACAAGATACCTATCATGTTCAACAATGACGCCATAACTTTACACCTTACTATTTTGAATTAGACTTAGCTGAAATCCCATTGCAAATTGATGAACTGTTAGTATTTCAGCTGTAACACTCTCCCAAATCAAATATGGTGTATGGGATCTTGACCTTCTTGGGAAGTTAGTTGAATAACCTACCAAATGACTTTAAAATCATCCTATGAATTTTAATCTCTGAAATTTGGCCTGAGGAAATGTCAGTTCGAAGTTTAAAAACAAAATACAAGCTCAAAAATAAGGCTGGGCATACATTGACAGCCCAACACTGACCCAAAAGAACAATAAAATTAAGTTGGTTCAAATCCAATCTAAACTAAATTTACCCCTAGATTCCATAACGTGGGAATTGCTGCATTATCCTGCCATGTGGCTGAACTATGTGGTCCATGGAGAAGCTTGCGTAGACTGTTTAAAGGACATTATGCCTTACTTGGAGGAGGATATAGAGTTTTGAGAAAATCTCGGCGAGATAGAGGGAGAGCATAGGTTGTTATTACCAAGGATAATGTAAGGGTATTGAGAGATCAATAACCCCCCGGTGTTGTCCCTTAAAGCTCCAATAAAACCAAATCAAACAACACAAGAATATGAAAACCAGATTTGAGATCAAACCCAAATTAGGGCTGTAAGAGGGGTAGCATGCGGTTGGAGATGGAGGGCTCAAAATGGGATTGATAATGGATTGATGGTAGGCCCTAAGATGCTAATGAAAACCCTCAAATATATTTGCAAGTTGATGGTTAGATTGAAAGATATGAAGGTTGATGTAGATAAGTTACTTAATGGGCTTATTCTATTGCAAATAAGCCTTAGGTTGGGTTATGTATGTGTTGGGCCTTTGATCCCTTGAGTTTTCTTTGTAATGAGCCACTTTAATGAGCCTAAAATATAGGTAGAAAGTAAGAAAATGAGATTTAATTTATTAGTTTAGCTAGAGTCCTGTTTTGAGTCTATCTTCTTAGTTATTTCAGTTTCCTAGTCACTTTAGATTTCCCAATTATTTAAAGATTGAGTTAGGCCTTTCCTTTTTAGTGTTTGTATCAGTTTTGACTCTTCTATATAAGTTTGTAAGGGGCTACAACATTAAAAACGAATTTGATTGAATGAAAAAAAGAACGCTTTGTGTTGGAGAATTGTGAGATGCAGTGCTGTGAGAGACAAATTGAGTGAGATGCCCTAGGGGAGAGTGAGATGTCCTAGGGGAGAGTGAGATGCTCGACCCAACCTATTCCCCTACCCCCATTCTTCCCCTTATTCTCTTATTTCTCTTTTGTTCATACTATCTGTTATATTGTCTTATTTTTATTGAATTAACTAAAGATCCTACCTGGGATTGGATTACTTATGGACCAATCTTACATTATTTGGTATCAGAGCCTACCCAAACTAAGGATGGAGCCACACAATTTTCAGAGAAAAGTTACTTCATACATGTTCCTCGATTGGGTAAAAGAATTGTACGTCTACTTTGATTCCTGCAACTTGACAGAGGCACGAATTCAATATGCTTGCTCTCAAATGAGTGAGTGTGTTCGAATCAAATGGAGAATCCGTGAAAGGCAACTTCAAGCATAAGGGCATAAGCCTAGAACTTGGGACGAGATGGAGTACGCGGGCATGTACCTATCTAAGTATGAACGAAGAATGTACTTCCCTCCACCAGATTTCCAAAAGCCACCCACAACGAGACTCATGTGGAAGAATTCGAAAGAAACAAGGTTGCCACAATGGACATTGAGGTTGAGGCTGAGGAACTTGACACTACAACAACTGTGATAATTGTGAACAACCAAGAGGAAGATCCTAAGGAGCTTGAGATTGAAATTGTGGAGGTTAAGAATGCAGTGGTTGAAGACGTTCATGTGGATGATCCCATGGATACATTTGGGGCTGTTGAAGTTAAGAATGTGGAGTTTGTCATCCCATTAAAGTATCTTGAAGATCGAGCTCCTCACATTCTAGATTACATCCTTATTAACAAAGAGCTACCTGAATTTTTCTACGGCTTGAAAAGGGACGTGCACCATGCTATAATCACCCTCACACTCTACAAAATTCGAGGACGAATTTTTTCTAAGAGAGGGCAAATTGATGTAGATAAGTCACTTAATGAACTTATTTTATTGTGGATAAGCCTTAGGTTGGGTTATGTATGTGTTAAGCCTTTGATCCTATGGGTTTTCTTTGTAATGAGCTACTTTAATGGGCCTAAAATATGGGTAGAAATTAAGAAAACGGGATTTAATTCATTAGTTTAGTTAGGGTTCTGTTTTGAGTCTATCTTTTTTGTTATTTCAGTTTCCTAGTTAGTTTAAGTTTCCCCATTAGTTAAGGTTTGGGCTAGGCCTTTCCTTTATAGTGTTTGAGTCAATTTTGAGTATTCTATATAAGTTTGTAATTGGCTACAACATTGAAAACGATTATGATTGAATGAAAAAAAGAAAGCTTTGTGCTGGAGAACTGTGAGATGCAGTGTTGTGAGAGACAACTTGGGTGAGATACCCTAGGGGAAAGTGAGATGCTCGACCCAACCTATTCCCCTACCCTAATGTAGACTAGGGTAGGTAATGCAGGAGTAGATTATAAGAAACTACCCCAGCAGTTTATAACCCCAAACAATACAAATAGGACCCGGAAACAAAGAAATAAGGCCATCAAATAAACCCCCAAGGACTCAATATCCATACATGAGCAAAACCAGCCCAAAACCTAACCCGATAGGAGAGAGAAAGACCTGCTATAGAGCTGGAGAGAGAGAGGTGCGGCCAGGTCTGTAGGAGTCCGATTGAGCTGCACTCTGGGGCATAGATAGTCCCTAGGGAGGGTACAAAAACCTAAAAATTTGAAGGACTTCCGACGGTCGGTTGTTGAGATATTCACTTTCTTGAAAATCAGACCTCTCTGCAAGAACAACAACTTGTCTTCTTCAGATAACCTTCAAGAGATGATCGATTGACCTTCTTAGAGTATAGAACCAGTCCTCCAAAGGATCTACAGATAAGATCTCAGACTTGGGCAACAATAAGGGTCAATTGGCTTCAAGAACAAGAACTCTTTGACTGACCAATTCTGATTTTGAATGCTTTAACAGATTTGAACTTCTAATAACAGTAAACAGAAAATAGAAAGGAAATAAAGTGATTAAAATAAAGAAGAAACAAGGGAAGTGGGAGAGGAGGTCGCTATCTCGCCCGGGCTTCTCACCCACAGCTATCCCGACTGCTCTAAGCAATTGATTGCAAATCTTCTTTATTCAAATCTCTGAAATATTAGTGTATAGGCTCCTCTATTTAAAGAGGACAGAATTACAATCATACCTTGACTGGGAGCTAGTTTCCAAATAGGACTAGACATTCCTACTACAACTAGGACTTCTAATAGAACTAAGACTAAACTTCTAACTCCAACATGGAGTAGGATTGACTAACTAATAGTCCATATAGGACATTACAACCAACCAATGGCCTAATGGGCATTTATTGAATTAAATAAATAATTAAACTAATGAATTAAATCCCATTTTCTTACCTTCTACCCATATTTTAGGCCCATTAAAGTGGCCCATTTAAAAAATAACCCATGGAATCAAAGGCCTAACACATATATAACACAACCGAAGGCTTATTTGCAATAAAATAAGCCCAAGTGACTTATCTACATCAGTAGGGAGTCTAACCAAGTCTCAACTGCAGGAACTTTTAATCCAAGGAACAACCAAAAGCAGTCCCAACAACATAACAGAAAATCAGAATAATATAAGATAGTCCAGCAGGCTATTGATTCAATATGGCAATAGTAATCAGGTCAAACCAGCAGAATATAAAAGCAGATCAGCAAGCTATCGATCTCTAGGACCAGTACTTCCTAGGACAGATCAGTATCGGCCAAGTAGGAATAAACCAGTGACCATTAATAGTTAAAATCAACTGAAAACGATGAACCAAAGGCCAAAGAAACCATAGGAATAAAATCAAACCAATCAATCTCAGATCTGGCCACACAGGTCACTAAGAGACAAGAATAGGGTGATTTTAAATAACTCACAGTTGGCTGATCAGAACAAGTCCAGACCAGGGTCGATCCTTAGTTAGACAGGGAGGAACTATCGACCAGAATTGGAGATCAAAACCATGGCTGGAACTACTTCCAACAGTAGAGGCTGATTGTAACTTTTGACAAATATTCTGGGCAGAAGTTGCAATATAAAGTACCTGATTTGTGTGGGCAGCAGTATACTCTTGAAAATAAAGCTTGAAAAGAAAGAAAAAGAACATGTGAAGAAGAAGAAAACACTTATAGTAGATCCTCCCGGGCTTCCCACCGTAAGGAGTTGAATGGATCAAACACCACTCCCTTCCACTATGATCAAACACACAGCAGTCCCAGCAGAGACATAGCAGCAAGTCTCTTTTTTTCATTCATAAAATCGTTTGAGGCTTAATGGGAACCCTCTTCTTTATTTATAATAATGATGGGGGGGGGGTGATTACAATTTACTAACATCTAGTTACTAAATCTGGAAAAGTAAACTCGGAAATAAAACAACTGGAATTAGAAACTAACTTATGACTGAAAATTAGAAACTAACTAGGTACTGAAATTAGAAAGTAAATAACCCCATCAAAATCCAACTAAAAAGGAAATCAATGAAAAAAGGAAACGAACTAGTAATCCCGTGCTCAATCATAAAGCCCCTCTTTTAGACCCATAAAAGTGGTCCAATACACTCCAACCACATAGACTGAAGGCCCAACACATATACAACCCAATCCTAGGCTTATTCCTAATAAAACAAGTCTATTTTGGTTATTAATCTACATCATACCCCCATTCTTCCCTCTATTCTCTTATTTTCTGTTTTGTTCATACTATGTCATACTATCTTATTTTTATTGAATTGACTAAAGATCCTACCTATGATTGGATCACTTGTGAACCAATCTTACATTAAAGGTTTTTTATTTCAGCAATTAGAAATAGGTACCTTAATGAAGAACCTGGAGAGGGGAAACCAGCTAGCTGATGGGGCCCTACTTCTGGTCGAGTTCCTCCCTTGGGATGTCCAACAAAATCCCAGAAGGATTCTTCAATCAGGTTGCAGGTTATGGAGATCTACAGATGCACCTTGCTGACCTTGAAAAATGAAACTAGAAGAAGCTTCTGAAACAGAGGATGGAAGTTGCTGCTGGACACCAAACCCTGGTCTATCTCTCTCTCTTTTGTGCAAGAACAAAACCCCAAAGGGCTTGCTTGATCTGAGTTCAGATTGGGGAAGATCAAGCCTTAAAAAAATATCTCTGCAGAAGATTCTTAACAGCAACAACAAACCAGAAAACTGGGACTGATTATGAGCTCTGAATATGGAAGGTTAGTTATGGAATGATGAGAGTGATAGGGGGAATGGAAGGGTGATTCGATGGGTGCTGAGGGTGGGGTTGTTGGACTATCTCAGTCCTTGGGTCTCTCACCCTCAGTCTTCTCAATTAGGAAAAAGCTTACAATAATCATACGTAAGGAAAAAGCTTACAATAATCAGCCATATATATAGGCTGTGACTAGGCCATATCTAACTAGGAAAAAGCTGGACCAATTTAGGAAATTAACAAGAAGTTAGTTTCCTAAAATAACTATAACTAAAACAAATAACAAATAGTTTGTGATAACTAACAACTTGCTACTAACTAACAGCTTTCCTAATCTAACTGAAACTGAAATAGCTCCCCAACTCCTATGACTACACTTCATAACTTGCCAAATATAACCCAATAAACTGCGGTTTGTTTGGATCGAAAGGGCTAGTGAGCTGGGGCCAGTGAGCTCAGCCCAGAACTGGCTGGTTCGACCAGAACTAGTGCTGGCCAGCTGTCTGGTATTTAGTCTTCTTCTTCCTTCTTTGGTAAGTGTTGCCAAACCTAGGATGATGTACATCAAAGGAAAGTAAGGGTGAGTGTGAAAAATAGGAGAGAAAGTTGGCTGTTTTGAGTTGTCTAAGTTGGACTGTTCACGAATCAAGTGACTAACATGGAAGGACAAACAAATTCGAGGTACCATGCTTTCATTGCCCCATGGTCTTCCCCCTTTTGTTTTAATATACTATGAGAACAAACATGAGTGAATCTATTCCAATTCCCTTAATTTGCATTTTTTATTCAAAGTAGCACTGTCATATAGTAGTTCTAGTTACTACGTTTTTGGACCTTCATACCTGACTTATGATCAGCAAGGAGTTTAGAGGAAGGTGTGGGTGCAAAAAGTGAAGAGTGAGAGAGTTATTGGCTTATTGTGGAACCTTGCAAAAGTGGAGCTTGCACATATGGCTCTTTTTGCTCCAAGTTAATGCCAGTCCAAAGTCATATGTTGATGTTGAAGAAGTTCAAAAATTATGACTATTAGTCCAAGCATGCCCTATTTTTTTCCCGAATGATACTTTTAATCATTAGAATCACTAATATCACAAAAATTAAGATTATTGGGTCCATATAATCTGGTCCTTTTGTCTTGGAAATGATGCATTCACTTTGGTCCTTTTATACTTTTTTTATGTGGTATGTTTCCCAGGATTTGGATTTCTTTGTTAAATGGATTCAATCTGGTCATCCTATTGAATTTGTGTTTCTAGGAGACACCACAGTGAGCAACATTCTTTTGTCCATCACAACATCTCAGCCTTATCCCAACTAAATGGGGTTGGCTACATGAATTAAATAAAAGAAGACGGAAAAAACAGTTAAAACACACCTAAATGTGGTCAGCTACATGGATAGCCCTCCAATCGGATCTATTCGAGTTCATACTTGGGACATTAATGTAGAACTAGGTTACAAGTAAACTATTCCAACAGATTACAACCCTAAACAAACAATTCAAGACCCAAAAGCTAACTTGAGACTAATTAGAAATAGACTAGGAGACAAGGGAAATAAACCAGAACCAGAACTATCCCCACAAGATAAAAGGCTAATCAGTACAATTAAAACCAGAAAAAGACCCAATCGGCCAGGAGAGAGAAAAGACCTGCGATAGGGCAAAAGAGGGAGTCCTGTGGCTGGACTTGTGGAGCTCAGTTTGGGCTGCAAGTCTGGTTGATGGTAGGTACCAACAAGGGTACAAAACCCCCAATTATGAAAGTCTTCTGACTGCTGGTTTGTGAGATACTCCCGTTCTTGATTTCAGACCTAAGAGAGAGAAATGGTTCAAGAACCTCAGGAACAACAGCTTAATCACTTCAGTTGGGCTTCAAGAGGGGATCAAATGGTCTCCTTAGAGAGTAGAACAAAACCATGCAATGGTCTACAGATCAGACCTAAGGAAAAGGCAGGCTTGAAGATCGATTGGTCTTCAAAGAGGCTTGTAGAAGGCTGATCGATCCTGGCAGTAATAGGGCTTTAACAAATCTGATTTCTTCAAGAACAGTAGCCTAACAGCAAGCAATTAGCAGAGAATAAAAGAGAAAAAACAAGGGAATGTGGGGGGGAGGGGTGGCTATCTCTGCCTGGGCTTCTCACCCACAACTATCCCGGCGGTTCTAAGCAATTGACTGCAATTTTCTTGATTCAAATCTGAGAATTAAGAGTACATGAGCTCCTCTACATATAAAGGTCAGAACTAGCTATTAAGAGCCATTACATATTAGGAGTTGGACTCCAAATAGGACTAGACTAGAACCCCAATTGGAGTAGTAACTAACTAGTTATTAAACAAATTGCCACTAATGGGCATGTTACAATCGATGGGCCCTTATTAATAACAACTAAAACCCACACTTAAGTGGGGGTCGATTGAGGCTTCTTGGACTGGGCTTTCCTTCTGCGATGGCCTAGTCCAAAGTATGGATCTACATCAAACATGACCTAAATTACATGGCTTTCTTCACTACTTCTCCTATTGTCATTTAGGCCTACCTCTAGCTCTTTCAGCTCCTTCAATCTATAGGCCTTTGTTGAACACGGCCATACCACCTCAAACAGCTTTATCGGAGCTTATCATGATTTTGAGCAACTCCCAAATCAGCCCTAATAGGGTCATTCCTTTATCCTTCCTACTTTTGCCACTCATCCATCTTAGCATCCTTATCTCTGCTACACATAGCTTATCAATATGACACTTCTTAACTGCCCAACATTCTACCTCGTACATTATAGCCGGTATAACGATTGTTTTATAAAACTTTCCTTTAAGCTTTAAAGGAATACGTAGGTCACACTACACCACTTACGCACCTCTCCACTTCATCCATCCTACGTTAATCCTCTGTGAAACATCATACTCTATATCGCCTTCTTAATTTATGATTGATCCTAGATACTTAAAATGACCACTTTACGGTACCTCTTTTTCCTTAATCTTCACCATTTCATTATCCATTGTAGTATGACTAAAGTTACACAACATATACTCTGTCTTTGTTCTACTTAGTTTAAAACTTCTTGATTCCAAGGTTAATCTTGATAGCTCCAGCTTAGTGTTAATACCAGCTTTTGTCTTGTCCACCAAAACAATATTTCAACTAAGTTTGCCGAGAATCAATGGATTTAATGCCGACTTGCATCACTGTCAATCTTATCTAGCGTGCACAATGTATTTCTTATATCTATGCTCAAAAAATATGTGACGGACCCTTCTCACGTGTTAAATTATAAACCTCTAGAGTTAAAGGAGGACTTGTCGTATAAAAAAAGTACCCATACAGATTTTAGATAGTAAACAACAAGTACTTCAGAACCAAAGAATCTCTCATGCAAAGGTACTTTGGAGGAATCACACTGTTCAAGAGGTGTCATTGGAATGAGAAGAGGATTTCAAGGATGCCCCCATCCATGGAAGAGTATTAAATTGTCCAAAGTTATGTTTTAATTAGAGTCTAATTTCAAGGAATTAGATTCAATTTGAGTTAATTGAACCAATTAAGGTTCAATTATGATTTGCTTGATTTAAAGGGAACCAATTAGTTCATTGAACCATTGGATCCATACTTGGTTCAATGGAATAGACGATGGGTTAGGATATGGATGTAAAGAGATGAAGGCAAAGGTGAGATGGTAAGTAAGGGACAAAGGCACCCACGTCAAAGGAAAATTCATTTACATGCATGAGTCAAAGACAGGTAAAGTGGGGTTTTCGTAGGGAAAGAATAATGAGATTTTTATATAAAGAAGAGGGGTTTTGTTCCCTCATACGAATGAGCTTCTTTCATTCCTTGCTTGTAGTAATATATATATATATATATATATTTTGATGTGCTCAAATTTCCTCGATTCTTTTTGTATCTCTCTCCTCTAGCTTGGAATTTGACAATCTTGACGGACCTGAGTGAAACAATCTTCTTTCTATTTACTAACTGATTTCAGGGAGGACAAACAAGGTAGTTATCTACTTGTCCTTTTCTTTTAAGATGTAGTAACACACTTACATTCTATATCACATATTTTCTTTTAATTCTATCTTTTGATACCTTTCTAATATTTATGCTAACGACAATTTTAATCTAAGAAGAATAAAACGAATGAACAAGTTTATATGCAGGTTGGCCTAAATGATACTCCCAGATTTTTTATTGGAAAATAAAATGTAGGTTTCTTTGTTATATACTGGAGTCTATTAATTGTACTCCTTATTTCTCTCTTCTATAAAAGTGACTTTCTTGGCTAATTCTCTTTTCTTCTGATTAATGGATTCTTAATTGTTGAAAACTAAATTCTGGTGAAACCATAACATTTTCCATTGTGGTTTTCACCCTTAAATGTCAGCACTGAGCTGTTGTTGCTAGCAGTAAAAATTCCCTGGCAACCGTAGGTACTATTGGGTTGGGGCCTGGGGGATGTGGTATCTTAGGCATCTGTCCAGTACTAAATAAGCCAAACTTGGGTATAGCACTCCTGGAAAATAAAAACTCGTGAAAGAGCATATAACTTAATTTTGTTTCCTTCGCACATAAGAAAAATTATTATGTTACAATGATATGCTCCATATACAATAGAACAAGTATAACTAAAGAGCACATAGAGCCTTTTTCTGGCTGTGTGGTTACCTAGCCCCAAAATGACAGCCTAAATACAAGTTTGGTTGCCTGTTCAGGCGCTAGATGCCGTAGGCATATATTTCGTTCAAGTTTTAACCATCAAAAACAAGAATCTTACTTGTACTGTCATTCTAAAGGACCTCTGTTACTGAATCATATTTCTTTATTCTGATTTCAGAACACTGTTAAGCCCTCAAATTGCTGTATTTCATTACATAGTTCCATATTGATTCTGTTTGATTCTTTGAAAACCATGATATGGAATTCTGGTTTTCTGTCAAAATTTCAGTTTCCCATTTTAACAAGGATTCTTCGTTATTCTTAACACTGACCATTGGATTGTTCTGAACTTTACTGAAGTATTCTCCCTGCTAAACTGTCCACTAGACCAGGAAATTGGACACTTCTGACCAGTCTTTCTTCTATTTTAATTATTTCTCCGTTGCTGGTTACTTTTCCTATCCTGTGATTCTGGAAATTATTCGGTGATCTAAACCCTAGTGTCTTGGTTGATTTAGAATCCCATCAATTGATATCAGAGCTATGACTAGACGTGAACTATCCAAGATATGACTGAGAAATACAGACAACTTTCTTGTGATATGGCTGCCCTGCTACAATAGGGGGGGTGAGTCTTCCCATTCCCCTAGACCTGAAAATCCCAGGACTGATTAGGGAATGCCTTTCCAGTCTTCTGCAAACAATACCATGAGAGCTTTAGGGAGAGGACCACAGAGAGTACCTATACAGAAGCCTACTTATAGGATACTTTGCATACTGTACTTGATGCTGGTTTCTTTTCATATCCTGCAATTCTGGAATTATTTGGTGATCTAAACCCTAGTGTCTTAGGTGATTTAAAATCCATCAAATGGTATTCTGGAAATTATTTGGTGTTGGATTCTGACACCCACAGTCATATCTATGTAATCTTACGACTTGCTAATAGAAGAAAATAAAAAGGAAAAACCGTTATGTTAGCCTACATATAAGCTCTTCTGGTTACTGCAGTGTGTAGAGGTACTTTACAGTGGGACCCATCCTTCAATTGGAAGCAGGGTCCACTGTAACGAGGCATCCCTTCTGCACATGCTAGCATTCCCACGCTTCTCTAGTCCTCCAAGAGAGATCCTGGCTCTTCCACTCAATAATAGTCCAGTTTAACTTTGAGTCTTTTGGCTCGAACTTTTACACCCCATATCTTGATGATTTAACTCTTGAAGGGACTTTACTTGTGATCCAATTCATTCAATTTGAACTCTTAAGGATATGATTGAATCATTTGATCTTGATGCATTTTATCACGATGATATTCATTCCTCAATTATTATTATTATTATTATTTTTTATCAATGATGATATTCATTAGTAATTTTATGAGCTTTATGATGCTTATAAATTATGAATTTTGTGTCCTGAGCATTATACAGGTTCGTGATAGTTGATAAGCACTCGCTGAGCACGTTTTTTTATTTTTATTTGCATTTCATCTTAGTACCACACCACAATTGGGCTTTGGGGTTCTCCAGATGGTGTCGGGATGGCCATGTGGCAGGTTTCACCAGTATCATATGTACAACTGTCGAACCCATCTCGTCCTGTGTTAACATGCACCATGATCAACAATTTTACAAGGTAAAGGGAGCAGGTCCCATGAGGGGCAAGGCAGGATCCTGGGGTTCGTCAGCATATCTTATTTTAGCATGATATAGTTCACCCAATACCCTAACCATTAGGGGCCGGACAGGAGAGGGTGGGTGAGGACACTGGTTAAATCTTTTTTATTGTGATAGATAACGAGATGATATTATTCGAAAGAGAGGACCCCCATGAGGCCGGGGCATCAAGGGCCCGCACAAGGGACTACACAGTAGGATATGCCCAAATATAATGAATCTTTATGTACACCTCCTCCCCTAGCCAATTCATCTGCCTGAACTGGCAGACCTCATTCTCCAAGAAGAATATAAGTTTGAAGTTTCCTTGATCTTTAAGGAACTTGCCTTTTCTGGTCAGGTGCATGTATCTCCATGGCCTGCTTTAACTTTCAGAATTTTCTTCCCTGAAAAGGTTTGTTGATCCTGTTGATCATTCATGGAGTCCATAGATTTACACGACTGGAAATGCCACAAGGGCTGTCTGGTTGCAAGTAAGGAAGGGAAGTGAAATCAGTTTAAACATGAAAATGAAAACTTTTATCATCATTACTGTGTAACTCCTTTAAACTCTAAATAAGGTGATAAAACTTTTCAAACAGAATCCTTTGGTTGCCCTTATTAAATCCAAGGAATTTGATTGCAAAATGTAAAGTTTAATAACCAGATTTGGAATGTTTTGAAGTTAGTTACACAATTATTTTAGGTAATGATTACAGAAGTTCCCGTTTTAGTTTTGATTTAATTTTACGTTCCTTCCCTTTCTGTCTCTTGCAACAAGATGAAGCCAAAGGAAATTTCATGAGGCTTGCACCGGCACCATGTGTCTGTGCTCCATAGAGCAAAGAAATGCATGTGCATCTTGCTTGCACAACTGTCTAATGTGAATTTGTATTGTTTGTAAGTGAAGCTTTTAGAATGGGATTTTCTTATTGACACCGCCAAAGGTGTAAACATATTTGTAACCTTACTTTTTACCCTTTTAGTATAACGTACTTTTTTTCCCCATGAGGGTAAATATAGTCATTTCACAAATATAAAAAAATGTGCAAAACAATGACAACTTTTGATAGGTGTCAATCGGTCGGGCCGGGCCTGGCCGGTCTTGGTCAAGCCTAGTCGGCTCGGCCAATTTCTAAGGCTGCACTGTGAACGCTTGTTTAGCTAAACGGGCTTAGCTAACGTGGGCATGGTACGGTTAATAATCAGGCCGGTCGGTCTCGGGCTTTAAATGGGTCCTCTTTAAAATTGGTCTCTTAAATATGCTTGAAGAGGAATACCAATAAAATGAGGCAAAGATCGGCATAGTAAAGAAAAAGATTCCATAGTTAAAATGGATTAAGCCAAAGATGGACACAGTAACTAAATTACTAAGGTACTCGATCTTTAACCCATGAAACTCAAATCAATTAAACTATCTACATAACCCAAGTTTAGCAAGTTCAAATCAATTAAACCATACATAAAAATTATGAATGTTTATATAACAATTACCACAATCTCAATTGTACATATCACATAGCCTTAGCATTAATAGTATTAAAAAAAATTAAAATAATACAAGTAGTATTAAAGGGGTCGGGCTAGGTCGGGCCTAAAGGAGTCGGTTCAAATCGGGCTTGTAAATGTGTCGGGCTGGTCGGGCGCCCGTCGAGCTAGGTGGCTACACCGTGTACTACCTATTTCTAATTGTGTCGGGCTTATTAATAGGGCCGTTCTAGATCAGGCTATAAATGTGTCGGGCTCGGTCGGGCTTACCGGTGCGGGCTTGGAATTGACACCCCTTGAGTGATACGTCACTTTCAAATTATTTGTCCCTTGTCTTTTGGGAATAAGACAAGGGACAATTAATGAAGGTGTCAAGTTCTAAATACACCTTTAGAGATGTCATTTAGATACTCCCTTTAGAAATATATCAACTAAGTTTGCTGAGGATCAGTGGATTTAATGCCGTATTTTGGTCAGCTTGCTGACATAGATAATACTATATTGATATCCCCTTAAAAAATGTGATGACTAGGCCTAATCAGTACCATGGTTTCCGGTGCTTTGATTGTCAATATCTATAAATTCTGAAGTAATTTTATGTATGCATATGGATCTAGTAAGAAAATTGGATGTGGAGGCATTACATTGTTCAGCACTATGTTATTACTGCTATGCATGTTGCGAGGAAGATTTTGTCCGTCTTGACTGGAAAACATTTTGGCTATTATATTGTCACAGATTTTGGTATCTCCATCATCATTCTGATTTTTCTTTTGTAGGTTCACTATGAGGAAATCATGTCCGTTTCAGCTTATTTGGATAGAGTTTTGGCAGTGGGAGCCACGAAAGCTGCCGTAATAGCAGATGCTACTCTCAACAATATCTACCAAGAGATCAGATTCCACAGAAAGAATTTTTGTGAGGTCAGTATGAAAGCGACCTTAATGTTGACTTTTGGTAGATCCTATCGACACCTAAAGGTAGATCCTATCAACACCTAAAGGCCACATGTTTCTTGGTAATCCTCCAAAACACATTATTATAAAGTGAAACGATCACTTTCAAGGTCTCACAGGGAGCTACTCTGTTGATTGTGTTATATCCTAATATTCCTTTATGTTCATTGATTCTGGTATCTGGTAGTTGATGCAAACTCATCTTGTAAATTTCTAGTAGAAAATCATCTTTGCTCTATTGTTTGTAAATTTAAATAAGATTTCTATCAGCATGCCAAGAATTGGAGAAAAATAGCCTTTTAATGTTTTAGATGCCAGTGCGATGCAATGAAGCTGTGGATTTAGTGTTGAGGTTATGGCCCCTTTCAAGTCCTCGACAAGTGAAATGTTGGTTTAGTTAAAAGTACTTGGGACATATTATTTATCAAGTACTCTGCATAGTCGGGGTCAGATTGGTGGGTTCAACTCACAAAAGACAAGGTAGTAATGGAACATGAGAATCACGAAAACTACGACAGCTATTACACTGTTACTGTGGAAGCCCTAGGATGAAGTTTCCTTGCACTAGACAGCCAAGTTTGAAGTTCATATTACACCCATGCCCCCTCCCAAAAAAAAAAAAAAAAATCTACAACATCCATATAATGGCTGAACATGCCATAATTCCTCCCCCTTCCTCCTGGATGTCTTTATCTCATTATGTCTAGAAGGTATTCTGCTAAAAAAAATATGCAAAGGGAGTTGTGAAGGATAGTATGATATAGTTTCCAATAGAAACGTGTGATACTTGCTATGGTAGAATAAAATGACGCACATAGTGAGCTTCTGGATCATACGATGTAAAAATAATTCCAAGCTCCCCCACCACCCCACCCACCCACCACCCACCCACCCACTCACTCACCCAACCAAAAGGAAAAAAAAAAAAGAACAGAATGAGAAAAAAGGGGGTATCTTCAGATCCAGCACCATAGGAATAGGTCATGAATCTTTGGGGTGGGGGGGGGGGGGCGTTATAGGCCAGAAAAAAGAGAGTTCACACAATCACACCATATCACCATAAGCAGGAAGGCAATTAAAAGAGAAAACATTCAGCACCTTGTATATTTGTTCCTCTTATTTTTATTATTTATTTATTTATTTATTTTTTGGTTGGAATTAAAGATAAACCCATGGGCTGTTATTAGGGTTTATCATGTCCAGGGTGGTGATTCTTATCTATACAAGCGATGGTGATTGAAAGAAAGAATCATGATCTGTCCAAGAAAAACGCATCCATATTTTGATCCCACTCTTCCCACCAACAGCTTTTGTTTCTTTAACAAATGAGTGGATGTGACCACATTTGCAGAAGATCAGGGGAGTAACATGACAGGAGGGAGAGCAACAGTAAGCGAGATCCTACCTTGCAACTTTGTATCATCCCCTTGCCTGTGTCTCTGGTGGTGGTAGAGGAATAAAGTAAATGTATGTGTCTCAACAATTCTTGCCCTTTCAACCTTTTGCTCAGAAATTGGACAGTGCAAGATATGACAAGAGCCAAATGCCCCCATTTATAGCCAAAGCACTCATTGCAATCATTATTGGGATTTTTCTCTCATTTCCCTTTTGTTCATTTCATGATTCTTCTCATTATTCTTGTAATTTATTCTCCACTCATAAAAATTCACCTAGCATTGTGATGAGGAACCCATGAGTTAGAAAGGGAACAATGCATTTAGAACATTATGATCCATTATTCTAGTGTATGAATTAGCTTTTTGTTCAATAAACATTTTATATCTATTTGATGAGTAAAGTCTGAAGCCTGGGCAGTGTCCCATAATTGTGGTCCATTAGATCTGAGATGAGAATGCAACAATTGACAATTGAAACATCTTATAACATGTCACATAGATCAATTCACCTCAAATTTCCATGTGCCTATGTAGTTACTGTGTACTCAGATTTGGCAGGTTATTATCGGTGAACCAGGTTACGATCGGTGATCCGTCGTCCTTGCAACACCACTATATCTGGGATTGCAGTGACTTAATCAGGTTTGAGGTGTGTTTCTTGTTTCATTTGGTATGCCCAGGAGGTGAACCTTGTGGTAGACCTTCAACATTCTTTTAGTGACAATTTCTACATTATTTCTGTCTGGGTATGAAGATCAACTGATGATCATATACATTGAAGAAATAAATGGGTAGGGGCAACAGAAAATAGCAGAAGTTGGATCTGAATTTTGATCTGTTCATTGATCTGATCAGGACCCTACTTTTATTGGCTACCTGCCTGAAGTCAGATATACTTGGAATGGTTTAGAGAGAATCTCTTAACCAAGGGTTAATTCGGGTGGTTGGATGGGACTCAGAAAGAGTGTATATGACCTTCCACAATAGGGATGGTTAGGTAATGATGAGATTGTGTGGTGGAGTCACTATTCCAGGAGTCAAATCACAGTGTGTCAAACACAGGAGTGAAGGAAAACTTTTTCCTTCATTTATATGATTAATCTAGATGAAAGGTTTTCCTGAGGAATCTAACTCTCTATTTGCACAGTATGTTCTGTTCTATCTATCTTTGGGTAAAAGCTCCTCACCACCCCCAGCTGAAGGGAGTAAGAAATGGTGTTAGAAATGTCTTTTTATTATTTCTCAACTAAGTGGAGGCTCATTTTGCAGAAAATATTGGGAAAAATAAGTTTGTTTTAGAAGGGTATGTAACAGAAATCCTTAGAAACTATGAATTGCAGAATCATGTTATGCATTTCAATTAATTTCTTAAAGTAGAACCCTAATATGATTCTTATGGAAGTAAGAAAATGTAATATTAGCCTATTGTAGAACAACAAACAACAACAAAACTCAGTCTTATTGTTATCTCAAGTTCTCAACTAAATGGGATCGGTTACATGAATCCATAAAAGTATAAAATAATTATCGAAGATTTTTTTTTCTTGGTGGGGATAGGAGGTTCCCTCCTTTCTTTGGTGGGCAACTAAACTTCATTGTCAGTATCATCTTCTGATGGTTCTATATTCTATTCTGAAGTCCAAACCCACTTTTGTTGTCGTTCTTAAAAAGTCCAAACCCACTTGATTTTTCTTTCCTGCTAAAGGGATAGAAAAAAGGACAGTTTTTTTTTTTTTTCTTTTTTTATTCTTCTGATGCAATTATGAAAGATATTCTTGGTAGTTAGCTAATAATAACTGTCATCTCCAAAACTTTTTCACAGAATTTTGGAATACTGTGACCACTTTTGGCTGTCCCAAAAGCACTAAGCTTAATTTGAAGCTTTTTAGAAACGAACTTGTCCTTCATCTTCAAATTTCCCTGATCCTTACCCATATATGTGTGTGTATATATATATATAATTAACAAAAGTATGAATGGATCAGAACATACTTGTATTTCAATTAAATCCAGTCCTCTCACGTCTCTTCTATCATTTCTGCCATAGTGTGTCCCCTCATATTCTCTTTTTGGTTGTTGTTTCCATTGTTAGAAGGTTCCAAACATTTTAAGTCCAATGTGGGAAGACGAATAAACAACAGAGCATAATCCAGACACCCTTGCTATATTGGAATATACTCATCCAACTAAAAAAATTTACTTGGGTGTTAAGATCATAACCATAGTTCAAGGTATTAGTATCGCATACAGTAGTGGTAGTATTGAAAAGGGAGGGTAAAATGCTCCACAAAACAAAGATATTGGTATTTTTGAGGTACCGATATGCTATATGCTGAGATCGATATGGGTACAAATACTGATACCTAAGACCTTGATCACAACCTATGTATTGATATTTTACCATGTATTTTCAATAATTCATTTAATTTCAACAATTTCTCAAAAATTTAAAATCTGAGGTAGGATTTTTGTGGTCAGTGCACGTGTGGAAGCTTCCATGAAAGGATCACCTAATTTGCTAATGGAGAGTTTTCATAATTTCAATTGTTGAATGCTGAGGACAAGGTTTGGACGGCAACATATTTCATAGCAAAACTCACTCATTTATTCTCACTCATGTATTGGAATCTTTCCATCTAAAAAAAAAAAATTGGAATCTTTAACTTTTCACACAAAAAAAAAAAAAAAAATTGAATTTCTTAATGAATCTTTCAAGCTTTGTTGGGCCACATTGTTTTCAAACTTGACAAGTATGCCATATCAGGCAATAGAGGAAGCCTGTCCTATGTGGGTTGTGTAGAAAACTAAAGCCTAAAATCCAATTGGACTAAAATTAGTACGAGTAGACTGGTGTGACCAACATATTAAAAAATTTTAAAGGAAAAAGTTTTCCTTCATCGTGCCGAAGGGTTAACCACACCATCTTAGGGGATCACAAACCCCTATAGAGTGTAGTATGTTCTCCAAAATATCTTTCCGATACCCTCCGGTGCTTATATGAAGCCCCGCGATTAAGGGATTCCGTCTCATTGTGGCTAAAGAAAAATTCGGTCCAAGTTTAAATGTTCAAAAATCATAATAAATAATAAATGAATGGTAAGTGGTAGACAAGCTGAAACTGCATGGACTTGTAGAGTTGCGAGTGACATATTAGGGATATGATCTCTCTGATTAGTAATCCTTGTATCAATCCTCCTAATGGATACCAAACAAGTCATGTAATGCCCAAATCTATCCATAGGTAGACTTGGTTTGGATGCAAGGAAAATTAAAGGGAAGAGAAGTGAAACTTTTCGAAGTTTAAAAAAGAAAAAAAAAAAAACCTTTGTATTCATTACTGGACATGAATGTATAAATTATTTAAATTTCTTATCATATTTAGTAATGATACTTTATAGATGTCATTTGAAATCTAAAGGGGTCTCATCCTCCCGCACTTAGGTGTTAAGTTTGAAATAAACTTAATTTCTTTATGAACCACGAGAAAAGGGAAGGGAAAAAGATTGAAGATTTCAATATAAATGAGAGTTCCATTGATAAATTCTAGGTCGTTGCAAATACAAATGAAAATTACCTTTCCATCGATACTTTGTGTGTAATCAAATTCTTTAGTAATATAAATATGGTTAAGCAAAGAAGGGATATAGTCTCTATTGCGCATATATTGGCAGTGAAAAGTGAAAACCCTCATAAAGGGCTAAATGATACATTATCAAACGTTGTCTAATCTTTTTTCATTTCAAGAGATTCTAGCCCTGTCACTATCTATTCTTGAACCCTGAAACATACGATATGCTTCTCCAAATGGAATATCTTGTTTACATTGAGACTTTAATAATTTGACATCGACTAAATTATTGAACTTTTAATTATGATGTGTAATACCATTTCTTACTTTTAATGAGACAAATATTGATTAATGATAAAAAACACACTGATACTAATACATATCCATCGTATCACCTAGAATTGGATGGTTTTGCCCTAAAAATTACAGATTTTTTTTTTTTTGTAAAAAAAATTACAGATACCAATATTACCGATTCCTAAGACCAAAATTATACCCTTTCTAAAATCCATGTTATAAGACTACTTTACATCTAAAGTGGCACACAAATTCAGTTGCAGTGGGGACCCATAGGATCTGGTTCTAAGGGATTAACAAATGGAATTTGTCGGGCAGAAAGGGCGTAGTGGCTTACTTACTTTGCCCTAAAACCCCTTTTCTTGTTTGATAAAATTCCAAGTTTTTTTTTTTTTTTTTTTTTTTTTTTTTTGGATTCCATGTGCGGCCAGCCCACAGTTTCAATGATAATGGACAATGAAGTATGTAACAAAATTCGATCCGGTTGATCCGGATTCGGATTTGGATTAGGATTCGGGTCTATCATGTATTGTGCTGTGCTGTCAACAGTTGGAATGTTGGATGAACATCTGGGTCTGAGGTGGAGGTGGAGGTGGAGGCGGAGGCAGTGGCATTTTTGTTTTCTTTTGTTTTTTATTTTTTTGTTTATTTATTTATTTATTTTTTTATGAAATGAAGGCATTTTATGTCAGTATCCCAAAAATCCAAATTGTTGACAACTCACTCAAAACCATTTTAGGTAAAATGCTCTTCTTCCCTTCCTATAAAGATCTCTGTCTCATCACCCACCCTATGATCAGGGCTAATGATATATATATATATATATATAGATATAGAGAGAGAGAGAGAGAGAGAGAGAGCATGTATGGCATATATGTGAATCATGTGTTGTGTCTATCTACATTCTATACAAAAATTTACATCTTTAACCCATTTTAGGGACCTGAAAATCTGATATTAATGTTATGAGGATTCTCCCTCTCTCTCTCAGGTTCCCAAGAGAGGAAGACGCTAATATAGCTTTTTAGTTAGCGTTTTGCTTATGTATGTGAATCATGTGATGTGTCTATCTACATTCTATACAAAAATTTACATCTTTAATCCATTTTTAGGGACCAGAAAATCTGATATTAATGTTATGAGGATTCTCCCTTTTGTCTCTCAGGTTCCCAAGAGAGGAAGACGCTATTATAGCTTTTTAGTTAGCGTTTTGCTTACGTAACTTCTCTCCCTCTCTCTCTTACTTCTTGCTATATATACCCCTCTTTGGATTCTGGGTTTGGTATGGTGTGTTTCAATTTCCGCTTCACTTGCTTCTCAAGGTTTCTAAGTCCATACCTCTTGCATTGTGTAAGCCTCCTTCTTCACAGAAAATTTACAATCCTCCTCCTCCTCTTCCTCCTCTTCCTCAGATAGTTCTTCTGCTCAATCTCAACATTTACTTCAATGGAAAGGTATCAGCTCAGACGCCAGGTTGCCGTTGTGAAGCAGTCTCTCTTTGATCAGGTTCATTTTTTTTTTTTTCACTTTGCCCTCAAGTTTCTTGCAAGTATAAGGTATAGGAATAGGGTTTTCATTTTCTTCATTAATTGAAAATGACTTCCTCTCTTTTAATTTCTTGTTATGGTGGGGTTGGAGCTTGGGTTGGGGTGTCCATCCATGGAAGGTAAGAGATGAGTTCATGTGTCAAGATTGTTAAGGTATTAGGAGTTAGAGAGCTAGTCCCACCTTTGGTGCATGGTGGGTTCGTATATTTGAGGAGCTTTCTCCACCTAATGTCTTAAGCTTTTGGGTTCTCCCGTTATCTTTTCACGTGTTGAAGCCTCATTCCACCTACACAGGACTGTAGGGGGTTAAAGAGTTATAGACGTCACACATCGGTTTATTTGGGTCTTTGGTACCTTCATATACTTGAGGAGCTCTCTCCAGCTAATGACTTAAGGTTTTGGATTAGACTCTCCAACACACATATTGATTTGGAGACAATTCGTAAGAACAAGGCAAATGAGATTTTTGGTATTGGAGTCATCACTCTATCTACCAATGATGCTAAGCATACACTTTTATATGATGTTCATATGTTTCATTATGTTTTGTCCTTTAAGAGATAAAGCCTCATAATTTTTTCTCATGTACAAGTAAACTAGTAGTAAGATGCAATTAATGTTTATAACTGAAAATATGAATGGATTTTTTCAGGGATATCTTGATGAACAATTTGTTCAATTGGAGGAATTACAGGATACCGATAACCCTAATTTTGTGGAGGAAGTTGTCACATTGTTTTTTAGGGATTCGGCCCGAATGATTGTTAACATAGAGCAGGCAATGTAAGTCAATTTCAGATATTTGCCTTCTATTCACCAAATTATAGTTGGATTAGTTCTTTTTGTTTGGTGAAGGTTGGATTAGTATTTAACTCTTACGAATATTGGTCTATGCAGGGAACGTAGTCCCCTTGATTTCAATAGGCTGGATAACTACATGCACCAGTTCAAGGGTAGTAGCTCAAGGTAATGTATATTTAAAAAGGAAAAAAAAAAAAAAATTAAGTCATGAATCATAAAAAGTGGATCCTAATCATAGGATATTATGATGTGTGTGATGTGTGTCTATTCTGGATCCACAAATATATATGCATGGATTCTAGTCCTATGGTTTTCATTTTAATATAAATCTCATGGCATTGCTTTCTTTAAAAAGTTAAGGGAAAAGGTTCTTTGAGATGCCGAGGCAAGGTATCTCACTCATTCTCATATGAAATGACCTTGATGCCCTTCTATGTACGATATTTTTTTGTCACACCTCATTGGTGCACTTCCCTATACCACTTACTAGAGAATCTCTCCCAAAAGTTAAATAAATACCTAGAACGTAGAAGAGACCAAATCTTTATGCTTGTGCAGCACGAATATTGCAGGATTTATCCTTGTGGGACAGATCAAGGAAGTGCATCGTGGGTTGATGAAGAAACATCAAAAGGGTGTTTTGGTAATTCCACACTTGAAAAAGTGAATCAATACCATGGGCTATGAGAATGATGGTGGCATTATGTGGGGGAGGTAGGGAGGAGGAGAAAAGATGTTGATGTCACTACTCATATTCCCTTTATCTTCAGTGTTTGTTGGGAAGATTCTTGTTATTTGGTTAAATTTTGTTTTGGGAAAGCTCTTCTTTGGTGGATTACCTAGTTAGATATCTTTGCTAGATGACCTCTAGTTTCTCCTAGCTAATTAGTATTAGGTGACTCTGTCAATGCTGCAGACACCCTAGCTCAATACTTGGCAATGTAGTTCCCAAGTCCAACTCAGTCTCCTGGCTGGAATCTATGAGGAACTGTGTGTGACATGTCCAACAAAGAGCCCTTTGCAGCCCTAATTTGATTTCTTTTGTACAATAAGTGGCAGTCTTCTTTATCTTGTAAAAAATATAAATGGTAATGCAAAGCTTTCATGCAAACATTGTAATGATGTCTTATATGACCTACGTCGGATGGTAACAAGCTCAGTGTAAGCATGGTTACACGAATAATATTCCTTTAAACTATGCTATAATTTTAAGTTTATGGCGAATCTCGTTACTTGCCACTTGTTAAAGCATTAAAATTGTTGCTGCAGCATTGGAGCTAAAAAGGTTAAGGAGGAAAGCACACAGTTCAGGGAATACTGCAGGACAGGAAATGCAGATGGGTGAGTACCCCCTCTACTTTTTCCTATTTCACTGTGGTGATCAGTGGACACCCAATTGGACCTTAATGTCCTGCTCAAACACTAGATTATCTCACTAACCCAATCTTTGTTCCATCTAAAAGAACTGTTCTGGCCATTTCATTCTTTTAATTGGAAGGCATGCAATTATTTGCAGATGCATGAGGTCATTCCAACAAGTGAAGAAAGAACATGCAACTTTGAAAAAGAAGCTTGAATCTTACTTTCAGGTTTCTGGCTATTTCAAAATCCAAATTTTCTACTTCATTTTTGTTAATTTCATAGTTTGATTTCAAGAACATTAATGATGGAGTCATTATTGATTTATTTTAATTTCTTGTGTCTTTATATTTCAGCTTGCAAGACAAGCTGGACCTGCAGAGACAGCAGGTCTCCCAGTTAGGAACTGATGAGCAAGGATGATCAATATTTGAAGCTTATCATGTCAATGTGGACTGAAACTTGTACCAGACCAACCAATATGAAAGGGGCTTCATAGATTTCCAGAGTTTAAGATGACCCATAGTATGATGAGTTGGAAGTGTTACTTAATGTTTGACTTCATATTTCCTTTGATCTTAATAATAATGCTTCATATCTAAATTTCTGTTTTGTGTTTATGGGCTTATGGGTTTTAAGGCTATATCATTCTTATTATGGATTATGGACTAGTAAATATACAACATACATGGACCAACTTGGCCTGAGGTAGTTGCAATTTGCAGTACATGGTTTAGGTTTGTTGAAGAGTGGCTAGATTGAAGAAGGCTCCTTGCTTGCTCTTAAGCTGAGCGTAGGTTCCTCTTTCTACCACCTTCCCATCTGCTACAAATGCAATGGAGTCCATCTTCTTGATGGTGTTAAGTCGATGTGCGACGACAATGGTTGTCCTCCCCACCATGATTCTATCCAAAGCCTCCTGGACAACTTGCTCAGACTGCACATCAAGAGCACTTGTAGCCTCATCTAGTAGCAGTATTGTTGGGTTTCTTATGATCGCTCTCGCTATTGCGATCCTCTGTTTCTGTCCTCCTGATAATTGTACTCCTCGCTCCCCACATTCCGTCTCGTATCCATCTTTTAGTGATCTACACAAGAGGGTATTTTGAGTCATTGAGAGATTAAAACAGAGTATATACATTTGGTTGAAGATATTGAAATGAACTTACGAGATGAAGTCATGAGCATTAGAAGCTTTGGCAGCCTCTACCACCTCATTCTCTGATGCTTCTTGCTTTCCAAAAACAATGTTGTCCCTTATGCTGCCCGAATAGATGACAGGTTCTTGGCTGACTAGAGCTGTGTGGCTCCTATACCATCTGATGTCCAGTTCTCTTATGTCCACTCCATCCACCTTCACTCCCCCCCTCTCAACATCATAGAACCTCTGTACTAGTCCGATCACCGTCGATTTACCACACCCGCTTTTTCCGACCAGCCCCACACTCATCCCTGGCTTAACCTCCAAGCTCATCTGCCGCAACACTAGACAGTCCGGTCTACCTGGGTATGCGAAATCAACTTTCTTCAATTCTATCCCACCGCTTATCCACTCCAACTTCCTACCTCCATTCTTGCCTTCTTCACCACCCGCCTGTTTAGAATCTCGCATCATTAATTCAACCCACATACAAAAATTTCACGCAAAAGCAATTATCTCACATCAGATGTGAATAGGCATTTAAAGATTTGGACACATTCTCCTCCATGCTTAGCTAGTAAGGGTGAGTTGTACCCGAGTCCTAATAAGATGTGAAAAGCCAATGTGGAGCATATTAGGACTTGGGCACCCTCTCCTTAATGGCTAGATTGGGCACCCTCTCCTTAATGGCTAGATTTTAAGGGTAATGCCCTATGTGAGAGGAATGAATGAGAAAGATCAGTGGTTAGTTTCTTACCTGATAGGAGCCTGGAATGAGGGATTCCCTGTCGAGGACCTCGAAGACGGATGCCACGGCGGTTGCCCCCTTTGCGAGGTCAGAAGTCATGCTACCAGCCTCAGCAATGACCTTGCCTGTACTCACCAATATGAAGAACGTCTTAAACACAGCCCCTGCAGGTATCTGCCCTGCCTCCACCAATTTACCCCCAAACCAAAAATCCAGCGCCCAAGACATGAATGTCAAGCACTGAGCCGAACCCATCCCTATCCCTGCCAACCATGCCTTCTTCCTTGCTTCCTTCCTTGGATCCTCCTGAGCTTCCTCGAACAACTGGAGCACCTTCCCTACACTCCCAAAAGAAGTTACAATCCTGTGATTATAAACTGCTTCTACAGCAATCTGGGTACTCTGGTTCTGTGCCTTTATGAAATTCAAAGAAATACTAGAAAGCAAAACTTTTCTTGTATAGAAACAGAGGATCGTCAATGGTTGAACCGCAATCATCACCAATGCAAGCTTCCAAGCCACAATTAAACCCATTACCATTGCAACCGTGACAGCCGATGTGGTCTGCAACAAAAGTGATACCCTGTCTACCACTAATGACTTCACCATGGAAGCCTCATTGCTCAACCTGGAGCACAAAGCTCCACTCGAATTCTCCTCTTCATCAAACCATGCCGCTTCGAATGTCAAGATCTTCTCTAGCATTCTCAATCGAATCCTCTTGGTTAAATGCTCACCCATGTAAGCAAAATTATAATGTTGGGTGAGGTTCACAATGATGGAGACGAGGGAAAGAGAGCAGAAGATGAGGGCATATGTGCGGATGTGAGCACGCATCTGATCGTGGTTTTGGAGGAAGAAAGCAGAGATCATACCTCCAATGGTTAAGGCATAAACGGGTTGAACTGAGCCAAAGACGATTGCAGAGAGACTACCCATGACACCCTTCTTCCATTCAGGGGAATTGAGGAGTAGAAGTCGAGAGAATGATGGAGGAGAGCGAGAGGCGGCAGACTTCATATTCTGGTCGTCGTAGTTCACAAGGGTGGCCATTGGAGAAGCGAACGAAGCAGGGCTTGATCGAATACTAAAGCGGCCGGTGCTGCTTCTGGTCACAGAAGAAGGCAAACGGGATTCACGTTCTTGATCGTCGCTGCTGAATTGCCTCTGTAGTTTTGCGAGTCTGGCATAGTGACCGTTTTTTCGGTTGATGAGGTCGTTATGAGACCCCATTTCTATGATGCTTCCCCCACTCACCACTGCTATCTGGTCTGCATTCCTTACTGTAGAGAGCTTATGTGCAACCACCTGCCAAAGCCCACAAAGCCCACAAAGCCCACAAAGCCACAGAGTGAGAAGATTGGGATACAAATGGGCCTGAATATCAACCCTTATTGGGCTGGGCTGGGCTTTTTTATGGGAAGAGGTTATAGCATACCAAAGTGGTTCTCCCCATGGAGGCTTGATCTAGTGCATTCTGAACCATAGTCTCAGATTCTGAATCAAGGGCACTGGTGGCTTCATCCAAGAGGAGAATTGCAGGGTTCTTGATGATAGCCCTAGCAATGGCAATCCTTTGCTTTTGTCCACCAGAAAGAAAAGCTCCGCGTTCACCGATCTGTCACAGTTTGATTTTTGAAAGTTGTTAAAGAAGGAAGCAACTAGGGTAAAGATTTGATGGTGGGGATAAGGCCACTTTGGGTGTGTCTACTTTATAAGTTAGCGAAGAGTGGGAATCCCTTGGACTGCAAGTACCAAACCAAAGTGACAAAGCTGATGAGAGGTGGTAGGGCATCCCTTTCATTTCATTGTCACAACCCACTTATCGTTGGGCCCATGGTTTTGGAGCCCACACAACCTTTCTGTCAGTTTGGGGAGGAACAAGATGATGGGATGGGGTAAATGGGTAAGGGTAACTCACATCCTAGCCATTTTCCTATCTAATTAAAAACTCTAAAGTAGTCAAGATTTGTTTGGACTTGGAAGTTTAGTCTCACATTACTAATTTATCTATAAGGCCCTTTTATACTTGGGAGTTCCTCCACCTACTAGGGTGTAAACTTTTTATGGTATCAAAGCAGGTTTTCACTGTATCCAGCAGTACGTATTACCACGTGGGGAGTATTGGAAGTGTAGCCCTAGAACTCAGCGAAAAAAATCCTCTCCCATGGATGCAAGGGTGCGGCGAGCATCTGATGGTCGAAACGGCATCGAGGCACATGTAGATGTGGTCTCGACCAGCCGATACTCGCCGCACTGCCCCACCTGTGGCAAGACAATGGTTACACTTTTGAGAGTATTACCATACCTTATATTACATTATATTACACCATGTCAGGTGAGAGATGGAAACAAAATGAACCAAAATACCCGTTTGAGAGTATTACCATACCTTGGTTTCATAGCCTTCAGGTAGTTGTCTTATGAAGTTATGAGCATTTGAAGCCATGGTTGCAGCAATGATCTCATCCATGGTTGCATCTGGTTTTCCAAACAGAATGTTCTCCTTGATGGAAGTCCCAAAGAGGGCATGTTCTTGGCTCACAAGACCCATTTTCCCTCTTAGCCATTTGAGTTGCAGTGTCTTTATATCCAAACCATCAACCTTCACAAATCCACTATCAGCATCATAGAAGCGTTGCACCAGAGCTATGGCAGTCGACTTCCCACTCCCACTTGCACCCACCAAGGCAACAGTCTCTCCTGCTTGAACCTTAAGATTGAAATTCTCCAGGACAATGGAGTCTGGTCGAGATGGGTAGGTGAATTTGACATTCTCGAATTCAAGTTCACCGCGTACTTGTTCTAGTACTAGACCTTTTGTGTCTTCACTGTCGATGGCTGGAATCCGATCGATCCTTTCAAACATTCGATTCGCGGCCATTGAAGCTTCCGTGAAGTATTTTAGATCAGGGAGTGCCATCCCAAGAGCCCTGCATTACATTATATTACACCATATCAGGTTCATTCATGAACTCATATAAAGCAAGGGCTCTATGATATGAAAAAAGGGTATTTCTTGGCGTCGCTATGCCTATTATAACGTTTCACTATTTGCCATTTGGCTGTACATGAGTTAGTCCATGTCATCCAGGCCCGCACATACATCTCAATGGCCAAATTTTAATACAAAGTAAGCAAGAAAAATTACTAAAGCTCAGTTTCAAAGTTTTAGTAAAATTATCAAAATGCCATCAAATGGAGATGAATATAAAGTACAAATAACATATTTGTAACTTTAGCTACTTTCTCTATTCATTTTAAGCTGAAATTGTACCAATGAGATATGCTTACTTAGTCCTCCATCACATGGACTAATCCATGTACTGTCATGTGGTAAATAGTGAAATATTATACTTATACAGTTATACTTTACTAGGCATAGTGACGTGAAAAAAAACCCTAAAAATAAATAGAGGTGTACCCAAAGAAATGAATTACCTGGGCAAAAAATCTGAATTGAAGAATTAATGAGAAATAGGAAAAATAATTAATACTTACAGTCCACCCATGATGAATGAAATCCCAGCAGCATAAATCCTTCCTCCACTCTCTCCTTTGTACATCACCAATTGGCTTCCATACCAAGCAAGGAAAGCCCATATAGCAAATGAAAGCCCGGTGCTCCCCACTGCAATTCCTTTAGCAATTCCTTGCTTGATCCCAAGCTTCACTGTTCTGTCCAGTATGGCTGAATACCTCTCCAGGATTCTTTTCTCAGCAGTGAATGCATAGATGGTCTTAATAGAGCTTAGGGCCTGTTCCACTATAGTATTTGCTTTTGTGTATTCCTTATGGGACTTCTTGGACAGGTAGAGGAGGTATTTTCCATAAACCATCCCAGGAATGATGAGTAAAATAATTAGGGGAAAGGCTACCAAAGAGAGCCTCCATGAAAAGTAAGTTGAGAATGCAAGTCCTGAGATGAACACAGATGTGTGCATCATAAAAATGGGCACCTGTATAGCAGAGAAGAAAGAAGGTGATAGAGAAATTACATATCCCTCAAACAAAAGAATGAAAAAAGAAGAAAAAAAAAGGATAATAAACATAATCTACTCTTGGAGATGGTGAAACCTTTACAAGAAGATGGATCGTTGGACTTCCTTGGAATTAATTAAACACAAAACCTAGTTACCCATGTTTTCCTTGGAATTATTTAAACACAAAACCTAGTTACCCATGTTTTCCTAGGAATTATTTGAAAACAAACCCTATTTACCCATGTGTAGATCATAGAATTTTCTAACATAATCTACTCTTGAAGATGGTGAAACATTTACAAGAAGATGGATCCTTGGACTTCTTTGGAATTATTTAAACACAAAAGCTATTTACCCATGTTTAGATCATAGAATTTTTCTAAAATAATCTACTATATATTGGAGATGGTGAAATGGTTACAAGAAAAAGGATCCTTGGACTTCCATTTTCCAAGAAGATTCTCACTTTGTAGTCCAATATAATCTATATAAAACTGAACACTGACTGAGGTCTACATCTAAGGATCCAATTATTTTTTGAACAAAAAATGGGATTATTTCAGTATTATTTTATGCCATTTTGTAAGTATTGTAGTATATGATATGACACAATGACTATGTTTCTTGATGACTATAATAATTTTGAGTTTGAAATCAGTACCTTCTCACTGAGAACCTCCTGTATGAGTGAAGAATCATTGGATATACTGTTTATAATCTCTGAAGTGGTTGCTTCTTGTGAATCAAAAAACCCAACTTCTTGTCTAAGAACAGCTTCTAAATACTTGTAGCGAATCCTTAGCACCTGCCTTTCACTGGTTCGGCTCCAACAATAACCTTCTGCAGATCGATAAACATTGTATATATGCTACAAATCAGTTTAAAAACCATCACCCATTATCAAGTAATCTATGGAGATGATGAGATTATCAATAATTACCCATAAAAGCCACAACCAGAACTGCTAAACCCAAGTATACAAAGTACAAACTGCACTGTAAGATCCAAAAAGAAAGAGAGAATTAGGTAATCAGATACCGAAATATATGAAAGAAAGATAGCCTAAACCACATTAGAAGAAGAAAAAGGAGTAAAGATAAGGGGGTTTTAGTTTCCTTTTCTGAATTCTCACCTTTTTAACATCATCCATGAAATTTCCATGGTTGCCTTGGGTCTTACCATACCCTAAGCTATTCATAAGACTGCTAGCAAAAACTAATAAGCAGTTGGTGGACAATCCATCTCCAATTGCTCCCAAAGTACCCAACAACATAAGCAAAACATCAACCCAATCAGCATATCTGAAAATTAGAGCTAGAGAAGATTTCCAATCTTTACTATCAATGTCAGCTTTCGTCAAATCTTTGTCCTTCTGCATGGAAGAACTCATCTTTCTTTCTTTCTTTCTTTCTTTCTCTCTTTCTTTTCTTTGACCAGTTACCCAAAATCAAGTGTCACAGAGAGTGGGTAGAGTAGGCAAAGCAGGAAAAATGAAAAGGAAAGAAAGATAAGTGAGAAGCTGAGTTGTGATCTCATTGGTAATCTATATATAAAGGGTTCTGGTGGGGTCATAGCAGGTTAATTTCCATGAAACAACTTGACATCGCTTCTCCATGAGTTTTGTGTTGGGTTGTTAATTACAGATGCTTTTTATGGTGATTTATGGTGAGGGCTATTTTTTGCTTTCAGTACAGCACCAGAAAATGGATTCACATTTTCAAGATCCATTGTTCAATAAAGAAGATTAGGACCACAGCTTCATTGGTTCTTTCCTGGTTTCCTTTTTTTTTTTTTTTTAATGGTTGGTTGAGCTTGCTTATACATGTTTTGTATATGGACTAATATTTGAGGTTGCTTTATCATATGTCCTTTTATCATGGCTTTTCAACACTTCCACCCAAAAAATACTGTGTCAAGTCTCATGCCTTGTCGTGAGTCATGCCTTGTCGTGAGCTATGGTTCCTTCTTTTTTTCATTGAAGCTATGTCTCCTTTGTTCAGCCAAGCATAAGAAATATTATGTGTGGGGTAGGATGTATTATACTTACATAAGTGGGTTGATTCCTAAGAGCTTTAAAGAGGCTGAGGGCCCAAGGTACGAAGAAATTGGTTGATCTTGCATGTTATCTTTGTTACTGAGGTCTCAATGATGTAGTAATGTGTCTATGCTCGAGAATTATTTTTTTGAGTATATGGTATTTTGGTAATTACCTGTATAGGGATTTAAAAAGAAAAAAAAAATTTGCATTACATGCTTAAGGTTAATTTTAATAGATTTTTGTGGGAGGAAGGACTTGTTAGAATTTGTTATTCTACTACCTAAGAAGGAGATACCATTTTGAAGTACCTTGAGGTTGTTACTATCCATGAGACAGCTAGACTAAGATAAAAGCTCAAAGGTTTTGAGAAAGTTAAACAAAGAAAAAGTAAGGAAAAGGTTAATGGGGAGCAGACTGTAAGGAAGTCTGACCGTATTGCCAAGTCATGAAAGTGATTGGATATTCCTTTGTTCCAGAGATTTAGTATCTCAAGGGATTGATTTTACTTTGTTAGGAAATCCCCCTCGGGCGCTAATGGCTTTGCTGAAGGTGGGAGATTTGCCTATTTTACTTCCCACTGATGTTGAGCCAACATTGACTTCATAGAATGTTTTGTTATTAATATGTACAACAATAAGGGCTTTCCTAGGATTGATGGTTAGGAATCCAAATGACCAAAATTGGGTTTTTTGTCTTATTTATTTATTTATTTAACTAACGCCTTTGAAGCTATATTTAAAATTAAATTGTAAAAATTAGAGTTCAAAACTGGAAAAATTAGCAACCGGTTGATTTTTTTTTTTTTTTTTTTTATGACAATTTATGTTTTCTTTATATGAGGAGAAAACCATTCCCTACATCTAGAAAATTTAAATAGTGACAAGGGGACTCTCTCTCTCTCTCTCTCTCTCTCTCTCTCTCTCTCTCTCTCTCTCTCTCTCTCTCTCTCTCATTTTGAGTTATAATTTCAAATAATTTCATTAAAGGTATTATCTAAATGATATATTTGTAGGTGTATTTAGAATTTGATACATTCTTTTGATTACTCCTTGCCTAATTCTTAGAAGCTATTTAAAAAGAAAAAAAAATTAAAAACTTTTGTATCATGATATCATCTTGTCATTGTCAAAAGCTGACATATTTTGTTGTATATTTTTCGAATACACATGTAAAATACTAAAATTTACAAAAATCAACCTATCACATTAATGAAGTACAAAAGATACATTGTACACCCATTCAAAAAATCTTCTAAGACAATGCACTTGCTATTAATTTTCCAATCTATTTTATCAATCAGACAACAATCCCAATTCTCTTTTTGGATTTTTTAGTGAATAACAATCCAAATCCTAATTGTTGTATCTACAAACTGTCACATAAAAAATTGGTCATTACATTTATTTTCTTCATTTATGTTAAGATAAGCAACACTCTGCAAGAAGTTCATTCTTTGGTTAATATCTAAGTCATCTAGACTGCCTCTTTCTTGGTTTTGGTTATTTCAATCACCCATTTTCCATGCAAATATTTTCTTCCTCTAGAATTCCTCATGTGCTGATTTGTAGTAATAAAATCTTTTCTCTTCTACAACCATAATAATAATAATAATAAATAAATAAATAAATAAATAAAAACAAATAAAAACAAATAAAAATTTCCCATCAAGACAATTAAAAAATCATATTGCCTTATCATTAATAAAAGAAGTTTCTCTTCATTCACTCAAAGGAATGTTAGGACAACAAATGTGAGATCTTATTGCTTTTAGGGTGTGTAAGTGTCTCCAAATGATGGTCTGAAATTCTTGCCTGGGCTTATGATAATTGAAGTGGCTCCCATTTCATGTTTTTTAAAGAGGTCGTTGTTAGATAAATAGTGGTCTCATAAAATATTGAAATGATGTAGCTGCACCATCTAGGGCCACTTTATTTTTCTTTAACCCTAAAATCCTAAACTATGATGGCCACTATTGTCTTACTTTTCTCATCATTCACTTGTTTGTCTTCTAATTGGTCAATTCTGTTCAACCATACAGCTTAGCCATTTTGGATTTTAACCCTTTAAATATGTATTTTTATGTAATTAGCTTTTTTTTTAAGGCCTATGGCTATCCTTCTAGTCCTAGACCCTGAGATTCGTCACAAGATTGACTGAGCTAGGAGGCAGACAATGACTTGTCCCGTCCTTAGGGTTTTCATTATCTTCACTTTGTTTATAGACTTCTGTCTAGCTGACAAAATCTATTGGCTGTTGGTGATTTAATAAGTAAACCAACACAAAATGAGGTGGTGATGGACTGGCAGTCAGTGGTAGTTTAGGTTTTTTAAAAAGGATATGAGAGAAGGAGAGGAATGTTTGGTTTATGAGAATAGAAAAGGGGAAAAAAATGAAGCCTATAGCCAACTAAGGTCTATTGGTTGCATAGCCAGGCTCGCATTTTACAATACTATGGCCTATGTAGGAAGAGAGAAGAATTTTCAACTATTTCGCTACTAAACTTGTCTCCATTCGACTATTAAGGACAATAGAAATGATGCACAACTATTGTAGAATGGATATTCTCAAAGCAAAGAGAACCTCCTAGGATCTGTTTCTAGTGGAGAGATGAGGTGTGCATCATCCATAGTCTATATAACCTGCGTCCTTAGTGGTGGTTTCTTTGCTCTTGTTTGCTTTCTTTAGTAGGTCTCTAGGGTCCCTCTAATATTTTCGTGGGGTCTGACCATAAGAATCTCCCAGGGCTGCCTCGTTGGATTTATTTATTTTCTTTTTTTTTTTTTTTTTTTTTTTTTTTTAGGGTAAATAGGAGACTAAGAATAAATATAGGTGAAGTTTATGGGGTTGACCAAATTTTTTCTCTTTTTTGGTACATTCAAACTTTGCCCATTTAGATATCGATTTGTGTGTGTGTGTATGTGTATCTTTAGAAACTTAGCTATTAATGACATCTAGATGCATATGTAAAAGGAAATTCTACATTTTTAGTATTCACATTGCAGCAATACGCCCACATCATTTAATATTTTTTTTCTCAGTTTTAATTAGTTTCTATTATGTTTTTTTTCCTAATCAAATGTGGGTGCAACAAACAAAATGTGAAACCATTTTAGGTTGAAACCGTTTTTCATGGTGAAAAACTAGTGTAGAGTCCCTACTTTTGTGGAACAAAATTTCATATTAAACTCTAAATATATACTATCTTATGTATGACTCCTATTAACTCTCATAATCTATATAGAAGTTAAAAATAAGATTGATTGGATAAGGACCCCACGGGTTGAAATCGTCTGCAATTCCGATCTCGTACAATTCCGTGAAATACCACCTTATAATAATAATTTAAGGCCACACCTCTTGGTGAACGTGTGCTTAGTGCACCCTACCTTCACCAACTACACTAGGCAATTGTCATTAATTTAATTTACATTGAAAGATTACATTCAGAAAAAAAAAAAATTACAGTAATTTGAGACAATAGATCTATCATTTCAAACATTTGGACTCACCCCCTCCCCCTCCCCCTCCCCCTCTAGTAATAAACATTTGGGGTTTCATTTTTTGTTTCTCTTTTTGCCAATATTTGTAGGCCAATAGGTAGGTTGTTAGTATGGGATGTGGCTTCTTTTGATTTAGAAGGGGGTTAACCTTTTTACCTGTTTATTTAAACCGATTATTTGACTTATGTTCTTTGTTGAGACATTATATTCTAATTCTATTAGTTAAGTGTTTTTCCTTTTTCATCATATTTGATAACTTGACCCATTGGTTGAAGTTGATTTCGCTGACTAGATCTGAACCAAGCAAGAGAGTCACTTTCTTGGTGCAAAGCAAGAAAGAAACAGTCAGAGAAGCAGCCATAGCAGAATCTAGGAATGATTAATGTGTTTATTTCTTCTTCATGCTTTGTAACTCTTTTGATGATTAAAAAAAGAAAAAGAGAAAATTTTGAAGTCTTAATATTTTGTAAATTTTTGGGTCACTCAATCAGATTTGTATGAATAATAAAATTATCTCTTTGGGTAATGTGATAGCTTCCATTGGCTGACGGTTATTATATTGAAGGTAATAATTTATTGACATGTGACAATTTGGATGGCTTTAGTGGTAATTCTTCTTATTTAAAGTGTCTTGTTTGTCAGAGAGATACAATGTTTATATACTAATCCAAATGTCACGCGGTAAAAAGCTTATTTAACTAATTTTAAATATCTCTTAGAAGTTCAATAATTATTTGACTTGGCAGGTCTCTTTGTATTTGGTGTTAAAAAGGAAAACTCTCATGTTGTAGAAAACCTCTTTTGTCACTGTCATTTTTTATGTCTTAGTCACATATATATCTTAGGATACTATTATGAAAAGGTTTTTAGGGTTTAGGTTTTTAGGATACACATGACAATTTGGATGGCTTTAATGGTTCTTCTTCTCAGTTAGGTGCCTTGTTTGCATTGGTCGGAGAAATACAATGCTTATAGACTAATTCAAAGATCACGCGGTAGAAAATATATTTAATTAATTCTAAATATTTTTCAGAAGTTCACTAATTTGTATATGTTTGAAAAGAAGACTCTTAACAGAAATCCACTTATGTCACTGTCATTTTTTTATGTCTTGGGCTACTTTAACAAAATGGTTTTTAAAGTTTTGGCCTCCAAATAAATTACCACAATTTTCATGGTTAAAATGTGAGAGAATTTATAAGAATAGTTCAATCAACCCGCTCTTTCTTTTTATTCTTTTAAATGCAGAAGCACACATATTTATTTTGTGCACATCTTACCATTAGCCTAACATAACTTCCATTCATTATCACCTTTATTTTAAGAGTTCAACATGTTTTATAAGGATAGATAATATAATATTTTATTAATATTATAAATAATTATAATCTAATAATAAAAGTAAGGCACATGTTGGCAGACATGCTTACCACACTCAGTCCATACAAACTTTAATAATAAATAGGTAGTAGGTTAAAAAGCCGTCAGCTTTTCTGGAGCTAATGGTTCAACCAATGAAGAGGCTAGGATAGGAGGGACAGAGAAGGGATAAGGGAGACATTTCCAAGGGAGGAGGATGAAGAGAGAACCAAACACAACACTAGACATAAAACTAGTGTGCCCAGCCTTTTCTCTAATAAATAATACTTTCTCATATCCTCAAAATATGCGTTTTATTTACCTCGTGAATGTTGACTTTATCATTTTTCTATTTTAGTTATAGTCCATTAAAAAAAAATGATCGCATTTTTTTTCTTTGAAAAGAAAAATTGCACTGAATAATATGGGGAAAATCATAATACATTATATTGTATCATATACTTAAAATTTGTTTCTATATATAAATTAAAAGGAATAGGTGTGGTTTTTGACATATATATTTTTTAATTATTCCATTTTGTCTGTTTTAAAATTTTCAGGCCAAGATATCCTTACCCTTTGGGAAGCTCATTCTATTTAGTTTGCATTATATTAGCTCTCTCTCTCTCTCTCTCTCTCTGTGACACTAGTAATATTTAGCATTGACGTTATTTGTCCCCTAAAGATCCCAATGGTGCTCTTTCTTCTCATAAGACTACCAAAATTGTCTCCCAGAAAAAAAGAAAGAATTAATAAATAGATCAATAACTTCATAATGGAAAAAATGAAGGATAAAGAGAGAAACTTAATGAGTGTTGAGATGTTGGCAGCTATAGAGGTTTAATTCTACATTGATTAGTTTAGGTCATTGGTGCCTTCATATATTTGGGGTGTTCTCTTCACCGAGTTTGTTAAGATTTTGGATTGAACCATCGATGATATCAAAGCCTAGTTCAAAAATTTTATCCATCTTAAGTTGTTTGATCAAGTGTAAGTCCAGGTATATCAAAACACGAGAGGAAGACGTGTTGAGAGGTTGAAAGATACTTGAGGAGCTCTTTCCACCTTTTGCCTTGAGGTTTTGATATGGACCCTCCAAAATGGAATGTGGGGTTGAGTTTGTGACACTATTTTAAATTTACATCCCTTTTTGGGATTAACAAAATTAAGAAATATCTTACGACTAAGTGTGAGGGAATGTCATGAATGGTTATGTCTTTAATCACCATCCAATAGATAAAGTTGAAGCCATTATTTAAAAAGTAGACTCATATTAGGTTATCAAAACAAATAAGTTATGGTGATTTCGAGGTTTGAATGTAAAATAGCTACTAATTTGAGCTAAAAGGCAGAAACTGTGAATGTGGGAAGGAGGGGGGGTGCTAAAAGGCAGGAGCGTGTATGTGAGAATGGGGGATGACATGATTCCTTTAGAAAAACTAAAAGAAAAAAATTGGTTTTTTGTTGTTAACAAAAAGAGAAATTTTTTTCTGTCCGGGAGTGTGGCCCCGTGTGTCAGTACCTTGGTCAATGAGAATGTACTCTCAGGCATTGACCTGGAGGGGTGCGGTGGTTATTTTGCACCTCTTATGTCTAGGAGCAGGACATCCCTAACAAAAAAATGCATCCCCAAAAAAACATACCATGTTATCTATCTCCTAATCCTACAAGAGGGTCCCCCCAAATCTCTAGTGCATAAGTTCTGACTAGAATGGAAAAATGAGAACATCTCACCTTTCACTAGCCTCTCTAGCTTCCCATGGTTTATTAGAGTATGTTCTACTAAAATATTAACTATCCAGTTTTGGGTTAATTAAAAATGAGCTGATCAGAAACATTCAGGATTAAATCCTCGATGTCATGTTATTTGCTAATGAATAAAGTTTTAAAGGATAAAACAAAAACAATAACTTATGCCAAGTTAGAATGATTGAAATTAATCTTGAAATAAAGGTTTTAAGATAAGAGAAAACAAAAATAGTAACTTCACTAAAATAGAATTGAAAGTGGGGCCGTGATAGTTGATGATAAGGAGATACTTCAAAGTGGTAATTTTGGTTACCTAGATTTAATCATAAATAAAGGAGTAATAGAGGATATGTAATGTTGCATAGAGAATTAAAGCAAGTGGAGATGTGCATCTAGAATGTTGCATGATTTGATTAAAGCTTATAGAAAAAATTGTAATATTGAGCTAAATATTGTGCATAAGGAACATCATATAAACAATCTTAGTAAATCTGAAATGAGAATAAAATAAAATTAGTTTAGGAGTAACTATGATAGATGATAAGTTAAGAAAAGATGTTTTGAGTTAGCATAGACACTTGCAGCAAAGACCTTTGAATGCATTATTACGAGGAGTGATATGATTCAATTTAAAATAACTCTAGAAGTTCTTTCAAAAAAAATAGAAGAAATGGTGAGAAGATACAGAATAGCTTGAAACTGGTAATGAGTATGCATTTAAATATAATTGATTAATGAATGAAAAGGGATCCATGAAGCCAATCTCGATTGATTTCCCATCTGTGCATCTGTAATTTAAGTGAAGATTATAGTAATGGGTTGTTGTGTTAGTTTCCCTGAGGATTAGTTGAGGTGCGCGTAAGCTAGCCCAGACACCTTGATAACAGGAAAAAAAAAAAAAAAAAAATCAATCTTGATTAAGTTGAATTGAGTTGCATTTGAATACATGATAAGCAATTAACTCAAGTGGTGATGGGTTGAGGATATTTTCACCACTATGGCTACCAACCCCATTGGTATGACGATAATTTACTAACAAAGACCATAGCGGACGTTGTTCATGATCTTCACTTCAAACTTCTTTATGGGGAAAAAAAAAATCCTATCAATCAAGCATAAGAAACACCCAGACACATCCCCTATTTTCAAAGGTTACAGGCTACGCTTGATGAGCAGGGTTCCTCTGCATTTAGATTAATGCGCTCTCTCCCTCTCTCTCTCCCTCTAAAGCACATTTTTGACGTAATATACTTAAAAGTATTTGACCTATATTAAGACAACTTAAATCTTAGGCTTGGACCGCCTAGTGGCCTAGCCCACGGACTAACGGGATCTACCCACAAGAAGAACATCAGTGCTCAGCCATCACTGACTCCTCTGGGCCCCCATCTATTTTGAGGTTTCCCTAGAAGCCCAGGAAAATTTTGATGGTAAAGGGTCCAAGCCCTTGAGATCCACTGAAATGGCTTTAATGCCCAGCCCATTTATGGAGGGGTGGATCATGAGTTGTTGCTAATTGCCCAGCCCAGTTATGCATCAATGGAGCCCATCGATTCTATTTAACATGCCCAACTTTATTTCTGAAAATAAGTCAACTTTACCATAAAGGTTTTAGGTGTTATTTTATGTAGATCTATATTCTTGCAATTAATTTATTACAAATTAATTTTATTTCCATGTTTTTAAACTAGAGACACCTACTTCGGCCCTACGGTCCTCCAAAATTTCGATCCACTTTTATCACAGAGTGAATTAAAGACATTCTATCCCCAACAAAATGACTTCTTCAACCATAAAAGCAGAAGTGTGACTGTCTCTTAAGCATTTTAATTAAGGCCGTTTATAATTATATCATGAAGTGATATCTCTAGTGAAATGCCTAATTAATATTGCAACTGTGAGGATAAGGAAAGCCTTTGGGATCATTGAATAGCGATTGATCATATTTAAAATTGTTGCAATATGTGATGTATGATTCTTAAGTCACATTTAAGATATTGCACAATCTATAGTTTATGATATTTGAAATCATATTTAAGACATTACAATATATAGTTTATGATTCCAAATGAAGCTTTCTGCAACTTAGTTTGTTATGTCATTATTATGTATTTGTTAATCACATTAAGTTGTGCAATGGCTGATGCTCACAAGTAAGGGTGTCAAAAAAGCTCAGTTAGCTCGAATTCATCCTAACTCGTTCTAAACTCGAATAAGGTCCGGGTTGAGATTTCAGCTCATAGGGTGGGCTAGGGTTGAGAATTTTAAACCCGAGCAAGGTTGGGCTGGGCTTGGGTTGAGACTCAACTCAACTCAACTCAACTCAACTCAACCCAACCCTATATATTAAGTATATAATAATTTAAATATGTTAATAATTATAAATGGGTACTTATAAAAAAAGATCTGCAAAAGGTCCTTCATTTTCCACAATCTACATGTCTATAAAAACCTTGATCATTGGCCTTTACAATACATTGAGATCAAGCAACCGAGTAACCAATACTACTGAATTGGATTGGGCTGAGCCTAGGATGAGACATCCTAGGGTTGGGCTAGGCTTGGGTTGGGGTTTTAAGAAACCCAACCCAACCTAGTCCATTGACACCCCTACTCAGAAGTATGTAGGGCAATTTTGTTTGGAGTTTAAAATGACCATTGGATTAATTCAATAAAGTCTTACTCACCACGTTAAGGTTCAATTTGAAAAAAACAATTTATCGTAATACATGGAAAACAACATTTTTGGTATGGACATGCACCTAGATAATTCATAGCTTGAAGTTTTTATCTCAAACATTTTGATACTCCCTTCCGAAATAAGTTTTATCTGACCATACATTCAGTTTAAACTAATATCATTTAAGAGTGAACTTCTAGCTTTTGGTTTACTAAGTGGGATCTGGCTCCTCTACCATGCAAAAGAGGCGACGGCTCAGACCAATGCCCTGAAGCACTTCATCACGAAACCCAACACACAAGAACACGTTTCGAGATGCTCCAAGGCATTGGATCTCTCTCTCTCTCTCTCTCTCTCTCTCTCTCTCTCTCTCTCTCTCTCTCTCTCTCTCTGGGTCAGTAGAGTAGCCCTTCCCTAGTAAGTGCTGCTGTGATGGTAAGGGACCTCATCTATTTCAAGTACCCCGTGGATAAGGTTATCCTAGGCAGGTTTGTCCACTCCTCATGCTGATGTGGCAAAATCAGCTCACATATATATCTTTAGTTCACTCAGTTTTTTTTTTTTTTTTTTTTTTTAAAAAAAAAAATGATAGTTATCGGGCTAAGAAAATTAATCAATCGTGGGCATGAACCTGGACGAGAATCCAGTTCAGGGGAGAGAAGAATAAGGAGGACCACGTGTCGGTGACTTCAGAGTGACAAGTCAGCTCCACGAGTGTCTTATTTTGTCCGTTTCGACCTCTTCTTAATTGGCTTATAGCCTAATAGTTCAGTTACCTGCGACAAAATCTTGGCGAGAAAGTTGTTAATGGGTGAAGCCAGCGAAGCCAAAATGCCAGTAGCAGTAGGAGGAGGAGGTTCTGGCACGGGATTGTTGGAAGGTAGTATACCTCAGCAGAAATCCTTCGATGGGATCCCCTTCCCAGCGATCGTCTCTTCCGACGCTTCTTTTGATTTCGATCTTTCTCGATTCATCGACGCCATAACCCACCACAAGTCATGGCTACAAGGTCTGCTTCATTGTAGCGGAGCTCTTCTTCTGAGAGGTTTCCCTGTTGTTACAGCTTCCGATTTCGACAGCGTCGTTCAGGCTTTCGGCTATGACGAGTTACCCTACGTTGGAGGAGCTGCTCCCCGCACCAATGTCGTCGGTCGTGTCTTCACTGCCAATGAATCCCCTCCTGACCAGAAAATCCCCTTTCACCATGAGATGGCTCAGGTTGGAATTTCGATTCTTCAAAATTGTATTTGTCTTCGTTTTCTATTGAGTTCTTATTTAATATTTTTCGATCTTATTGGGTTTGACCTTAATAATCTATGGAACAGGTTCCTGAGTTCCCTTCCAAGCTGTTTTTCTTTTGTGAGGAAGAACCAGCCAGTGGGGGTGAAACTCCGATTGTTCTCAGTCATCTTGTTTATAACAGGATGAAGGAGAAGTACCCGGAATTCGTTGAGAAGCTGGACGAATTGGGTCTGATTTATACCAGGATATTAGGGGTTGGAGATGATCCTTCTTCTCCCATCGGCCGTGGGTGGCAGTCCACTTTCTTAACCACCGATAAGAGCGTAGCAGAGGAAAGGTATGAGTCTCCTCCCTCTCTGTTTTTCATTTATTTTTAATGTAATTATTTCTTAATCATTTAATATGAGAAATATAAGTACTATTATAGTATCAATTTGGGAGTATTTCCATTTGGTTGATGCATTGGGTGATTGGGTAGAATGGTTTTGTCATGTCCTACATCACTTATCACCGTTATCTTGCCAAAAGCCTTCGTTTTTTTCTGATCTGCTCTGTTTCATATTCTTGTCTGTTTTAATTTTAAGATTCCCTGGGGCCACCAATGTGTGGGCACTTTGGAATTTATTCTTTTATTAATTATAAAATTGAAATAGGCTACGTCTGGGTGAGTGGGATGTGAAAATTGATCATGAAGGATCTATTTTCTCTGCTGTATACAGAGATTTTGTATTATCTTTAGGAGGAAAAGGAAATCCTAGATTGTCATCAATGAAAGCCATCTAGGTCTTGTATGGGAGCTTATCCTTGTCATTGAAAACAGCTTCCGTTCAATTTAGAGACTACCATGGCCATCTGGCTTGCTATTTACTCTTGCATTCTCTAAATGAATGATCCCTTTGTGCCTCCAAATGTGACCTCTATCCTTCAAATATATATATATATATATATATTCCATCTAACAGTGGTACAGAAACCAAATAGAAAGATTCGGTCTATAATGGATTTAATGTCATAAGATAGCCCATTTCCCCATGTCCTAATATGATGCAAATGTAGCAGATATGTCTCTTTGCCTTAAAAGAAACTACTACTAAACTTTCTGATAAGTTATTGCAGTCCCGGAACCTGTTTTCCTGAAGTTGAGCATAAGAACTTGACCCAATTAACTGTTGTATGTGACAGAGCCATCATAGTTTTCTTGTATGGATAATTTTGTCTGGAAGAGGATTTATTTTCAGACATCCTTTAATATCTTTCTATTTGAATATCCAAGTAATTGACAACCCTAAGAAAAAGAGCTCAATGGAATGCAAGAAAAGAACGGGGGAAAAAATTTTTGAAAGAAGAGAGAAAAAAAACTTTACTTTCGTTATTACTTTTGTCTTATTATGTTTTTCTTTTATTTTCTATCCATTTCTGCATTCCAAACATAGCCATAGTGACTTGAAATGTTTTCTTTGGGGGCTTGTCAGTAGGATCAAAACATCCTTTGTCAAAATGAATTGAAGGGAAAGAAAATGCTTGTTCTGAGAGATAAGTCTGCTTCATGGAGAAATTTTGATGAACATAATGTAATTTATGTGTCTTGGTTATATTTGAATGCAATTTGTGAACTGTTTATAGGTTCTTTTTAATTTTTGTTGTGTTATGTCGACTCATCGTTCCTCTAATACTGTCTCCATCTGATAACTTTCAAATCCTTATAGGGTGTTCTGTTGGCAATCGTCTGTTGTATCATGAATTTACTACTCACTCTACAAATCATAACATGTGACAGGGCTGCCCGGCTTGGTATGAAGCTGGAATGGATGGAAGATGGGGTGAAAACAATAACGGGTCCGATCCCAGCTATTAAATTTGAACAGACAAGAGGGCGCAAAATTTGGTTTAATAGTATGGTAGCTGCTTATACAGGCTGGGAGGATGCACGTAATGATCCTGTGAAAGCAGTCACTTTTGGGGATGGGACACCATTGCCATCTAAAATTATCTACGATTGCCTAAAAATCTTGGACAATGAATCTGTTGCCATTCCTTGGCAAAAGGGTGACATCCTACTTCTAGACAACTTGGCTGTCCTTCATTCTCGACGATCATTCAAACCACCTCGTCGTATACTGGCTTCACTCTGCAAGTAGTAGGTGCAGTTTCTATTTTCCTGTTCACGGACACCAATTTGTACAATTAATTACCTCCTACACGCCATTATGCATAAACAGATGAGAGAATAGTTACAATTAACTGCTTATGTTTCTTATTATGGAAAAAGGTTGAGCACCTAGCTTTATTCATATATGCATCCTATCTATCTTTTTTTTTATTAATCTTTGATTGATATCAGAACGTGCTGACCTGATGTGTTACTTCATAGATATGAAATTTATGAGCTTCTGAAGCAATGTAAGATGGTTTAAACTGCTAAAGTCAATGGGATGAATGCAGAGGCCTGAACCTATTTTCTAGTTATGTAAACTTACAGTACTAGGAGTTAACAGTATTGCATGTACACAGTTTAAAAACACATCAACCTCTACTATCAATTTATCAGGAGCCAAATAAGATATTTAAACAGATGAAATTCTATGGCTGGGGCAGTATTCATAGTTAATATCCATTCCTTTGCTTGGTAATTTTAGATGTTCAATCAGTGTCGGATAGTTTGTTCAGGTTGAGTAGAGTGGATTTCACTTTATTCTATTTTTCACTGCATTTCTCAGTATTGCTGAAGGGACAGAAGAGCCTGGAGTGACAGCCTTTCGGATCTTTAAGACATTCCAAGCAGTACCAGCACAGTGCCCTGCAGTTGCAAAGGCATCTTCCGTCACCTCCCCTGCACTCTCTCCAAACCTGACACCCAAGAAGTAACCAAGTTATGGTAGAAACAATCATCATAGAAGGGATAGGCCAAGAAAAACAACCAAACAAAACTATGAAAAAGTATCAGTAAGGTGAGACCAAGTGGTGTCAAGATTAGTTCTTCAGTTCTTTACCTCTGGGTGACCATTCTAGTTGCTGCAACAGATGTGGCAGAGAGTGCTTGTCTTTCAGCTATTTCGACTGCGTCCAAAACCTGATCTGTAGTTCCAAGATGGAAACTTCAGTTACTTCATCTTTCTTAAATCACTGAACAAATTATGTTACCATGTGTTTGCAATATGTTCAAAGGACTATATACATGAAAAATATCCTATACATTTTGAAACCACGTACAGAGTTGGCTTCACTTACTGACGGCATCAAGTGAAGCCAAGAGGACCTCTCCAGGAACCATGCCCAAGAATGCCTTTCCAGCCTGGGTCCGAGCCAAAGGTTCCACCACGGATCCAGTGGCAACCGTGATTCCATCTAGTAGAGATTTACTCATCTTCTCAGTCATCTTTGATATCTTCCTTGCCCTGTAACAGATGAAAACAATGTATACTAAGTTATGTAGCCTGGGCATCGGCCTAACTGTAGTGTTGTGAGTAAGAAAAGATTATGCAACTGGTGAAAGCAGAAATATGATGATATAGACATTTTAGTTGCATTAAGACTTCCCAGGTCCTATTCTTTAATACCGTTTTAGGCTTTTCTCTATTCCACCATTTTTGGTCTTGCCAGCACTTATGTTGCTTTTGTTTCCCGTTGCAGGAATGCTGTTCTTCTCTCCAACCTGACTTAGAATCATCTCTCCTCCCTGTTGAACCTGCATTTGTCATTCTGTTATTATACAAGTGTTATTTTGTTTAAAAAGAAACGGAATTTCATACAGCCGAAGGTTTTGTCACCACGGTTCTCTCTTCACCCACACCCATAGTGATCGCAATCACCCTATGATTGGACTATTAGAACAGTGAGTTTCATCATTAACTCCCACATGTGCGCCCTATTGACAATGTTCCAAAAAGCCCCTTGCTTAGTCGGATCAAAGGGTCAGATGTTATGGCTGAAGAGATTTTCCCCTTACCATGGGTGAAGGAAAACTCAGTCCTTCCATATATGCAGCTGCAAAATATAATTTTAACAGCAGTTGTTAGTCAATGAGGGAATGTCTAAGCTCAACCTGGTCCTGAGTTTAACCCTGATTTATATGATACAATTTTTAGGGATATCATCCTATCCTTTTATCCAGACTAGTGAAATCTAGGTCGTTGATTCTTATACCCAATTTGTGCAAGTTTCTAACTTCATCAAATACAAAAGGTAAGCCCAATCTTAGAAAAATCAAGGCCACTTAGGGTCAGCCTGGCCCAATCAATGTCAATTAGGGCGGGGTTGGGTTGGGTTGGCATGAGCTTGGTGGGGTTGGGCTTGGGCATGAACCTGAAGGGTTGGATTGGGTTTGGATTGAGTTTTGGGAACTTAGGGTTGGGCTGGGGTTGTAAGAAACCCGGCCCTATCTCACCCCTTGTGGAGATGTTTACGCATAAGCTATTACCCCTGGACAGGTCAGTTCCCTCTCTCTCTCTCTCTCTCTCTCTCTCTCTCTCATGAGGAGTTTTAAGTGGTTCGGCATGAATGCTACAATTACACGAGAGAACCATATAATTTTTAACTAACAAAGAAAAATCTCTGCACAACTCACCACCTCACTATATAATCTTCCTTGCTTATGTCCAAAGTTCTCCGCAAAGAGAATTTTTTTAGGAAACCCTAACCCTCACATAATTACAATTTTACTCATATACATGAAATGAACCTTAAATCTGACACAAATAAAAGAGAACCCAACAAGCGTTTAAATTTTGTACTCATATATATGAATGTTGTATTATTATATCCTTTCCTTTTGCATTCTCATAAATTTATTTAATTTCATTTATTGGAAGTACTCCTACTTTATCAATTTATCTTGCTATAATCTTTGTAAGTATATATATTTTGTGAGAATTCAAACACTTAAAAGTAAGGACCGAGTTTCCCTAAGGCCATAGTGAACAGGAATCCTTTCACCGTGCATCATTAGGTCACTCGAGTGGGGCGCGGGATCTCCAACCTTTGGATCACATGGTGAAACTCACTGCGTGGTCAAGGGAAACTTTCTCCTAAAAGCAATGACTAACCTTTAACCAAAAGAAAAAGTAATTTCATAAATGATTAACCTATGGAAAAGCTTAATATTAATTAGTAAGTGTCAAATAATGTCCTTAGTCATACCTTCTTGGTGTAAGCATTGGTACATCCGAAAATTCCCTTGACGATTTGGCCTGTGCTTTCAACAATTGCCTTTGCTAAGACATTATTGTAGTCATCAACCTTTGGAGCAAAATCCCTCCAATCAAGGAGTCCATTTTTAGTGGAAGAGGGACTGCTAGAAAAGCATGAATGCTCCTTCAGAAATGAATCCAGTGCACCCAGTTCATTCCTTGATTGTTCAGAGAAAGAGACACCATAGCTCAGAGGATCACCATCTTTAACAGGCAATGAGAAAAGATAGTGGAGAGAGTCAAGCTTCACCACTGGCTCATCTTTAGTGAGTGGCCATTGAAGGTCATCACCAACTCTGACAATAGTGGCAAGGCCAAAATTATCTTCAGTAAGCCTGACTAGTGTGAAATATCCATTTGTGAGTTCAGCTGTGTCACCTTCTTCCATGAGATGAACTGTGCATCTTGGGATCTGCAACAACACTTCTTCTTTGCGTTTTCTTGTTTCTGGGTTCTTTTGTTTTGATGAATAGGCCATGTCAGGGTAGTTGTTATTGCTGGTAGAGGAGATATTTTTGCGACGATGGCCGGATCTGAAGCAAGCCATGTCCTCTACTCTTGTCTTTCTATGTATTTAAAAGCTTGCAGAAGAGGGGTGAGGGGGAGAGGGGTTGTTATAAGATGGAGACATACGTGAATGAAAAGAAGGTAAGAGCATAACTATGATTGATTCCTTGTTTAAGAGCATGGTTGAAAGTTATTCTTTAATTGATTGATTCCATGTTCTGCAACCTTTATACCATTCCTGAGAATATATAGTTTCACATAAAGGGAAGGATTGGTGTTTTAATTCGGTGAAATGGAATTTGGCTGATTAAGCAGATAACGATAATGTCCTTGTGGTTTGTTGAGTTAACATAGTTGGGGGTATGATGTCATGTATTCTGTTGCACGGGTTTGTGGATTGATTTTGGATGATCGTTAAAAGTCCAAGGGTCATTGAAATTTTTTAGGGTTATATGGGTATTTTGATAAAACAATACCTATATTTATTCACTATGAATTGTACTCTGAGGTATATTCTCTATAATTTGAGAGGCGTGGGGATGAACAATTGCAGCCTTACTCTCCAAACAATACCTATATTTATTCACTATGAATTGTACTTTGAGGTATTCTTTATAATTTGAGAGGCGTGGGGATGAACAGTTGCAACCTTACTCTCCATTGATGGTGAAGCGTATCTCTTCTTAGTGTGGACATAGGCAATCTTGTCAAACCAATTAAATCGTTGTATTGTGTAATTGGGACACCAATGATGTAGATTACAGACCCAATTACTGAATGGGCTCTCAGGTCTTACAGCTCACTTCTTAGAAGACTGCCGATTGCCAAGACTTAAAAAGCAAACTACCTGTGCATGTATGTTTCACGTATGATTAGGTGATGATATCTTTACATTTTTTACTTTTATAATTACTCTACCATGTGAATCCATAATGGCATCAGCTAGGATAGATGTCATGGTTCCACGTGGAAGGTGGAGTAATAATCTTACATCAGAAGTGGGTAGCCTAATATGAAGACTTGTCGGTACTTAGGCACGTCTCCTTAACGGCTAACTTTTGAGAATGAGTTCTACCCAAGTTTCTAACACTAAGCGTATATGAAATTTACATGTATAAGTAGAGGATGCGGTCTCGTTGGGGTTATTGAGATTGTGATCTAAAAGTCCATATAATGCCCTTGCAGGAAAAGCTTATATCTAGTAATCTATTTTCCTTCTTGTTCTTTTTATTCGGGATAAATAACAGGAAACAGGTTTTTTGAACGGCCCAGCCAAGTCATGAAGCCACGCAAGTCCAACACAGCTTCAAGCTTCAGGGGTGTAACTGAGCTCTCACCAAAAAAAAAAAAAGTGTAACTGAGCAGAAACATGTTGGATTTAAATGAATTTTAAAGAAAATAAAATAAAATACTTCTTTTGTGTTTTTACTTGTTTTATCTCCCACAAATGTTGAACCCAAGACTTTTTTGATGTTGCAGAGTAAAATAAGGCTTATATAGTGGAATGGAAACTAAGGAGCACTCTTGGTATAATAGTAAGGTATGAACATTGTGACCTGATGGTCAAACGGTCAAAAAAAATCTCAACATTCTCGGGGTAAAGTTGCATAGTTTTTGCCTCCGGGATCTCACACATGTGAAAGCCTAATGCACCGGATATGTTATTTTTAGTAGAATGAAAACTACAACGGCAGGATTCTATGAAAGAAAGACTCACCATGCCCTCAAAGACAGGTCCAATGCATGTAGTGTTCTCTATTTGACTCTAAAGAAGATTTACCCACATCACATGAGATTCAACCAACGTGTCACCAACATTGGCAATTTTACATTCAACACCAGCCTAAATTTGTTAGACGTCATTAATGGTTAGTTTTCTCTCTCTCTCTCTCTCTCTCTCTCTCTCTCTCTCTCTCTCTCTCTCTCTCTCAGAACACATCTCAATCTTGAACTCTTTTAGACATGTGTTTCCAACGGGTACATCTCCTTTATAAATAGAGAACGTCCTTGATACTGATGATCCTCAAGATGTCTTTCAAGAGCCCTTTTTTTTTTTTTTTTTTTTTTTTTTTAATCAGTTCTGTTTGAAAGCCTGTTCCGAGTATGAATACAACTTTGCAGAACTCGAGAGGAAGCGCAACAGAATAGTGCAGACTACTTGCAAATTTCATTGGTTGTTTTATCTTAGAATCTGATACTCACTTTACCCAGTTGCACCATTAGAGACATACAGTTTAAGGACAATGTTAAGTGACACGATTGAGTCCGCGTACTCATTTGATTTGGAGACCCATTTATCCTGCAAACATTTTTCAATGGCTATGGGTGTTAGGAAACCTACGGTCATCGTGGGTGGCCATGAAAGATCCTGTGAACTCCAATGTGAATCGATGAAGAAAAAGTGAAAAAAAGAAAGGAATTTGGAAAGTCAGTATAGAAAATCCATGTAGGGCCGGATGCCCAATAACAAGTCAGGATACAAAGATTTTCTTGTCAGTTGTCAGATACCTGTTGCCATTGGAGTTGGACTTATAGAACAGAAGTCTGCAATCATCCAAACATTTCACAAAGAAACCCTAATTAATGACCTGCAGCTGGAAGATCCGGGGTTCACTCACTTTTGGGGCCCAAACCAAAAGGTCGATCCCCACTCATAAAGGAACAAAGAAAAAGGGCTATAAAGCAAAGAACAATTTTGAAAAACTTGTAATCCAAATCTAATCATTCACATGATAAGAAGTTAGAAAACTAGAAATTATTCATCTTTTCTCACTTGTCAAGTTTGACATATATATATATAACATTCTTTTGATAAACCCATATTACTGCTTTTTTTTTTTTTTGTGGGAACTTCTTGAAGTCTAACCTACCTTCATGTTCCATCGAAAACATTATAGAAGTAAAAGGAAAATGGCTAATAGCAGAAACAAGCAACCCAAATAACTTACTTTGGATTGAAGTAACCAAATTCTTCTTTAATCTCTATCTGTAAATATCATATCACAAAATTTTCTCACAAAGTGGACATCAAAAGAATTCAAGACTTTTGATTTCAGCGAATAAAAAGGTGAATATGATGGGTGGCGGGCATGAAATGCTACCACTCACCACTTTAAGTGGATCATCCATGTGACTATACATACACATAATACACAGAGGAACATAAAAAGTCCACATGGGGATGAGGAAAGAAGATGAGAAACTAATCACATCATCTACCTCCCTTGCACAAGGCCACTGAAGACTTGGCTGTTCCCGGCGAGAGTTGCTTCCCACTCCACAGAGGATAGAAGGATCTGTGACAGGGAAATCACCACTTGCTTCACGTCTGGCCTCAATATGGGATCATCATCCACACACTGCTTCGCCAGCATAGCCATCTAGTCAAACAGATACAACCACAAATTGAGATAAAGGTGACTTGACGAATTTTTTTTTTGGGTATTAACGTAAGTTGATAAATTATAGAATCAATAGAAGTGCTTCAAAAGAACTAGCTTTTTTCTGCATGGTTCAATCTTCGACATAAGCCTTTGGGCTCCAGGGCATTGAGGTGTTGGTATCCTCTAGCACATAGAAACAAGAGGCAATAAGTTTTTGAAGTATCTACAGTTGATTCCATGTAGTCCAATATGCACTAATCCAATGTCTTGTATTTTATTTTAATCTTCGTGTTATGGTTTAAGCCCCACTACATAACACTTTGTAACTGAAGCTATAAGCATTCTCACAGAAGACAAGTCGTTTCTTCATCCAGATATAAATGAATAACTGTCATGCAGTTCTGGTTGATTTGCAGACCTGAAGTGTAATTTTTTCATTTTCTGTACCCTTCACTTCTAGTTCTACTTTGTAAGGTGAACCGGAACTTTAACCTCATAAAAGTTCAACCATCATGATCCCAATTAGTCGAGTGCAAACAAAAGCCAATTTAGATCAGTTGAGGGTGATATTTACCTTGCATACACAATCGTGGGGATACAAATCCATCAAATTAGGGTCAATGTAGTCCTTCAAGCTTGACATGCTCATTGAGTTGGGGGAGTTCCTAAGAGCTGCCAGCATCTGAAAACTTTCATCAGTTAGAAAATAAAGTATCATCTAATAAATAATTTGCTTGCATATCAAAAAATAAGTTCAAAGAATTAGAATTAAAACAGGTTTTCTAAGAGAATATTTTGAAGTTAGCTTGCTAATTTCTAGCTTCAGGAATTGGCAGCTAGCATGCTTTGGAAGAAGCAGGCTTTATGAGATCAACCGGAGATACAAAAACCCAAAGTATACAAAAGGAAAGAGGAGATAAAACTGTTCCTAGAGTCCTGTAGAAAAAACAGCACAGAGTTTTTCACCTACTACATACCTTTATAAACCTAATAGCACAGTAGGAACTGTCTTATCACTGATCAATTTCTGAAACTATATTAAAATTAAATTTTGTATAATTGATCCATGGACAGGTGAAATGATGGCCCCGCCCCAGTGAAATAGAAAAACCTACCCCTGTTGATGCCCCTGTGCGCCACCTCATTGGGTTGACTTTGTAAATGGGTAGAAGGATTTTTTGGATTGGAGTTTCAGCTTATTTTTTTGCAGAGGGTGGTCTCAGTTGTGGCAAGTGTACAGCACCCTGAGTGTACAGGTTGCTTTTTTTCTTTCTTTCTTTATTTATTTATTTATTATTATTTTTTTTTGGCATAGCATTAATACAATACTCTTTTTTTTTTTTAATTAATAAAAGAAGTATTACCCATTCTTTAATATTTTTTCCCCGGGCTCCCTTTTCATTGTTACATTGTCTAAGACTGCATCTTGATGTGCCTTTTCAGAAATAAAGATATGCAAAATATGAATTTGTTGAGAATCCAACACTTTCTATTATCATTTATTAGTTTTTTTTTTTTTTTTTTTCATCTCTATTTTAGTGTTTTAAAGAAAAAAAAATTGTGACACAATTGCCAAACCATTTCAATACATGTTTGTCCCATCTCTTTAGGTCTGGATTCAATGCAGCAAACCATTCATCCAATAATGTAGATCTCAGTGTTACTCTGTCTGGATGAAAATGTTCATCTTATTAATCCCAAATTTCTAGTTTCCAGGTATAATAACTGTGAGTACTTTGGGGGTGGGTACATAAACTTTAGTCATATTCACAAACACCTTGTTGTCTCCAAGGTGGTGATGTAAGAAGTTGTAACCTTCTTTGATTGCTCCTTGTCTTATTCCCGAAAAAATTTTAAGTCAAAAGTAAAATTTTCAAAAAATTTTTGAAAATGAGTATCATCATGTCATTTTCAAGAGCTGCCACTGTTCACATGTAATGACAGGATTTACCTTCACTGAAAAAAAATATATGTGTTATACTAAAAGGGAAAAAAAAAAGTGAGGTTACATCTATTCACCAACCTTGGCTCCAACAAGATTTTCCCTTAACAAAATTTTAATATAATTAAGGAATCAAACTGATTTAAGTTGAGGCAAATATTGAGTTCACGGAAAATTATCTCTATATCAATTGAATGTCCAGTCGGGGGGCCAATAGAGTGTGCAGCACCAAAACTTACAATGGACGCCAATGAACGTCTTTCTGGATTTTTCATCTCCAAGCCTTCAGTTCGTGTAATTGCTTCTTTTCCAGAAATTAGCTCAAAAAGAACGACGCCAAATGCATAAACATCACTTTTGGCTGTAGCAAGGCCATCACTCAGGTACCTGATGAAGAAAAACAACAGTGAAATAATCAATAGAAAAGTTCGAGATGAATCTCAATTACCTATACCCACAAAGAGTAGATTTGCTTACTCTGGAGCCAAATAACCAAATGTTCCTACAACCCTGGTTGTAGTAGCTTCTCCTTCACCAGATTTTCCAACAAGTTTTGCTAGTCCAAAATCTGAAATCTACATGTAAAACCAAAGTCAATCAGATGCACCAATAAATATTAGAATGGAAAACAAGGATCCCAAATAAGTCAGCACCTTTGCCCTCAAGGTACTATCAAGCAAGATGTTACTTGTCTTGATATCGCGATGAACATAATGGGTCTTAGTATGTTCGTGAATGTATTCAAGACCTCTAGCAGCGTCTAAAGCAATCTGAACCCGCACGATCCATGAAAGGGATGTATGACCTGAAGAACATGGAACAAGAAGTGCCAGTTCATGTCAAAACCAAATGAAACATTATTAATTAATTATGCAGCCAAACGTGCATTAACAAAATCCAGCTCACCCTCCCCCTGCCCCCCCCCCCCCAAAAAAAAGGCGTAAAATAGATGCAAAATAATTAGATGAATGTAGCATCCACACAGAGAAAAGAATAGACATAACCTAAAATGAGAAGGTGGTGGTGCTCTATAATACTTTTCACAACAGAAACTTAGATCAACTTAAGCTTAAATTTAACTGGCAGCAATATGGATAGAGCATTTTTCATCATCCCAACCCCATGATCGGGACTTGAAATAAGGGCTTCAAGAATTAAGTATAGTCACAAGAGAATTTATTTGAACAACTATTGGTATAGGTTTTGGAAACCAACTAACTAAATGTGACAGATTAAAAATCTCATGGATTTACAGACTGATGGTATTACTCCTGTAACTGGACTATAGTTTTGTGATTCTCCAGTCCATATTTCTCAGATCAATGACATGGTAGCTGATTTGTACACATCATTGGAAACCAAAGTTTCCTGGGACATTACATCACAGGTAAAGGTGAATAACCTTTTTATTGGTAACAGGTGAATAACATTAACTTCCTTGTAAAAAAAACCATAGGATTATACATGTAACTTCTGCTAACTAATCACTTTGGTGTTCTAAAAATTACACTTTGATAATCACATGAACTTGTGGAAAAAAAGGCCAGATAATTCAGAACTGAATTTGAGTAATCAAAACAGTACCAAAATAGGATCTTTTCTCAGAGAATAAAAATCCAGATTAGGAGAATAATTAATAGAAGAAAATTAGATGGTCATATGGCCACCAAACTCCAATCAAATTTAGTATACAAGGTATAGATCAATTGCTGAAATTCAGAAACCGATCCAACTGCTGGATGAAAAGATATTGAGGCAGCCCTAGTTGGACCAGGAGAGGGATAGAAAAGTAATTTCACCACTCAAAACTGATTTGAGAGAGAGGAATATGTTGATTAATCAATTGTGATTATGTACTATAAATCTCAGCAATATCAGATTAGTATAACCAGCAAACAGAGTCAATATTCAGAAAGCAAAATCCTAACATAAGATATAAGGAAAGAATGGGAATTTCAGTATAACTCAAGATCTGATCTGGACCAAAATCTGATCAAAATTTGACGAATCATATAATGGCTAGATTCTCCTAACTCAAATTCGTGCAAAAGAACACTTGTATATAATTCATGATCAGATTAGGAATTGCATAAAATTCAGAACAGTAATTGTTAATGCATGAAAAGATAGAAGAAAAAGTTGGCAATAAGAGAAACAGGCGAGCTTCACACCGCATGGCAGTTGGATAGATCAACCACAAGGAGTTTTTCACCAGAGGAGAAGAGAAGCAGCAGAAAAGCTTTTCATTAATCAAATTTCATGTATAATGCTAGGTCCCTTTACAAACTTATATAGAAACTCAAAAATAGACTTAAAATTAAAAAGAAAGGCCTAACCCAACAACAACGCAGCCTATTCCCAACTAAATGGGATTGGCTACATGGATCCATGCAAAGATAAAATAAGAATAGTAAAAGTGAAAGGAAAGTCCAATAAATTCCAGTTTATTGTTCTGTTGTGTATTCAGGCAAGGATAAGTCCAATAAATTCTAGTTCTGTTTTAAGTCCATTTACTAGACCTAGTTGTGATAGGATACTTGCATTACGGCTTGTGATTTAGAAGTCCCTAATATGTTAGTAGTTTTTTTCTTTCTCTGATGGGATATGTTTCCAGCTTTCCTTTATGGAGTGTATTTGGACTCTATCCAATTCTATAATTAAAGAGTAAGGAGTAGGTCCTCCCCATGACTTTCAGAATAACAATAGCTTTCTGCTTGCTGGTACTGAGGAGTTCAGGCCATATTCTTCTGTGAGATGCAATGGGACCCAGGTGGATTCCAGGTTAGGGTACAGGTGGGATTCCAGCCAGGCAAATCAGATGGTATTCTTGATTATATCTCTCTTATCTTCTCAACCTCTTTCCATCGACTCAGGTCGGTTTCTGCTATTTTTCTAAACCCTTGGGCTATTATTTTTCTGTTTCTCTTTTGCTTTCCTAACATTAGTCTGCTAGTTACTACTAGAGAGCAGGTGTCGGTACAACGGTAAGGTTTCTCCATTGCGACCTAGTAGTCGTGGGTTCAAGTCAGGAAACAGCCTCTACGTGAGGCGGCGGGGGTAAGGCTGTATACATTATGACCCTCCCCAGAACCTGCAGTAGCGGGAAACTCGTGCACTGGGTGCCCTTTTTTTCAGTCTATTAGTTACTATTTTGGCTTATCTTCTTCAATATCTTCTAATTTCCATTTTCCAGTTCTGTTTCCAATCAGAAACCTGTTCATCAATTTCAGAAATCCTACTTGAAGTTACTTCTTCAAAATTGTCAAATTCCAATCACTAATTCTGTTCATCCATTGATACTGTTTTGAATCCTTAATAGCCTGCTATCGATTTCTGAAGTTATCGTCAGTGTTTGGCTTCCTAATCCAAGTCGGTTACTTGCATATCTCTGAATCTGATCATCAGTTTTCAATTAAACTTCAGTGGACTGTTCCTCTTCATAGAGAGACTCTTTGACCATAATTTTATAAGCATCTGATTTGTTTCTGTCGAGTTATTGACTTTCATGAACCCCTGGTCGTTCCAATCCTGCGGTTTACCCCTGGTTGTTCCAATCCTGTGGTTTTGGGTTTTCTAAACTATAATTCCATCAGGTGACTTAGAAGTCCATAGTACAAGATCTCGGAGAATTCTCAGTTTCAAGAGATCTCGAGATGAAACAACATACGAGATGCAAATAATAAAGTATCTCAATTGAGATTTTGGTATCTCGGCAAAATCTTGGTTATCTCGCCCAATTTTGGCCAGTTTGCGAAGAAAACCATCCCCATCTCTTATTTTTTCCCTATCTTGGCCGAATCTTACCCAAAGAAGCTTTGAGCAAACTTACACAAATTTTGTGATTCAATTGGAGAAAAACATGATTCGCCCTCAGCAACAATATAATGGTTATGATCCAGCCTGCCACTTTTTTCAATACTAGGAGTCATCCTGATGGAGACATCATGGTGTACAGATGCAAGAAGAGGAAGAAACAGCCATCTTTGTGGCTGGAAGAATAGAAAGAAGAGGAAGAAAGAAGAAGAAGAAAAAGGAGGAAGAAAAGGAGGCTCGATCCAGCCTTCCCAGCACTGGATCGAATCTCTCTCTTTCCAGGTCTCAGCAAATCTTGTGGGCCCCATTAGTTGTTAGTTTAGTAGTTTATTTTTAGAATATTATTTTCCTTGTTAGTCTTTTAATTAATTAGGAAACTACTTTATTAGTTAGTTTTTAGGAAGTCTTTATTTACTTTCCAATTGGTTTTTTTTATTTATTTTTAGTAACTAAGTTTATCATTTATGTAATGGCCTAGGCCACGATGGAATCAATGAAAGATTATTGAAAGCAGCCTATGAGCAAACCTCCCCACCCCCTCTCACGATTCTCTCCCTCTCGTTAATCCCTCTCTTTTCCCTCTCTCGGTTCCTCTCTTTCTTGCCTCCTTTCTTTTTCTCGGTTTCTTCCCCTCTCCCTCTTTCTCTCAGCTATCTTAATATTGCAGCCTCTCTTATTTTTTTTTTCTAGTATAATTGTTGAAGACAGGTGCTCTTCCCTCAAGCAGCCAAGGATCGATCAAAGTACCATTGTCTTCCTGCACTACTGTTAGGGATACTGCTGCACTTTATTTTCTGTACTATTGTCAATAAATGTTGTCCTCCCTTTAAGCAAACAAGAGTTGCAACAATTCCAGATGGTTTTCTTCTACAGCACTCAATCTGGACAGCAATTCTCAATCTCGATAGACCTTGATTTCTTCTTCTCTTCTCTGTTTGGACAGTGGACAGGTAGGTAATTAAACGAAACTCCCCACCCCCATTAATCCTCTGTTATATGTTTGCAGTCCATTATCATTGAAACCAGCCCTTGCCCCTTCGTTTATGCCTATTTTAGCTACTGTTTTAAGACGTTTCTTCACTGTTATGTCTCCAAAACCCTTACTGATTTTCTATTTTAGTTGGCTGCTAGAGGACATTGATTGTTTGCATATCTTATTTGGTGCCTAGATTGATTTGTGCTGAACCTAACATTCGCATGATGTTTGTTCCCTTCCCCATGTCCCCACTTGAAGCTTTAGTAAGTTATTATGTGTTTTTCCGCTTAGATTGATATTGCTCCTGGCTACATGTTGATTTGTCTTTATTTATTGCATGTTGAATTTTGTTTTGTTGAGCATATCTAAATCCCAACCTAATCTCAGGACCCCCTTAAGTTTGTCTTACCTTAATTGAGTCACTCTTGTAGGGACCCTAGTTTTCTAGGAAATCCCCTACATCACATCCACTTGTATTGCTTACTCTATCTGACTCTTGGTAAATCTAATATATGTGATTCAACAATGTATGATGCCTAATTTATTAAATGGTTTATAATTTGATGTCTTTTAATTCCTAATGCTTATTTAGGTTGTTTTACTTGAATTATATGTGTTCTAGTAATACTGAAGTTTGTGTAGAATAGCCTAGGGTAGAGATTGTATACATTGTATACAGCGTAAACTACCAACCTAGGGTTTGAAGTCCAAGTAATATTTTGGGTTTGATTATCCAACTTTTTCATCAACCATATGGTCCGAAGTCGAAGTAATATTTTGGGTTTGATTATCTAATGTTTTCATTGTGTTTTCATGTCAATGTGAAAACGGTGACAGAGTTGTTGATCTCAAGACGGCTTCAAGTGAAAATAGCCCCTACGGTTCCAAGAAGGATTATTGAAGTAATTTGGCAATGCCCCCCTGCGGATTGCTTCAAGCTCAATATCGATGGATGTTCTTTAGGTAACCCGAGCTGCGTAGGAGCTGGAGGAATTATTCGTGATTGCACTAGAACTCCAAAAAGAAGCTTCGCAATTTATGAAGGGATTACGACAAACTAATATGCAAAGTTTGCAGCCTTTTTTGCTGGTATTCATCAAGCGAGGGATATGAATGTCAACCACCTATGGATTGAAGGAGATTCCGAATCAGTAGTGTCTTGCATTAAAAATAACAAAATTCCTTGGTTTTTTCAGCAGAAATGGAGATATTACAAAAGGTACCTTCAAAATACTACATGGTCGATTACTCATGTTTTCCGAGAGGGTAATAGTGTGGCTAATAAGCTTGCGAAACATGCTGCTACTTCAAGACAAACAACTATTTGGGATGACACTCTTATTTTTATTTTGGTAGATGTAGTCTGGGATGCTCACTTGAGACCCAAGTTTAGATTGTAAAAAAAAAAATTCCCTTTGCTTTGATTGGGTTTCTGATGTAGGGGGTTCCTAGGTGACTAGGTCTCCTACAAAATTAACTAGCTAGGTAGGGTTGACTCAAGGGGCTTAGGTAGATAGGATCAAAGAATCTCAGCCAACACGATTAAGCATGCAAGATAAAACGAGACTAATAAACAAAGTAGCCAAAAGCAATAATAATCTAGACAGAAAAACACATAAATTCTTACTCAAGTTTCAAATGGGGGCATGGGGAAGGGAACAAACGACATACGAGTATTAGGTTCAGCACAAATCCATCTAGACAGCCAAATTAGATATGCAAACAATCGATAAAATAGGCATAAACAAAGGAGAAAGGCAAGCTTCAACGTCAATGGGTTGTATATATATAATAGGGATTAATGGAGGTGGGGAGGGTTTAGTTTAATGTTTTACCATACTGCTGTTCAGATCTGAGGAGAGAAGAAGAGATCAAGGTCCTCCAAAATAAAGAGGTTGCAGTCCACTTTTAGTTGATGAAGATACATCCAGTCGATTGTAGAGAGAGCAGCACCAGCGTAGGGTAAACAACAACCGAGAGTAGTAGCAGCAGTGATGTAAAGGCAGCAGTGTGCAGCAGCAGCACTATTGTAACGGCAGTAGTACGTAGCAGCAGCAGTGAGGTAAAGGCAGCAGGTGCAGCAGGTGCAGCAGAGCAGTTTTGTACCGGCAGAAATAGGTTACAGCAGCAGTGAAGTAAAGGCAGCAAGTGCAGCAGAGCAGTTTTGTACCGGCAGAAATAGGTTGCAGCAGCAGTGAAGTAAAGGCAGCAGGTGCAGCAGCAGCAGTTTTTGTAACAGCAGTGATGTGTTGCAGCAGCAGTGGGCAGCGATGGGGGAGGTCAGCAGTGACAAAAACAGCAGCAGAAACAAAAAAAAGAAATAAGATTGAAAAGAAAGAGAGGGAGGCGAGACAAGAAGACTGAGAGAAGAGAGAGCCAAGAGAGTAAGGGAGGAAAGAGGCGAGAGAGAAAGGTGAGAAAACGAGAGAGAGAGAGAGAGAACTGTGAGGGGTTTGGGGGTTTATTCTTGGTCTTTTTTTTTTAATTCTCATTCATTAAACTCAATCGTGGCCTAAGCCATTACATAAATATCAATCTACTTACTAAAAATAAAAAGAGTTAATTGACTAGTAAATAAAGACTTTCTAAAAACTAATCAACCAATAAAGTAGTTTCCTAATTAATTAAAAGATTAACAAGGAAAAGAATATACTACAAATAAACTACTAAACTAATAACTAATGGGACCCACAAGATCTTCTAAAATCTGGATCGAGCTTTCCTTCTTCCTCCTTCTTTATTCTTCTTCTTTCTATTCTTCCAGCCACAAAGATGGCTGCTTCTTCTTCTTCTTGCGCCTGTACACTTTGATGTCCCCATCAGTTTCTCTTCTGCTGATGGCAATGCCGAAGGTGGAAGAGTAACTCAATGGTTTTCATTTGTAATCTCTTTTATAGATCAGATTATTTATTAATACAATACATTTGCTGATTCTTAGCAAAAAAAGAAGGCCTAAAATAGGTTGGGTGACAAGTTTTAGAACCTAACTTGCTGGAAAAAAAGCAAGGTTTCGGCAAGATCTCAAGATATCTCACTTTCGGGCCTGACCGAAACCATGCCCAAAACCGAGACCTCGAATCTTGCTTAGAACCAATTAAAAACAGGTGTAATGAATACATATCAAAGAAAATAAATCAAATTTATAGTGCAAGGACTTTCCAAACTAGTGAAGCTGAGAATAACCAAATTCCTGCAGTAATAAATGAATTTGTTTACACCAACGCTTAATCACATACTTACCCTTGCTCTGAGGATCATGCAGATGGCTTCTTAGAGAACCCTTTTGTGCATGCTCATAAATAAGGAAAAGGTCATCCTCGGTAGCTGCAAATCCAATCAATTCTACCTTGACAGAATTAATTCAAACTCAGAGTCAAAGCTTAATGTGTAAGCGGAATAAGTTGTGAAAATACAAAAAGAAACAGGGAATTTGATAAGCACAAGGAGCAATACCAAATTTGCATGATGGACTTTGCATAGAACTTTCATCTCTGACATGAATTCTTTAGTCTTAGTAGCTGTCATTTTTTTTATTGCAACGTCCTGACAGGTTTCCAAAAAAAATCTATTTGTAGTTACCCTGATAAAGGACATCACCATACATAATTCTGAAAAGCATCATTGCAAGATCAAAGGCTGTATACCTGGTCTCGAAGAACTCCATAATACACAGAACCATATGTTCCATGCCCAAGCAGATTTGAATCGGAGAAACCATCAGTTGAGGAAAGAATTTGTTCATATGTGAAAACAATAGGTTTCTCCATCTCAAATACATCAGTCTCCATAGCTGTAAGAAGTAAGAAGTGGATATTAGATGCAGGGCATTTAAGCTTAAATTCTTTGAAGGGGTTTTAAGAATCAAAATCGAACTGTAAAATGAGGTTGATATAAGCCAAAAGAACTTGTAAGTAGCACAAAAAGGTTTCTCTAGCAGCAAAGAACTGGCAGCGACCAAATTAAATTATTGTGCAAATCCAGTAGAACTTACAATCCACATCGGAAGAATAGATGAACACAAATATTATGTCTCATCGCAACATTCAAACTCCAAAACAAATAATTTATTCATTAAGGCAAAAAAAAAAAAGAGGGTTCAAGAAACACAATTCAGGATGTAATAAGAATATGCTTTACAACAGTAATCTCATTAGTTGTTTAGAAATTACACCTTTAGGAATATTTATTTGGAGATCACTAGATTCTTCATTAGTTGGCTTCCAGTTCTCTGATTTGCAGCGGAAAGACCGTCCTGAAGCACAACAGAAACTTGTTGTCCAAAGGATATGAAATTTATGAGAGGTCTTTCCATCAGGATCTTTTGCACGACTGCGTGGGATAGAGGCACTCCAGATGGATGACTTGAATGCAACATAGATAAGTATGGCTGCAAGTATCACAACAAGACCAACTCCTAGGCTCCCTATAATCCACCCATATGACAGATGTGTCTTATGATTTGCATGATTTGCTGCAAAACAGGAAGTGTACAAGTCATTACATTTCCAATTAGTAGGAAAAAGGAGAAAAAGAAGGCCATTGTAACAGAAATGGAACAAAGTAGGATAAAAAAGAGCTTAAGAGTATGCCTTCATCATGAGTAAATGTCTGTGATACGTAGAAAGGCATAACCAGCTTGACATATGATGTGGGCAACCTCTTGATAAGTTTTACTACTAAATAACTTATGACAATGTACTCTGACAGTGGAGCAATGGACTATCAATTAGAATGTGGCTAGGGGACAAATTCCTTCTCCAAAGTGGATGATGCCTCGGTTTTGGGAATTTTTTTTGTTTTCCCCAATTGTTTTTAGCTAGTTTCTAGGCTTACCTTTTCTCGATTAGGGTTATGGGAAAGTTTGCAGGCTCTTGGTTGCTGTTTTGGAGTTTGCTATTTTATTTTTGACGGGGAAGGGGAGAAATTTGGCTTTACAAGGCTAATCACAGTCTTGCCCGACAGTTGAGGGTCTGGTATCTTTTCCCTATTTTTCCATCTTCTCTTTATAAGTTCTTCTCTCTGTTCTGGCATTTTCTTTTGTTGGGGGAGAGAGATTTTTGTTCCTTCCAACCATTTTATATAACTCTAAGGCGGGGTAGGGGATACTCTGTTCCTTCTAACCATTTCATATAAGAGGGTATTGTATTTCTGTTCCATCTAACCATTTTATATAACTCGAGGGGGTCAAGCATCTCTATTCCATCCTATTCTTTCTCACGACATCATTGTATTCTTTTTATTATTTCCTCTTCTTACTTGACGCGATCACTGAATGTCCCACTAAATTTTCAAAACACTCATACAGAATCCACAGGATAAAATATATATCAATACATACCTGATGAAGTGTAGACAGATGGTGCAGGAACAGGAGCGGGAGAAATCTCCTTCTCCAGAGGATAAGGCTCACCAGGAACTACAAAAGACAACATTATTACAATAATTAAGGGATCTAGGCATGGATAATCAAAGGGGAAGACTCCACAGCTTACAATCGACAAATCAAAAAGAATAATACAAAGAATAAACCATATTAGAATAAGTTGAGTATGAACTTAAAGATATTTAAGTTTGAAATTTCCATCTTTCTAGCAACATCAGGGTAACCAGTCCAAGAATAAACATAAATCAAATCAGACTGAAAATTTTTAGACATGATTGAAGTGGGTAACAGAAAAAAAATGCAGTTCAAAAACAAAATGAAGACAATACAAAGGTTACATAGCAGCATCATATTTGGTGGGGGGAAAAGAATCAACCAACTTGAGGACTCAACAACCCAAGGATTGGGAATCATTCAACTCTGAGAAAAGGCTATAATAAGCACTCGAAGATAAAAGAAAAGTACATGTCCCTCATGTCAGCTGCAACTCCCAGAAAAGGCCAAAAAGGCACTCAAAGCTGGCCCAAGTCATTTTATTCTCTCTGTCCCTTGACTTTTTCTTTTGTTGTGTTCCACTCCCTCTTAACAATGCAACACAAAGACAACTTGAGAGTTTAAAAATGAGTCAACACATATCTCCCTCAAACCATAGCAGAAGAAAACCTGGAATTTGGATGAACTCTTAACATCTTAACATATTGAGAAATTCACTCAATATGCTTCGTATCTTTTTTTCTATTCGTCATTCCTAAGTGCATATGCAGAGAGGTCTCCTCAGCAACAGACCTTTGCCTCTGCTTTGATGAGGAGGTTGTTAGGAATTTACTTAGGAAACCCCCTTTAACCCTTTTTAAAAATGGACAAGGCCTATGCTTTTATTCTTTTTAACATCCTTGGCCAAGTGAGGGTTTCTTTTTTTTTTTTTTTTTTTTTTTTTTT
>NC_056558.1:37948721-38022612 GCF_013358625.1 Macadamia integrifolia | reverse complement strand
TGGGGGGCGGGTTTTTTTTTGGAGGGGGGGGAAGTAGAGGACTATTAGGTATAAATTTTCTCCAATTTCTGTCATGTCATGTAGAGAGGACACATTCTACCTCTCTACACCTTGTCAAACACAAACTAGATGACTGGAGATCACTTATAACATTAATAAACCTGCAATATTTCACTTCTAGATGCAACTCAGGATCTTCATTTCAATACTTCACATGCCTCTACCGATAATCAACCTTTCTGTGACCAGATAGTCTTCTTCATCCACCATTAGACCCAACAATATTAATACAGAAACCCCCTGATATTTTTCTTACCTCTTATATTCAGTCAGTATACACTATGATACTTTCCCCAGTTTCAATTTCCTTATTGCTGTCATCCAGAAAAAGAAAAAGACAAGCACATGCTTTAACTTATAATTAAACCCAAGTGATCTCTAGAATGCTTATTTGCTATAGTACTGAGTATTATAAATTAGTGGGTGATTCAAGGCATTCTGGACAAAACTAACAAAAGATGAAAGCCAGTTCCAACTAAAACAGTATTCAAGGGGCCTCAAAGAAATTCAGATTCCCAACCAACCTAAGACTAGTTTCTTCCATGATTGTTAAACAACCAATGAATTAATGTCTCACTGACAAGAATCTACCCCAAGAACTAGTGGTGTTTCTGTATGTTTTAGCTTACAACCTCACGCCGAAGACAACCTAATGACGGTACATGTTTGAAAATGATGCATCCCTGATGACAAGCCCTATTGGTTCGTGGAAACAAATAACTGATTAAACAAAACAATTGTGATCATGGTATGCCACAACACAATTTTAGAAAAACCCAGAGAAACTCAAATTTTCCAATTAGAACTTTTATATCCTGCATACAAGACATGGCGTTGTTTGACATTTGCTCCATACGACCTAAGTGATGGTACTTTGATGAAATATGCATCCTCCAAAGGGGGTCACAAGTAATATATGGCTCTAGGATGTTTGTCATGAAATTCAGCTGCATATAAAACTAGTTTACTTGGGGGGCTGTCGAACTTTGTTATCCGATCTACTGTTTTGGTTTGATCTGACTGGTTGACAACTGCCAAAAAAAGAAAAGAAAAAGAATAGCCTAATCTGCTATCTTTGTTCATTAAATTGGTCCACAACTTACAGGATTGCTACAGAAATACCGTCGCGACTAGACATACTCCGGCATTCCTACCATTCCTGTTGCTCAAGGAGCTAATTCAGCAGGAATCCAAAAGTATATGACGAAAACAAGAAACGAAGAACAAACTCACCTGAATTCAGTGGAATGTAATAAACTGCCCCAACTGAAACATTATCTGGATTTGCGATCCCATTTACAGTCTCAATGTTATCCATGCTCACCCCAAACCTGCTCGCCAACGATTCGACCGTGTCCCCGTCTTGCATCACATAGCTCATTAAGTAATTCCACAACCTGTTCGAACATCCACACAAGAGCTGCAAGGAAACCACCGAACCGTAACGCGCTTTCCTTGTCGAATTGGACATAAAGGCCAGACCTCCGTACGCCTCAGTCACCATTTCATAGACCAATCCTTCATCTTGCCTCACCGTGAAAGTTGTGTTTGTCAGATACTTATTGATCAAACCACTACACGAACAGTTCTTCTTGATGAAGAGATACCCGAAATCGTTTCCCCCGACCGTTATATCACTTTGTAAAACATCAAACATACTCTGAATAACAGCCAAGGTCTGATTCTTGTTTGGCTTGAAGGCAAGAAAGGACGTGCAGAGACGAGTGGAATCTGAGCAGTTCAAGGGCATAGGATCTGAAAACAAGCATTGCATGTTAAGCAACAAAAGTACAGCCAAGAGATAGATCTCCACGACCTTCATTGAAGCTTCGGTTGGTGAAAAACTGCTAGAAGAATTGAGATTGAACTTCAGAAAAATTGCTAAGACGAATGGTAACCAGAAAACTAAAAAGAAAGCCTTGTAGTGAGTCACAATGAAGAAATCAACTTGAAAAAAGTAATGCAATTGCTTTGTTTTCGTGAAAAAAAAGCGAAAACAGAGAATATCTGAACTTTGAAGCTTGGAGAATCGTGTAGAAACGAATCAGAGCAGAGACTTTACATGATTTGCAGAGATGGAGAGAAATGAAGCGAAGGCTTTGGTAAGGAAGAACAGAAAAATGGGAGTAGTAACGGAGTGAGTAGGAGGGAACACCAAGAGAGGAAAGGGCAGTAACAGTGAAAAACAGAAAGCGACGAGCTGAAGAAAGCAGCAAAGACCAAGAAAGATTTTTTGGGACGTGATCCCCTAGCTAATAAAAACCCCCCGTTGTAAACGTTTATTACCATTATTGCCACTACCCAAAACAATTAAAAGCTCGGCGATCCTGCTTCCCGGCAACGGCGAGTGGGTTCTGACGATCCTCCCAAAGTCAAAGTGATCTTACCCGGCGACCATTTCTTCAGCGAAGCGATTATTCTGTTTTGACGGTAGATATTCCATCTTTCCAGTCCCTCACTGCTCAGATGTGGCGGTCGGTGACTGTACTAATTGGATCCGGATCCTCTCCAGAGTCCAGATCAGCACGTCAGGACGCATCCGACGGCTGGACAGCATTAGGGTGCATGCCGAGGTATTTAAATTGAGGACCTTTGACGGTACAATGATCACAATGGGGACCTCATTGAGACTGCTGATGTACGACCCCAACAACTTCAGGTAGGGTCAATAGGTGGCGGTGAACAGGTTTTCTGGAGCACGAGAAGGGTTGCTGCCGGGAAGGGTTCCAGAAGAAAAGGACCAATTTGTAAGGATGTCAATTAGGATGGGTCAGACCTTACCAAAAAACAATTACGATGGGTCAGTCAATATTTGTATTGATGCAAAAGATGTCAACTTTAGATTTGAAGATGTGATTAGATACAAATGGATAAAATTAAAAGGGAGAAGGGTAGTACTATTGATGAGTTGGTAAAAATAGACATTCATAGAGGCTAGGTCTTGATCCTAATATGATATTAAATAGAATGTTTGAAGGGCAAAGATCCATGTTGCAAATTGTTTATAGTTGGGATGTCCCTCAGACAAGGATTTAGGGGATGGTATTGGTATTGGTATCAGTATCGGTATTGGTATCAGTATCGGTATCGGTATTGGTATCAGTATCGATCTGGATCGGATGGGATCGATGGGTATCGATCTATTTTACCCCTAATTTTTATAAAATGTATTACTTTTTTCCTATTTTACCCCTAAAACGATCTGAATAACCGATTCGGATCGATATCGGATCAGGGATCAATCTCAGCCGATACCATTCTGATATGGCCGATCCCAAATCGATACTTGAAACCATGCCCTCAGGTGTTACTATGCTTTTTTTTCCTTTCTTTCTCTTTTCCCCTCATTTTCCTATTCTTTCTCATCTTCCCCTCTCACAGATCTATGTAGTCGACCCCATTTACTTAGGAAAAACCAGAGTGTTGTTGTTGTTGTTGTTGCCAGAAATATCAACTTTAATACCTTCCAAGCACCAAATTGCATTTCCCTTCCTTGTAATTTAATTGGTAGTTTTGCATCCCTCTTTGTTGCCATTGGCTCGTCTCAATTATAAGAAGTTCGATTCGCTTGTCTCGATTGTACAAAGTTTGCAACTTTTCACAATGGAAAAGTACCCCAGCATCAGCTGTGGAAGGATTCTTATGATGAACAAAGAGAAAACTCCAATGGCCATACTCTTCTAATTAGGCAAGTGTCACCAATTGAAAATGCAAGAAAGACTTGCAAAGGGTTTGCACCATAACTGTAATGAGAATTTGTTCCTAGACATTGATGTAAAAAGTCATTTTCACTCGAGGTCTGTGATGATGGTCATGAAGAAGCCATGTATGAAAATTTAGATGCTAAAAAAAGCTATTTCCAAATTAGGGCCTTGAGGACAAGCCCATTCCTTAAAGGGGAAGGACTTGTTATGTGCACATTCTTTGGTCTGTTTCAATTATATTGTGAATAAGTTATTATGTTAGTGTTGAATAGTAGGAGAATAATTAGGAGAGTAGTTGAAGAGGTGTGTCATAATGGGTTATGGGTTGTAGTTTGTGCGTGGAAGTAGTGGGTCTCGACAGGTCTCCCTCTTGAAGGAGTCCTATTTATTCGTAGAATGAATAAGAAAAGGAAAAAGATTATTATGGTATCATAACTAAGCATGGCGTAGCAAGTTGGAAGCAAAAGTGATATCCCTTGTAATCAGACAAGAGAAAATATGGGCAATGGTCACTCATCTTAAGCAGTTGGTAACTAGCATTTATGATCGAATTTAGTCTATTTAGACCCATCATTCCATTTCGATGCTACCCAAATTGGACAAGATTAAACTTTTCCATTCCAATGATAACAATGGTGAATCAGTCTTTCATGATAGTGTGCCTGACAATTTCGAGGTTGAAAATTCAATTCAAAATTACAAAATTCACTTCTTTGATGGTCTATCATTCAAGGAGACTCTGAGAATTAAAGATTTCTTTCCTTGCTTTTCATGATAGAATCACCATTGCACTTCCAGCACAAATATCAATTCCAATACAATGTTTGGGAAGTGATGAGGGTAAAAATGCCACTCCTCCGAGCCAATCCCTTGGTCATCCTTGGCCGAGCCGACCCCTCAGGCCTACCTGCCACCTCGGTTTGGCACACACAAGTAAGGCGCCCAGAGGCACGCGCACATCCACTCCTACATTTAAGAGACGTGACCCCTGATTATAGGGATGGGATTCAACCATTGTATGTCACCAGAAGTGTCCACCCTTCTCATGACTTGTACTTTCGAGATAAAAGAGGAATATTCCTAGAACGTGCCTTGAAACTCGGAATGACAAACCCACCCCCATCAAGGACTCTACGCCTAAACATGACTCTCCACAAACGTCTCTCCTTCTCTCTCCATCAGCAACATATAAATATCAAGGTAAGCCTCCATCACAGGAGATCTAACACTTTTTTCACTATAGCACTCTTAAGCAAACTGTTGTGGAAAGATCTGACTTAGGCATTGGAGAGTCCCCCATCGGGTCAGCCCGGCTCTCCCCTATCTTATCTTCTGTGCAAATCTACTGGAGCATCAGGAGCTGCAAAGAAGATCGGTTGGTCAATTTTTACCGCATTAGATTGGCGCCGTCTGTGGGAAACTAATACGAAAAGCTACTATAGCCAATGCAGCTAAGAAGTGAAAAGGTCGTCTCCTCCACTACAACACGAGTAAGATCATATTGTGGTTTACCACCTGAACAAGTAGAGGAACCTCGCCCACCTCCAATGGCAGATCAAGAGAATGTCCCGATAGATGGGTCTTTGCCAAGACCTTCACAAATTCAGACTGACGTAGGAGTTACTCTAGGAGAAGGAGGGCAACGCAATCGAAACCCTCAACAATCTCACTAAGGACCTTCATACCGGATAACCCACCCGATCGTGGAAGAACAAATACAGAGTCTGTAGTTGCAGGTGTTGGCAACCAACAACCTGGTGCTGGACTTCATAAGCCAATTTGGCTCGGTGCTTCCTGTACCACGCATATGCTCTGCTCAGCTGCCTAGGCCAGTTCCGGATAGGCGAGCTCGAGACGAATCACCTGATAACAGTGTGGCCCCTCAATCAACAATAAGGAGGGGGTCTGTTAGGATGTCACGTATAGTATGCTCGGTGTCGCCCCGATCTCCCATCGAGAGACGTTATGAGGGCCTTCACCTGCCCAGAACGAGAGGGCATGTCATTCAACTCAAGACCGGAGCCCAAAGAGACGAGACGCCCATGAATCCCCACCAAGGGAAGAGGAAATCCAAAACTCCCCTCACAAGCTAGCTAGGGGCTAACGTCAGCACAGGCAACACCAACCTGACGGATGTCAGGATCAAGGAAGAAGCCCCAGACGATCTGAACATGAACGCCTCTCCTCTGGCCACCGAGCCGAGGAGAGAAGGGACGACCTGGAACGACGCATCTAGCATCTCACTGAAAGGATCAAGGGAATGCAGAGGCAAAGACAACTGACTGACATAACGGTGACCCCATCCCATAATGCACTATCCGATGAATTGATAGAGGCCGAGCTGGCCCCAAATTTTGTAGTGCCTGTCTTTAACACATATGACGGCACCACGGACCCCTATGATCATCTCTTGTACTACAGTTCAGCCATGACAGTCTATGGGAGATCGGACGTAACTCTCTGTCAAGCTTTCATAGCCTCACTGAAGGGGGCTGCGCTGGTATGGATGTCGAACTTGAGGTCTCGGTCCATCCACAACTATGAAGAATTGACTAGAGCGTTCCTTACATGTTTCCAAGCTAGCATGAAGCAAAAGCAAACCTCACAGAACGTGATGAACATGAGACAGAGGCCGGGGGAGACTATACAGGATTTCCTTGCCTGATTTACCAAGGCGACACTGGAAGTAAAGAATCTTCCAGAAGGAGTAGCATATAGCGCATTGTGCAATGGGATTACATACCCTGATCTGGTCCGATCTTTGGCCCTCGACTTGCCAGATACAATGCCCGAGCTGCTAAGAAGGTGCAGCCAGTATGCCAACATGAAAGAGGTTCTAACCACCAAGGGAATAACTGACAGGAATGAGCTACCAGAGAAAGAAAGGAAAAAAACCCCCAAGGCCTAGGAATGACCCCTGCAAGCCAAAGAAGAATAGGACGGATTGGCTGCTTGACACAGCTGAACCAGAATTGTATGAGCTACAACACCAACATCTCATTGAGTGAGGATGAACAAACATGGAACTAACTACGACAATAGTTGAAGAATCAACTGTGGCCTATTCCTGAACATCTGAACAAGGTTGTCGGCATGATAATCACCCCATTGATAACAATGAGACTGAGCCGATCAGAATGAATGGGCAAAGGTGAGAATCATGGTCTAGAATGGGATAATCATTTCATCGAAGAAGAAAGGCCGACCCGAACTGGTCGGTAAAAGAAGTTCTCATCCACTATGAAATGATGAGTCAACCCCGATGGTTAGCAAAAGAAGACCTCATTCGTGAGGAAAGAACGTCCACCCCGAACTGGTCGAAAGATTTCATCCACAATGAAAGGATGAGGTGACCCCGATGGTCAATAAAAGAAGACGTCATTCATGAGGAAAGAAACGCCACCTCGAACTAATCGGTAAAAGAAGGTTTTATCCACAATGAAAGGACGAGGCGACCCTGATGGTCAACAAAAGAAGACCTCATTCGTGAGGAAAAAAATACCACCCTGAACTTGTCGGTAAAAGAAGATTTCATCCACAATGAGAGGATGAGGTGACCCCGATGGCAGGCAAAAGAAGACCTCATTTGTGAGGAAAGAAAGGTCGCCCCAAACTAGTTGGTAAAAGAAGATTTCATCAACAATGAAAGGATGAGGCGACCCCGATGGCCGGCAAAAGAAGACCTCATTCGCGAGGAAAGAAAGGCGAAACCGTACTGGTCAGTAAAAGAACATTTCATCCACGAACTAAGGCACCTCAAGCCCTTACGCACTAAGGCATGCAAGCCCGAGCACGGGCTCCACACCTCAAGCACTTAAGCATTAAGGCATGCAAGCCCGAGCCCCGACTTGGCACCTTAAGACCTTACACATTAAGGCACACAAGCCCGAGCTCCGGCTCGGCACCTTAAGCCCTTACGCACTAAGGCATGCAAGCCCGAGCTTTAGCTCGGCACCTCAAGACCTTACGTATTAAAGCACACAAGATCAAGCATGGGCTCGACACCTTAAGCCCTTACGCATTAAGGCATGCAAGCCCGAGCCTCGGCACGACACCTCAAGACCTTACGCATTAAGGCACACAAGCCCGAGCTCCGACTCAGCACCTCAAGCCATTACTCATTAAGGCATACAAGTCCGAGCCCCGACTCAACATCTCAAGACCTTACGCATTAAGACACACAAGTCTGAGCTCCGGCTTAGCACCTCAAGCCCTTACGCACTAAGGCACTCAAGCCCGAGCCCTGGCTCGGCACCTCAAGACCTTACTCATTAAGGCACACAAGCTAGAGCTCTGACTTGGCACCTCAAGCCCTTACATACTAAGGCACCCGAGCCTGAGCCCGGGCTCGACACCTTAAGCGCTTACGCATTAAGGCATGTAAGCCCGAGCCTCGGCTGGACACCTCAATACCTTACGTATTAAGACACACAAGCCCGAGCTCTGACTTGGCACCTCAAGCCCTTACGCATTAAGGCATGCAAGCCTGAGCCCCCGCTTGGCACCTCAAGACCTTACGCATTAAGGCACACAAGCCCGAGCTCCAGCTCGGCACCTCAAGCCCTTACACACTAAGGCACGTAAGCCTGAGCCTTAGCTCGGCACCTCAAGACCTTACGCATTAAGGCACACAAGCCTGAGCTCCGGCTCTACACCTCAAGCCCTTACGCACTAAGGCATGTAAGCCCGAGCCCGGACTTGACACCTTAAGCCCTTACACATTAAGGCATTCAAGCCCGAGCCCGCCTCTACACCTCAAAACCTTACGCATTAAGGCACACAAGCCCGAGCTCTGGCTCTACACCTCAAGCCCTTATGCATTAAGGTATGCAAGCTCGAGCCCTAGTTGGGCACCTCAAGCCCTCACCTGAAGCCCTTGGACATTAAGGCATGCAAGCCCAAGCCCAGGCTCGACACCTCACAAGCTCCAGCTCCAACAGGGCATCTCAAGCCCTTAGGCCTTATGGCACTCAAGCCCAAGCTCTAGCTCAGCACCTCAAGACTTATGCACTAAGGCACGAGCGCCCGAGCCTCAACCCGACACCCCAAGGCTTTGCGTACTAAAGCATATAAGGCCCAACCTCAGCTTGACACCAAAGGCCATCGAGCTAATGACTCTTTGGTGGTTGGCACTCAAAAACCCAACTTCAAAGGTCGGTATGGAAAGACAACTATAGAAAAATCAAAAGTAACAAAGTTGTCTTCACTAAACTGAAGATCCATAACCTGATCCGAGCACATAGTCCTTACTTATAGAACTCCTACAAGTCGACCTATGGACCTTGACCTGAAGGAGTGGGGGGCTTATGATCAAGGTAAAAATGCCACTCCTCCGAGCCAATCCCTTGGTCATCCTTGGTCGAGCCGACCCCTTGCTCATCCTTGGCCAAGCCGATCCCTTGGGTTATCCTTGGCTGAGCCGACCCCTTGATCATCCTTGGCAGAGCCGACCCCTTGGTTATCCTTGGCCTAGCCGACCCCTTGGGTCATCCTTGGCCGAGCCGACCCCTTGGTCATCCTTGGCCTAGCCGACCCCTTGTTCATCCTTGGCTTACTTGACCCCTTGGTCATCCTTGGCCGAGCCGACCCCTCTGGCCGACCCGCCACCTCGGTCTCTCCTTAGGACCTGCCGCCTCGGTTTCTCCTTAGGTCGACCTGCCACTTCGGTCTCTCCTCAAGCCGACCTACCACCTAGGTTTGGCACACACAAGTAAGGTGTCCAGAGGCGTGCGCACATCCACTCTTACATTTAAGGGAAGTGACCCTTGATTATAGGGGCGAGATTCAAGCCACAGCACGTCACTAGAAGTGTCCACCCTTTTCATGACTTGAGCGTTCGAGATAAAAGAGGAATATTCTCAGAACATGCCATAGACCCCAGAATATTCTCGGAATCACAGAGCCACTCCCCTCCAGGACTCTACACCTAAATAGGACTCTCCACAAATGTCTCTCCTTCTCTCCCCATCAGCAACCTATAAATATCAAGGTAAGCCTCCATCACAGGGGATTGAACACTTTTTTCACTAAAGCTCTCTTAAGCAAACTATTGTGGAAAGATTTGACTTAGGTAACGGAGATTCCCCCGTCGGGTCAGCCCAGCTCTCCCCTATCTTTTCTTTTGTGCAAATCTACTGGAGCATCAGGAGCTACGAAGAAGATCGGCTGGTCAACTTTTACCGCATCTGGAAGATATCCTTCGATCAACTGGCCAGACTTTCCCAAATAATCTAGCTAATAACAGTTTAGGCCACTTTTTTTTGTTCTTGAGGACGAGGGCAATTCCAAGTGGGAAGAATTGTTACATGCTCACTAGTCACAGAGGCACCTAGGGTAATTTTAAGTGGATCAATAATCCTATGTAATAGGAAGTTAGTAGTTATCCTAAGTGTCATGTAATTGTCTAATATTAATGTTCGTGATTAGAGTCCATAATGCCAAAAGTTATTATAACTAATAGGAAAATGGGTGTTGTGTAAGTAGCGGAGTCTAGGACGGTGGTGTACACCTACTCAAATGTAACTATTTAGTTTGCGTGAAAGAGGAAAGAATGCATCTTGAAATTTTTTAAAATTCTCAACCAAAAAAAAAAAAAAAAAAAAAAAAGAGGAATGAAAATTCTTAAAGTTTCTCCCTTAGAGAAAGAGGCAAGGCTTCCTCCGTAAAGCCTGGGTCGATTCTGTTAATAGAACCAGTCTCTTCTCTTATCTCTTATTTATTTATTCTCCCCCTTTCTCTTATCCACTCAAGCACCCTCTCTCCTTCATTTTAATTTCTTTTATTTAAGGAGGTGACATTGAAGCAAAGTGCAAGGGAGGGGAGTGTAATTTCCTCTCTCTCTCTTTTTAATAATGTCCAAAGTTAATTTCAACATAAAAATATGCACAGCTATGCATATAAATAACAAGAGAAAAACAATTGCTACAAAGTTGCGTGGCACTTGTGCCCACATATAGAGGAGGGCGAACAATTGCAAACGCCTCCGTAAAATGTAAAAATCTCACCCTTGTTGATGCAGGAGTTAGTCACATAACTTGACAACAATCCCCCACCCAAATAAAAATGTAAAGCTTTTTATCATAAATTTTGTTTCAACAAAATTAAAATCGAGGCACACAACTTACGGTAAGGCACACTATTTTTATGAACCAAAGTTGTAAACTAAAACAGGGAAAAGTAAAAAGAGGGGAATGTGAAGCCTTTGGCATTACTTCTCTTCGAATGATTTTCAATATAATACTTATCTTAGAAGATGTATCAAATTTGGTGCAATTCAATCATATGTACAATTGTCCTTCTTGTTAATAGTTCATAAGTTTTAAAGTTCACTCAAAAAACACGTAATCACTCAGAAAAAAAAAAAAAAAAAAAAAAGGGAGTAAACACAAATTTTTTTCAACATTATGTTAAGAGATGAGTTTGTGGTATGCAAAGACCTTATGTTGTCCGTAAACAATACTTACCATGTGGCAGTTTGGATGAAGTTTATAATTTATGGACATGTAATCCCTAGGATTACGTACCACATGTCGAATTTCGGCCAATATTGAGTTTGTCAAGTGGTAAAACAAATCATTGTAAAATGTGGGACTACCAAAAAGGAGCATACACATACATTGGTGAATTTGCCATTACATGGGAGGAAAAACAAAATTGGATTGGAGATAAAAATTTGATACATAGACAAATCAAAACCATTCCCTACATATTTGTGTCGTATTATCCACTCAACTTTGTATACCACAGACATTTTTTCTTTATATTAAACTTATATATTATCTAATCGACGATGATTTAATAGGACCAAATTTTCGATTAACCACAACGAGGAGGGAATCATTTCTTCTTCTTCTTCCTCAAATGTAAAGGAGAGCATTTATGCCATAAGTTCTGATGTTTGGACGACTCTCAAAATAGTGAAGAAACTTCTTACTTAAAAATTTTAGTTTAAAAAAAAAAAAAAAGTCTTGAACCATTGGCTGAAGAAAAAACTTAGGGTTGATAATAGAAAGACTTGAGACCAAGGGATATCAGTGTCGAATTGCCTGTATTGATTTTACATGTTGTTGATCTTGATACCTGATATCATATTAAACCCCATAAATTACAGGCAAAAAATCTATAATTTTTTTTTCTAGGGTATTTTTATCCAATGCGAACAATCTATGGTTGAGATTCTCAATTTACAAATCTTACCCTTCCCTTTTTTATTTTTTTTATTTTATTTTTTAAATATATAAATCTTACCCTTCTTTTGTTTAACCATTTCATTATAGTTATTGTAAGGAATGATTACCAAAAAAAAAAAAAAATTGTGAGGAATGCAAACGAGGCCCGGTCACTATCATGGATCACCTGTTTTTTTATAAGGAAGAAAAAAACTATCATCAATCATTTCCTACTTTATCATTTTATACGTTTCTTCATATTCAGACTAACGGTGTTAATTGGTTTGGTTTCGATTTAAATGGTTCAGTTCAGTTCAAGTTACATATATTTTGGTTGAAACCATAATTGCACCACTTACTAAATGGTTGCAGTTTTTGAAGCCGCAACCATTTAGTAAATGGTTTTGGTCTCCACAGTTTTTAAACGGTTTCAATTTCATGGTTTCGAAACGGTTTTAGTTTCTATTTATTCCATACGGTATCTAAACGGCTAACAATCGGTTTGCTAGTTTATTCTCATGTTTACTATAATTTGCTTTTAATCGATTTCTCGGTTTTGGTTTTTGTGATAAACAATTTAATCTTGAGAATGTGAAATGCAAACCATTATGTTTTGTTAAAACAACCAAACAAATAAGCAAAAAAAAAATTTTTTTTTTGATAGAAAATAGTTTCAAGTGCATCTAACAAGTCAATAAGTAATGCTTACAACAGAGATTTTCTTCTTCTCCCCCCCCCCAAATAATGTTTTTATAATATATATATATATATATATATATTTAATATGCCATGGTATAAGCAAAAATTACATTTTTATTAGTATACATTCTACTTAGTGCGTTGGATTAATTTAATGGGCATTCCAAACAACGAGCAAACTACCTCTAGACTTACTTGTAGGTTTGCGGTACTCAATCTTGGAATCAAATGAGATACTAATGACATTTGTTTAGCTAATCGGCTTGAAACTTGAAACTATAATCAAACCATTTACTAAACGGTTTTGCGATTTCAGTGTAAACGATTCGATTCAATTTTGGTAAATGTTTTCGGTTTCAAATTCACATCCTTAATTTAGAGTTCACCCTTTAGGCCTTTCCATCTTGTAAAGACCCTTATTAATTAATCATTCTACCCTTTAGGCCTTTCCACCCTTGTTAATTAATCATTCTACCAAAAAACAGAAACCTTTATTAATCTTCAATCTTTGGACCCAATTTTTCTTAACAGAAGATTACTTTGTATAATTAATAGAAGAGATTAATAGTGACTCTGGCTGAACAACCTGAAACATACTCTATAGATGAAGTTCTTTTTCTTTACAGCTTGCGTCGCCCAACTTGAGCCTTATGCTATGTCTGATAGTCAATAAAAAAAAAAAAATATAAAACACATAATAAGAAAAAAGAAAAATTAGGAAAAAAAGGTGAGAAGGCTATGGGTTACATAGGAATCAGGAATACTAGCATTTCTTGACCATTAGATTAAAAGATGTAAATCTACGCCATTGATGAAATCAACAAAGAAGTATATAAAAATATAGGAAAAGGGTGGGAATACTAGCGGGTTACATAGGAATTAGGAATGCTAGTGGGAATTATTATTACAAAATGATTTTTGTCATGTATCTGCCTCTTTCTTCAAATTTAAAAATTTCTGAATTTTGTTTTTCTTTTCTTGGTTTTGAAACATAGTCTTAAAGTTTTGAATTGGACTTTGAACCCAAATTACTTTGTTATCTGTCATTGTCAAGAAAAGAAAGGAATAAACAACCATAAAAGACATAATAAGATAAAAATCATAATGTCCAATAAAGATGTCAATCTATTATTCGATTTTGTTTCAATTTGGGTTGAATTGGTTTCAGTGTAGATATAATGTAACTAAACCAATAAGGAAATCTCATTTTTGATTCGGTTCTTATTTTGGTTCGTTTAGTTTTGGGTTTGTATCGTTTTCTTATATTATTTGTTACACTTTGATTTTGGTTTACCATACAAATTTATATAAAATTATAGAAAAAACTGATATTTTTTCTTTAATGACTTTCGGATTGCTATTGGTTTGATTTTGGTTTCGAATGAGTTTTGAGCCATTTTGGTTTAACATTGGGTTCATTCAATTTTAACGTTGTATTGGGGTCGTAATACTCTAAACCAAAATCAGACCAAACAAGACTCTGGTTTGATCCAAGTTATTTCAATTCGGTCATTTAACCTAGGGGTGTCAACCGGTCGGGCCGATCTGGTTTTGATCGGGCTTAATCGGGCTTGAAAACTTTCAAAGGCTACATCGTGTCCGCCCATTTAACTAATCGGGCTTAGTTATTGAGGACATGGTACACTTTATATTCGGTCGGTCGGCCTCGGGCTATAATCGAACTACTTTAATCTGGCTTTAGTCGGGCCTTAACCGGGCTACGAACATGTTTAATGTTAAACGGGCTTTAACCGGTTTTTAAACGGGCCCTCTTTAAAATGTGCTATTATATTCCGGCCCACTCATGCAAGCCCAAAAAAATGACAATAAATCAATAAATGATACCAAATATAACCATTATTTAAAATGTGAACATGTCTTTACTTTTTAGTTTTTATTCTTCAATTTAGGGGGTAAAATAGGTATTCTACAATCATTAAAGGGTTGGGCTAAGTCAATGCACAATAGGTTGGTCTCGGTCGGGCGCCCGACGGTTCATGTAGCAAAACCGAGACCGACCATTTATAAACGGGCCGGGCTCAAGCCCAACAAGTTTAATAAACAGTCTGGGCTGGGCCGGTCTATAAACGGTTGGTCCCTGTCGGTTTAGTCGGGTCGGGCCACAAATTGACACCCCTAATTTAACCTATTAGGTTGTAATTTTGACACACCCCTATCAGCTATGTCCACGCATAGAACTAGGTATATCAAAACCACATATCAGGAAAGACACTTGGGATCGATCGCATCCGTTGATTTGTTTGTTTTTTTACCAACTGCTTTTCTCTGCCTGAAATCGTGTTCGTCTAACAAAAATCATCATTGATTAGCCCAACAATTAAATGGGCCGGGCTGGGTTGGGCTAAAGCATGGGTCTTGACGTTGTTGCCATGGTAACCTTCAATTTCACTCCAACCTCTAGAGGCCATCCAATCCGCCTGATTACACGTCATATATACCAACAAATGTGGTTGCCCGATTAACATGATTTGATGCATTGGGTATCGGCCAGATCGGATCAAGAAGGGGTTTGGTATTGGTATCAGATCCGATCTGATTGGGGTAAGTGTCGGATTGGTAATATAAGATGGTTTCACCCTCAAATCCTCAATGATGCCGATTTCTGAGTGTACTTTGACAAGTATACCCTTTGTTCATATTATTTTTGTACCGTGCATCGATTCAAGATTGGTCAGGGTTCAATATTGGTAGATGGCAATGCCAATCCGGTCAATCCTTCAAACCATGCCGATCAATGCTAAAATTTAATAATTGTGTTTGTCCGCATCATCATCTAATTATGAATTTAGCATAATTAAGCTTTTCTTGTATTATTATTATTATTTTTTCATAAAGAATAAATTAATCCAAGAAGGTTCAGAACCTAAGTCCCTTGCAACTAATAATTAGGAACAGAGAACCAACACATAGCACAAGTACAAGAGAGACTAAACGTGGCTGTTGTGTAAGCAGTAAGGTTCGCCTATTGATCAACATAAAAGAATGATCAATTAAGGAAGTAGTTACACAAGTTGGAAAAATAACAAAAAGAAAGAAGAAGTGTAAGGGCCTGATAACTATTTTATTTCTTGACTAAATTTCTATCTAGAAATGACTTCTTGTATTTTTGTTTCCGGGTAAAAAATATTTTTGATAATATATAATAATTTTTATTTCCGGGCTAAAAAAGAAATAGAAATATGTTTATTAAGAACATATTAAATTTTGTAAATGAAATTTATATAAATTTACAAAATGTTATTCAATCTTCTTAACTTGAGTAAATTTCTTAACAACCAATTGAACTTTGTAACTTTCAATGGAACCATCAACTTAGTATTGTATTTTATATATCATTGACATTGCACAATCCCATTGCCAGGAGAAAGTGATTATACGATCCAAGTTGGATTAAGCGCAAGAGTCTTGATATCTGCAACCATCGCTTCACGTACACCATTTTTTTTATGGCAAGAAGTCTCAACCATGGCTTCACACCTTATCCATGTCTCTAGTACTTATGCAAGATTGATAGATGAAGCCCCATAATCCATGTCTGGAGTAACAATTTCTTTGTCATTCAAAGAGACTAGAAGAATATACTTCTATTAGACAAATGGGGAAAAAAAAAAGAAATAATTTACTTTAACTAACTACTTGAAGAGGTTCTAAAGTTTTTTTTTTTTTTTTTTTTTTCTTTTTGGCAGGAAGAGGTTCTAAAGTTGATTGCTCACAAAGTGAAGATAGCATAATTAAAGGTGCATGAATGCTTTACACTTGTTTGACACCACATTATAAAAGGGTGGCTTAAAGAAGGTACTCTTCAGGAAATCATGGACTTATAAGTTAGAATCGTCAATTGATTTGTTGTGTTACTATTAGGATAAGAGAGCATAAGAAAGAAGGATGAATCTTCAAACTTCATAGAGGAAAAGTGCAACCAATTAAACAGATTTAAAGGAGACTAGAATCCAAATTCTAAAGTGAAACAAAGGAAACTAATTTAGAGGAGATGGAATCCAAATTCTGGAATCCAACTTCACTAACAAGTGTTTTCTTGTTTTCTTGTTTTGTTTTTTGTTTTTGTTTTTGTGTTTTTGTGTGTTTTTTTTTTTTGTGTTTTGTTTTTTGTATTTTGTTTTTTTTGTTATTTTGTTTTTTTTTTTGTTATTTTGTTTTTTTTTTTGGTTAAATATCAGGAGAATAATATTAATGATTATGGGATATACAGGATTACCATCTACGCATTACCCAAACAAAAAACAAAAATAAATAAATGAGAAGAGTCTTTTGTTTCACCTTCAGCATCACTATTAGCAAACACCTTAGAGAATGTCAATGAATGTGTAATTCACTAACAACTATTTATGACACCTATTTTGTTCTGAACTTCCAATGATAGATTGATAGATAAACTCATAGAATCCATGGGAAGGCATGCCTGACTCTTGAGTTGTCAATTGTCTAAAATGAAGGCCTCTTGGGGGCAACAGTTGGCCTTCCATGCCTAAATCACTTCCAATTGTTTTTAGCTTATGGGTAAGGATGTAAACAAATTGTATTTGAAGTGAATATGACAATATTTGCATTAAAATCCGTTTATCAAATCTAATATTCGAATTCGATTCAATTGTCCATCAAATATATAAAAATTTTAATCAAATTCGAATTCGATTGTTTAATCAATTTTCAGATATTATCCCGTTCAATTTGTTTACATAACTATTATCCGGAATCCGATTATCAATACCAATTATCCGGACACTACAATAACATCTGATATAGCTAGACAAACATGAAAAATAAACAAATAAAGGGTAAACCACTATAATAACTCCTCTACATCCTAAATACCCTTTAAATATCCTTTAATACATGCCAAGGGTTAAATGATGGCGTTTTAAGATTAAAGCACTGCTCTACATACTGCATTAACCCTTTTTTATTTTTTGCTAATGACGGGTATCCAAGCCTTCGGCCTGATTAGTCTCGTAGGTCTATGCAGATCCCACAATCGTATGGACCGGGTCATACCGGGGTTAAATGAGAACCATTCAACTTTCACTAAAAGCAGTGAAGAGTACTAACACCCCCCGTGTGAGTGGCCCAAGATGTACCTGGTGAGAGTCAAACTTAGGACATCCGAGTTTAGGACTTCTACCAAGTTCGTTGCTCACCAACAGAGCTACCCCTTGGGTTACATTAACCCACTTGAAGTACATGCATTATATCAATTAAGCTTGATCCGAGCTTCTCATAGACCTGTTAAAACCACTATTTAAATCATCCATGCACCCACAAAGTCTTAAGCTACCCAAAACGAGACAAGTCCATTGGATGTCAAAGTCTTAAAAATTTTGAGACCACTCTGAATTATTTTCAAACCGGCAATGAGTTTTGCTAGTTAACTTTGAGGAAAACCTCAAGAGTTAGCTCACAGGTCCATATGAACATATTACATGGGTTTTAGTTACAACAAAATCTATATAAGATTTGCATTTTTGATCCAATATCCCACCATTAATACTGTTTATTTTCCTGAACAATACAAAGCTACCTAACCGTTTGGCCTTTGTTATCTTTCCCTTCCTTTAGATTAGTTTTAGGCCGCGTTTAGTAACGTTCCAAAAAAACATTTCTGGAGTTTTTTCGTTCTATTGAAACAAAAAAAACGGAATAAAGAGTTTGATGCATTTATGGTGTGTTTCGTTTTTTTTTTTTTTGGAACAAAAGGTGAAAGAAAAAATGGTTTGAAACGAGAATTGATGGAACGACAGAAGGTAGTTCTATCATTTCAATTTCGTTAAAAAAAAAAAAAAAAAGACGACATTTTGACACAGAAACTGAAATTTTCATTTTTGACACGAAAGGTCGTTTCTATTCCCAGAGACGTTACCAAACACAACCTTAGACTTTGAATTGGCATAATTAAAGGTACATGAATACTTTACACTTGTTTATTGCAGTGAAACTTTAGGATAATAGAGTATAAAAAAAAAAGGATGAGCCTTTAAATTTCATAAAAGAGGAAAAGTGCAACCAAGGAAACTAAATTTAAAGGCGATTAAAATCCAAATTCTAAATTACACCAAAGAAACTAATTTATATGAGATGGAATCCAATTTCTTTTTTGGATAATGCTTTTCTTTTTTTTCTTTTTTTGGTGTTAGGTGTGCTATGCTAAACTTGCCTCATGAGTAAAACCAGAAAGTTCAATTCTTTACTTAACCCTTTAGTTTTCCTTTCCTTTACCCCAGTTGCCATGAAGATCCGCTCCTTCTTCTTTACAATAAAATGCATCATGGTAAGGCAAGCTACAATAAAATGAACTCAATAAATAATCAATGAAGCATCACCTGTGAGTAAAGCTCTGCCAAACCACCTGTGAGTAAAGCTCTGCCAAACATACTTCTCAGTTTTTTTTCTTTTTTTTTCATGCCATGTTTCTGCATGCCATTTAAAGCATGTTTATGTATTTAGTTAAGATAGCTCTGCCATGCATATATGAATCTTGTCTTCATGTGAAGTGCATACAGCATATAACTTCCCACTCAATGCTATTGAATAACATATATATACCATCTTCAAATTAAGAACTGTTAGCTTAGAGATTGCAACAAATTAAGCAGTTGTTACCCTTTATCTAGGCTCTACCTTAATATTGTATTGTTTTTAAGCCCAATGCAATTACTTCAAGCTTGATTAACAGTTATGCGAAAGCCATTCATTGAACACACTCACAAAGAACTTGTTAGAAAAAAAAGTATGTTATCCCAATGCTTAAAAACAAAAAATTGTGAAGAAAAATATGTCAATTTGACAACAAAGTAGTCATTTTAGAAAAAAATTCTTACCTTGGTAAGGTCCAGAAACAAGCTATCAAATGATATATACAATGTACTCGAAAAGGTTGATCCCATGATGCAACAAACTAGCAAGTCTTAAGCATTTTTAGTTGCTGACAATGTGGATTTATATCTCAGAAAAAAAAAAAAAAAAAAAAAAAATCTATCATCAGATCATTTATCAGGAAGTCTATCAAATAAAAAGCTTAAATAATCTTATGAATCAACATAGGGAATGCATTTTCAGTCCCTCCAATGCATTTAAGTTTTCAGCCCATAGAATTCCTTACTTTCGTAATGATAACAAACATTTAGAAGTATAAAGTGATTGCATATTGGGATTGTGGGACCAATGCATGCCTAACCCCATATAGAAGCCAAGAAGTGAATATATTATTCAATTTTGGCTTTATTCCAAAGTTTAGTTCCCTATGAGACATCTCCTTCCTTTTACTGTTTAAATAAGTTGGGGTTGTAACATAGAAAATAGAAAGGAAAAAAAAAAAAAATTTGTTGGGGCTTTGCACTAAATAACTTATCCTCACATTTTTCTTTGACATAGATACATCAAGAGAAAGAAGAAAATAAGTTAAGGACGATAGCAACCACTCCCCTTTCAAAGATGTCGCAACAACAGAAGGGTGGGGATTACAATCAATTCACCACCACCTCAGACGATGATGTGTTGATGAAGCAAATCATAGCCACCCATGCTGATGGTAGTATCCACAAGGTCAATGTCAGGCCCCATCTCCAACTCATCAAAGAAATCTTCCGATACTCCACCACTCTCGATCGCACCAATATTCATGTAAGTTATCATATTTTGTCTTAATCTTCTTCTTTTGTCATTCTTGCTTCTTATGCTTTTATACATTTGTACTTCACTTTGTTTTAAAAAAAAAAAAAAATGTATTACAGGACCTGCAAGTTTCTTCACACATGAAAAGCTTGGACGAGAAAACCCAAAAAGCCGACTTCGTTGGCATGCTTGAAGCATTGGCTTACACCATACACAAGATCTCCTGCGAGGTTAGATAGATAGATACAACATATGTAAAATGTTCACACTTAAGCACTCACATGTCACATCGAAATTGACTCTTGAAATAAATACATGTTTTTTACCTTAATTTCCATTATAGATATCGTACAAGTGCTATGAGGGAGAAGATGCACACTCAACAACGATGGTACTGTTCAAGTCCTTATCAAAATTCTCCTGGGATGCCAAGGTGGTAATGGCCTTGTTTGCCTTTGCCGTCACCCATGGGGAGTTTTGGCTAGTGGAGGAACTCTGTGAGACACACCCTTTGGCCAAATCCATAGTATTGTTGAAGCAATTACCCGACGTATTTAAGCAATCGGAAATGCAGAGGCCCAGGTTTGAATCATTCTGGAGCCTTTTCAAAGCCATGTTTGATGTGACCGAGTCCATCATCCAGTTCCATGAGTTGCCACCTCAATACACCTCCGTTGACCAATCACCCATATCGGTGGCTACCGCCCAAATCCCCATTGCTGTTTACTGGATCATCAAGAGTGTCGTCACATGCACATCCCAGATCATTGGCCTTACTGGCTTGGGTAGTCACAAGTATGTCATTTTTATTTTTTTATTCCTCAAATGATTTGAGGCCTTTATAAATGAATCTGAATCTCTACTACTATGATTACTACAATTACAGATCTATTCCATCGACCATTGAAACTAGTGACCTATCCAGCTTAGCACAAAAGATCAACAATATGCATGAACACTTTACCAAGCAACTTGATCTTTGCAATCAGTATATTGGTGAGTGAATAATGAGAAACTAAGAACCAATTTTAGTTGATTGAATTGATGCTAACTTCAGCTTCCTCTAATCTTTCATCTTTCATTACCTTTCTGGTGTTGCAGATGAGAAGAAACAAGTCGAAGCTTATAACAGGCTGGTGCAAGTCTTTGAAACGACTCATGTCAACAACATGGATATTCTCAAGGCATTGTTTAATTACTCCAATGATGATCTGCAGCCTCTTCTTCAAGGATTCACTGGGAAAAGGGTTCTCTCTCTCTTTCTCCCTATTGTATCTATGCCCCAACCTAATCAGATTATGCAACTTTAATTTTACTCATCTTGACTAGTTGCCTACTACTAAATTACTTGAAGCTTTGGTTTAATTAAGCTAAACCATCAATGACTTAATTTTTGATCGATTTGTGTTCTCTTTGCATGTAAATATGTACATTACAATACAAGTAGGTTGGCATTGAAGTATTGAGAGGCAAGGATTTATTTTTGCTGATATCGGACTTGTACATCTCCGAAGAAGAACTCAAGATTTTTGGCCAGATCATGAATAAAATGAGGGAGCCCTATAACATGGGAGCACCAAATATTAATCCTTTTAGGAAAAGCAATGTGTTCGCTCCGAGGTTAGAGTCTTACTACCAAGAGGTGTGGCTCCCCGTGGTGGACAAGACTATCCCATGGACCGAAGCCAAACAAAGAGAGTTCGATCGATTGCAGAAGACTATGCCATGGTACTCGGTGCACCACCCTTCCTTGATCAATTCACTAGTGATTAAATATATCAAGGAGAAGTGGCACTTCAACAAGAAGCCAATCCTTGTGGTTTTGGAAGATTCTGGTAGGGTTACGAACACCAATGCCCTCCACATGTTGTGGATCTGGGGAAGCATTGCCGCTGGCAGAATTCTAACCAGTTCTTCGGAGAAACATCTCTGGAGCATAGAGACATGGGGAATTAAATTCTTGGTTGATGGCATTGATGAAAATATACTCCATTGGGTAAACAAACATCAGATCCAATAACAAACATCAAATTATGACAATTTTTTTTTTTTTTTTACAAGTTGATTTATAAAGATGGAATCCACCAGAGAGTTGATTGTAGGGTGGATTCTATCTGTGTGAATCAGCCCCGTACGAGAATGGTTCTCGTATGGGGACTTGATCCGCTCTCCATGACAAATAGAGTAAAAATGATTATTTTTTTCCGCAGATGGAAGAGAAAGAAAGAATCATTTGCCTATATGGAGGAGAAGACATAGATTGGATAAGAAAATTCACGATGAAGGCGAGAGAGGTGGCAAAAGCCGCAAATATCTCGTTCGAGATGATGTACGTGGGAAAGAGAAACCCGAATAAAGAGCTATTGAGGAGGAACATCGACATTATCACCAAGGAGAATCTGAGCAACTGTTGGGAAGATTGCACACTCACTTGGTATTTTTGGATCCGACTAGAGAGCATGTTATACTCCAAGATGAAGCTTGACCAGACTATTGAAAACGATCCCATAATAAAGGAGATCATGACAATCCTCATCTTTGACAGCAGCAGTGAGAAAGGATGGGCGTTGATAAGTAAGGGGTCAGAAATCATGGCCAAAGCCAAGGGGGACAAGTTCTTGAACTGCTTCAAGGAGTACGATAAGTGGAAAGGAAATGTTGAAGTTAAGGGTTTTATTCAGGCAATCAGTGATCATCTGGACCAACTGCGCACCCCACATCACTGCAATCGCCTCATCCTACCAGGGATGGAAGGGATGATTCCTGAGATGTTGGTTTGTACCGAATGTGGCTGCCCTATGGAGAAGTCTGTGTCCACGTCTGTCATGTACAGTTGTTGCAACAATTAGTTCTCTCTCTCTTTCTTTTTGAAATTGATACGTGCATGACATGGATGGAGTTGGGATAAAAAGTTATTGAGTTTGTATTATTACGTGAATATATAAATAATGATATTCATTTTAATAGTACTTATTATGATTGTCATTAACTATGTTTGGTATTCAAGAAAAGGAAAGAAAAGAAAAGAAAAGAAAAGAAAATAATACAAAAGAAATAATAATAATACAAAAGCCATGATCACACAACCTTTTTTTTATTATTATTTTAATGTGTTTATCTCTTTTCTCAATTCAAAATTTTTTGAATTTCTTCTTTTCTTGGCTACCAAACATAGCCTAAATGTTAAAACTTGCAATCATGAATGGTTGAATCTCCATCAAATCAGATTCATTGATCAGCTCTAAGTCAAACTAGAATTATCCTGAAAACGGTCCGACTCAGTTAGTCACACAAGTCTAACATGATGGGCCCAGAAAATGGGTTAAACAATAAAACAGAAATCTAGGGATGGCTTAAAGAAGGTACTCTTAAGGATCCGATTGATTTGGAATGAAATTATAGGCTAGGAGAGTAGAAGAAAAAAGGATGAGAGTCTTCAAATTTCATAAAGGAGGAAAAGTACAACAAAGGAAACTAACCTAAAAGGAGATTGGAATCCAAATTCCGTCTAGGGTAATACCTTCTCTGTTTTAGTGTTTGATGTGTTATGCCAAACTTGGCTCACAATTAAAACTAGAAAGTTTATTCTTTACTTAACCCCCCTTTTTTTTATATATATAGAATTCAAATGATTCTTGATGTCCGTAACAAATACTTAAAAAACAATTCATTTGCCTCTATGGAGGAGATGACATAAATCAGAGAAGAAAATTGACGACAAGGGTAAGAAATGTGGCACAAGCATCATATATTCCATTCGAGATGATGTACATGGGGAAGAGAAACCCAAATAAGAAGCTAGTGAGGACATTTCGCCCTCTCATGCATCTTGGCGTAGGGGTTACATTGCCCTTTTTCTTAAACAAAGCAATAAAGGAAGAAAGAACCCTACCATTGGCCGTTGTTATATGTATAAATCTAGACACAATAGGTGTGAAAAGACCGTACTACCTCAACCAAAAAATATCAAAGAGATCAAACCAAAAGTGTGCCACTGGAGATAACCTATGGACTCTGCTGATTGATGGCAACTTTTATCTGAGGAGCCAGTGGAACATGCAACTTGGAAATAAAAAGTAGAACCTTGATTTTAGTTCTTACAATCATTTGATCCCTTTCTTCTCCTCCCTAACCTTTCATATGTGTCACTTTGAACCCTTTTCGCTGGGCTGGTGATTTGATTGAGATTCTCAACTCACAGATCTTACCCTTTTTGCTCAACCATTTCATTACAGTTACCGAACGGAATGCTGAGGAGGTCCCATTGGATTTAGTTATTGATATCGGTATTGGCATTTATACCATTTGGATATTGATCAGGATCGTATAAGATTGGTGTTCGATCATTTTTGTCTTTACTTTTTAAAAAATGTACATTTTCTTACAGTTTTACTCTAGTAATCGATATTAATGATTGATACTGATACTGATATCAATATGATACAAACTATTCAAAACAGTAACTTCACTCAACCAATGATTCATTTTGCCATTTTTACCCCCAACTACCACCACCTCCCCTTTCTCTGATCACCTTCTATGCAACCACCCTGCACAACCCTCCTGTAACACTCCATCCCTCCCTTGGCCCCGCCTCCCTTTGCAGCATATGAGAAACCTTAAACATCAACTGAATCCATAAGGAGAGTTTATTTCATCCTGGTTAGTTGATGAATGTAATATGATACATGTTATGGGGCTTGTTTGTGATGATGAATTTTCTTTCGAAATGATTGTTTTTTTTTTTTTTTTTTTTTTTCGTTTCCCATTTTATGGTTCTAGGTCACAAGTCCCCCATTGACCTCCCTATTCACATCCCCATTCACTTTTCTTTTTCATCTTCCTTTTTTCTGTTACTGATACAAAAGCTTCTCCACTCTCTAATGATTCGTCACAAACATGAGTTCATGCACTTGTATAAGGTTGTTTCCTTTTATTAAACATAAAGTTTGATTATATCCTTTAGCACATGCTCATATCAAAATTAATTGGAAGGCTTTGGTGATATATGTACTCTGTAACCCTTATTGTGAATGGCTTCCCTTTCCCAATCTTCTTAGGAGAGCAACATAATCATTCTATATTTTTAATAATTTTTTTCATTTTTACCTGTTTATCAGAAAAAGAAATTATTAAGTACGTCCAATCCTATCACAAATGAGGGCCAACCCTGAAATCATATTATTCAAACAGATAGAAATTGCACATACATCCTTCATTAGTAACATAAGCTATAGTTTCCATTAAAATAGGTCTGGATACCTCAGATTACATCTCCTTATTAGCTCTTATTTTCATGCTTTCTATAACCCAATACATGAACAAAATAAACCTCTCTCTCATGGACTTATGTCATATTCTAGTCCTCTCCTGCATGATTCTCAGTAAAGACTATCTTTGATTAACATTTCAAAATAATTTGATATTCTAATTAGAGGTTTAGAAAAAAAAAAAAAAAAAAATCGAAAGTCTGACAAATGAGAACAATATGAATTCAATAAGACTGTTGAAAGTAAAAAAAAGAATATCCATTTTTCAAGAATAATATGATTGAGATAGACCATCAAATTTATTAAATTTATGATAAAATGTTTTAATCTATGATACACGAATATATATAAATTAATATTTTTGCTAAGTAGCGTAATTTCAACTCCAGTTGAATGGGCCTCAGTCCAACCCAATACAAGTTTCTTATGCACCACATATGGGCCTCGAGCTACATATGGTTTCACCAAATAATAAATCACTTCTAGCTATATAATTGGGCTCAACTATGTGGAAAGGTCATGTAATAGACACCCTTTTATCTGGTAAATTTCAGCTCAAGCCCATCTTTCCACACAAATGGGCTTAAAGGTTCCTGGATTTCAGATCATCGAACCAAGATGGTATATATGTAAATAACAGAGATGAACATTCGTTTGGACACTACAAAAATAAATATTTTAGAGGATCCAACAAAACTAGAAAATAATGTTTTATTTGGTGGTTGTACCCAAAGATTGGATGGATCAAATACCATTAATTTTAACCATCTGATTACTCAAAGAAAATGGTGTTTATTAGGTTCACAACATGTTAATTATTGGTCTTAATGTTTGAAAAACTCTTCAAATGCACATCTGAGGAGTGAAACACTCGAATTCCCTGACTCTGATACCATGTTCAATACTGTTTCACCTAAAACATCCTTATTAATTGATTTGACGTCAATATGGTTAAAAATTCATCAATGGCCCTAATTGAAGGGTTCAGAGATCATTGCACTAGTTCCACATTTTAGGTATTGATATTGTATTGGTTGTGATTGATTTCTCAAAAATAATGATGTTTTGATCCCATATTAGCCAACACTTGATAAATATTAATACTAATAACAATTGACACTTGCTAGCGTTCTTAATTCCTATGAAACCCGCCAACATTCCCATCCCTCTCCCAAATTAAGGGAAAATGATTTTTGTTATGTGTCTACCTATCTCTTGAAATTGAAAAAAAATTTGAATTTTGTTTTTCTTTCCTTGGTCTCGAAATATAGCCTTAAAGTTTTGAATTGGACTTTCTATTAGAACCCAATTTTCTTTGTTATCTTTCCTACTCAAGAAAAGAAAGGAAAAAAATAATAATAATAAATAAAAGATATAATAAGACAAAAATCATAATGTCCAATAAATATGTCAATCTGTTGTTCGATTTTGTTTCGATTTGGGTTGAGTTGGTTTCAGTGTAGATATAATGTAATTGAACCAATAAGGAAATCTCGTTTTTGATTCGGTTCTTATTTTGGTACATTTAGTTTTGGGTTTGTGTCGTTTTTTTATATTATTTGTTACCACGTTGGTCTTTGTTTAGCATACAAATTTATAAAAATTATGGGAAAAAACTGATATTTTTTCTTTAATGACTTTCGGATTGCTATTGGTTTGATTTTGGTCTTGATTGAGTTTTGAGCCATTTTGGTTTGACTTTGGGTTCATTCAATGTTGGCGCTGTTTTGGGGTCGTAATACTCTAAATCAAAATCAGACCAAACAAGACTCTGGTTTGATCCAAGTTATTTCAATTCGGTCATTTAACCTATGAGGTTGTAATTTTGACACACCCCTATCAGCTATGTCCACGCATAGAACTACGTATATCAAAACTACATGTGAGAAAAGACACATGGGATCGATCGCATCCGTTGATTTGTTTGTTTTTTTACCCAACTGCTCTATTCTGCCTGAAATCGTGTCCGTCTAATAAAAATCATCATTGATTAGACCAACAATTAAATGGGCCGGGTTAGGCCGGGCTGGGTTGGGCTAAAGCATGGGTCTTGACATTGTTGCCATGGTAACCTTCAATTTCACTCCAACCTCTAGAGGCCATCCAATCCGCCTGATTACGCATCATATATACCAACAAATGTGGTTGCCTGATTAACATGATTTGAGGCATTGGGTATCGGCCAGATCGGATCAAGAAGGGGTTTGGTATTGGTATCAGATCCGATCTGATTGGGGTAGGTGTCGGATTGGTGATATAAGATGGTTTCACCCTCAATGATGCCGATTTCTGAGTGTACTTTGACAAGTATACCCTTTGTTCATATTATTTTTATACCGTGCATCGATCCAGGATTAGTTAGGATTCAACATTAGTGGATGGCAATGCCAATCCGGTCAATCCCTCAAACCACGCAGATTAATGTTAAAATTTAATAATCGTGTTTGTCCACATTATCATCTAATTATGATTTTTTTTAGCATAATTAAGCTTTGCCTGTATTATTATTATTATTATTATTATTATTATTATTATATATTATTATTATTATTATTATTATTATTATTATTTATAAAGAATAAATTAATCCAAGAAGTTTCAGAACCTAAAATCCTTTGCAACTAATAATTGGGAACAGAGAACCAACACTTGGCAGACGTACAAGAGAGACCAAACGTGGCTGTTGTGTGGGCAGCAAGATTCACCTATTGATCAACATAAGAGAATGATCAAAATTAAAGAAGTAGTTACACAAGTTGGAAAAGTAACCAAAAAAAAAAGTGTTACGGCCTGAATGGAAACTATTTTATTTCTAGACTAAATTTCTATCCAGAAATGACTTCTTGTATTTTTGTTTTTGGGAAAAAAATACTTTTGATAGCATATAGTAATTTCTATTTCCAAGCTAAAAAAGAAATAGAAATATGTTCATTAAGAACAGATTAAATTTGTGTATGAAACTTATATAAATTTATAAAATATTATTCAATCTTCTCAACTTGACTAAATTTTTTAACAATCAATCGTACTTTGTGACTTTCAATGGAACCATCAACTTAGTATTATATTTTATATATCATTGACATCGGACAATCCCCTTGCTAGGAAAAAGTGATTGTACGATCCAAGTTGGATTAAGCTCAAGAGTCTTGATATCTGCAACCATGGCTTCACATACAACATTTTTTTATGGCAAGAAGTCCCAACCATGGCTTCACACCTTATCCATGTCTCTAGTACTTATGCAAGATTGATAGATGAAGCCCCATAATCCATGTCTAGGGCAACAATTTCTTTGTCATTCAAAGAAATTGGAACAATATACTTCAACTAGCAAAGAGGGAAAAAAAAATGTACAATTAACTTAACTAACTACTTGAAGAGGTTTTAAAGTTGATTGCTCACAAAATGAAGATAGCATAATTAAAGGTGCATGAATGTTTTGTTTGATACCACAGTATAAAGGGGTGGCTTAAAAAAGGTACTCTTCAATAAATCATGAATTAATAAGTTAGAATCGTCAATTGATTTGTTGTATTAGTGTTAAGATAAGAGGGTAGAAGGAAGAAGGATGAAAGCTGAATCTTCAAACTTAATAAAGAAGGAAAAATTCAACCAAGGAAACAGATTTAAAGGAGATTGGAATCCAAATTCTAAAGTGAAACAAAGTAAACTAATTTAGAGGAGATGGATTTCAAATTCTGTTAGGGCAATGGTTTTTTTGGTGTTGCCAAGTGCTCAGTGACAATTGTCGTTGTTGTTGTTTTTTTTTTTTTTTTTCCAATTAAATATCAACAAAAGAATATTAATGATTATGGGATATATAGGAATACCATCTAGGCATTACCCAAACGAAAAACAAAAATAAATAAATGAGAAAATAGTCTTTTGTTTCACCTTTAGCATGACCATCAGCAAACACCTTAGAGAATGTCAATGAATATGTGATTCACTAACAACTGTTTATGATAATCATTTCATTCTGGACTTCCAATGATAGATTGATAGATAAACTCCTAGAATCATTGGAAGGCATGCTAGACTCTTGAGTTGTCAATTGTCTAAAATGACGGCCTCTTGAGGGGCAACAGTTGGGCTTCCATGCCAAAATCACTTCCAACTGTTTTTAGCTTATGGGTAAGGATGTAAACAAAATGTATTTAAAGTGAATATGGCAATATTTGCATTAAAATCTGTTTATCAAATCTAATATTCGAATTCTATTCATTTGTCCATCACATATATAAAAATTTTAATCAAATTCGAATTTGATTGTTTAATCAATTTTCGGATATTATCCCATTCAATTTGTTTACATAACTATTATCCGGAATCCAATTATAAATACCAATTATCCAGACACTACAATAACATCAGATGTAGCTAGACAAACATGAAAAATAAACAAATAAAGGGTAAACCACTATAATAACTCCTCTACATCCTAAATACCCTTTAAATATCCTTTAATACATGCAAGGGTTAAAAGATGGGATTTTAAGATTAAAGCATTGCTCTACGCCTCTACATACTGCATTAACCCACTTGAAGTACATGCGTTATACGAATTAAGCTTGGTCCAAGCTTCTCAAAGACCTGTTAAAACCACTATTTAAATAATTCATGCACCCCCAAAGTCTTAAGCCGCCAAAAACCAGACAAGTCCATTGGATGTCAAAGTCATAAAAATTTTGAGGCCTCTCTGAATTAGTCTCAAATTGGCAATGGGTTTTGCTAATTAACTTTGAGGAAAACCTCAAGAGTTATCTCACAGGTCCATATGAACATATTACATGGGTTTTAGTAACAACAAAATCTATATCAGATTTGCATTGTCCATCCAAAATCCGACCATTAATATTGTTTATCTTCCTGAATAATACAAAACTATCTAACCATTTGGCCTTTGTTATCTTTCCTTTCCTTTAGATTAGTTTTAGGTTGCGTTACAATTTGGTAACGTTTCTGGAGTTTTTTCGTTTTATTAGAATGAAAAAAATGGAATAAAGCATTTGGTGCATTTATGGCGTGTGTGTGTGTATTTTTTTTTGAACAAAAACTAAAAAAGAAAAAAAAAAAGGGTAGGAACAAGAATTGACAGAACGACAAAAGATAGTTTCGTTGTTCCAGTTTCGTTAAAAAAAAAAATTTGACATTTTGACACAAAAACTGAAATTTTCGTTTTTTATATGAAACGTCGTTTCTGGAATAGAAACATCACCAAATGTAGCCTTAGACTTTGAATTGGCATAATTAAAGGTGCATGAACACTTTACACGTGTTTATTGTAATGAAACTATAGGATAGTAGTAAAGCAAAAAAAAAAAAAAAAGGATGAATCTTCAAATTTCATAAAGGAAGTGAAGTGCAACCAAGAGAATTAAATTTAAAGGAGATTAAAATCCAAATTCTAAAGTACAACAAAGGAACTAATTTAGATGAGATGGAATCCAATTTCCTTTTTGTGTAATGCTTTTTTATTCTTTTTTTGGTGGTAGGTATGCTATGCAAAACTTGCTTCACAAGTAAAACCAGTAAGTTTGATTCTTTACTTAACCCTTTAGTTTTCCTTTCCTTTCCCCCAGTTGCCATGAAGATCAGCTCCTTCTTCTTTACAATAAATGAAGCATGCCAAGGCAGGCCAGACTCTTGAGAGTGTCATCAATTGGCTACAATAACATGAACTTAGCAAATAATCAATGAAGCATCACTACTACTTTTCAAAACAACCTTTGGAAGATGACCTACCGCCTAACCACCTGTGAGTAAAGCTCTGCCAAACATACTTCTCAGTTTCTTTTTTTTTTTCCTTAATCATGCCCAGTTTCTGCATACCATTTAAAGCATGTTTATGTATTTAGTTAAGATAGCTCTGCCATATATATATGAATCTTGTCTTCATATGAAGTACATACAGCTCATGCCATCTTCATATTAAGAACTGTTAGCTCAGAGATTTGCAACAAATTAAGCAGTTGTTACTCTTTATCTAGGCTCTACCTTAATATTGTATTGTTTTTAAGCCCAATGCAATTACTTCAAGCCTGATTAACAGTTATGTGAAAGCCATTCTTGAAACACACTAACAAAGAACTTGTTAGAAAAAAAGTATGTTATCCCAATGCTGAAAAAACAAAAAATTGTGAGGAAAATTATGTCAATATGACCACAAAGTAGTCATTTTAGAAATTTTTTCTCACCTGGGTAAGGTCCAGAAAAAAGCTATCAAATGATATATACAATGTACTCAAGAAGCTTGATCCCATGATGCAACAAGCTAGCAAGTTTCAAGCATTTTTAGTTGCTGACCAAAAGGTGGATTTATATCATCAGACCATTTCTCGGAAAAAAAGAGTCTATCATCATATCTTTTATCAGCAAGTCTATCATCTTATCTTTTATCAGCAAGTCTATCAAATAAAATACTTAAATAATTTTATGACCAGCACAGGGAATGCATTTTGAGTCCCTCCAATGCATTCAAGTTTTCAGCCCATAGAGTTTCCTACTTTCTTCACAAAAAAAAAAAAAAAAAAAAAAAAAAAAAAGAGTTTTCTACTTTCGTAACAATAACAAACATTTAGAAGTGTAAAGCGATTGCATATTGAGATTGTGGGACCAATGCCTAACCCCATAAAGAAGCCAAGAAGTGAATTATTCAATTTTGGCTTTATTCCAAAATTTTGTTCTCTACAAGACATCTCCTTCCTTTTAATGTCTATATAAATTGGGGTTGGAACACAAAAATTAGAAAGGAAAAAAAAAAAAATTTGTTGGGGCTTTGCACCAAATAACTTATCCTCACGTTTTTCTTTGACTTAGATACACCAAGAAAAATAAGAAAAAAAGTTAAGGTTGATAGCAATCACTCCCCTTTCAAAGATGTCGCGGCAATCACAGCAAGGTGGGGATTACAATCAATTCACCACCTCAGATGACTATGTGATGATGAAGCAAATCCTAGCCACACATGCTGATTGCAGTTTTTACAAAGTCAATGTCAGGCCCCATCTCCAGCTCATCAAGGAAATCTTCCGATACTCCACCACTCTAGAACGCACCAATATTCATGTAAGTTATCATATTTTGTCTTAATTAGTCTTCTTCTTTTGTCATTCTTGCTTCTGCTTTTATACATTTGTACTTCACTTTGTTAAAAAAAAAAAAAAAATGTACTACAGAACTTGCAAGTTTCTTCACATATGGAAAGCTTGGATGAGAAGATCCAAAAAGTTGACTTCGTTGGCATGCTTGAAGCATTGGCTTACACCATACACAAGATCTCTGGTGAGGTTAGATAGATACAACATATGTAAAATGTTCACACTTAGGCACTCACAAATCACATCTAAATTGAAAAAAATACACGTTCTTTACCTTATTTTCTATTACAGATATCGTACAAGTGCTATGAGGGAGAGGATGCACACTCAACAACGATGGCACTGTTCAAGTCCTTATCAAAATTCTCCTGGGATGCCAAGGTGGTAATAGCCTTGTCCACCTTTGCCATCACCTATGGGGAGTTTTGGCTGGTCGAGGAACTTTGCGGGACACACCCTTTGGCCAAGTCCATAGTATTGCTGAAGAAATTACCCGACGTATTTGAGCAATCAGAGATGCTGAGGCCTAGGTTTGAATCGTTCTGGAGCCTTTTCAATGTCATGCTCGATGTGACGGAGTCCATCATCCGGTTCCATGAGTTGCCACCTCAATACACCTCCCTTGACCAACCACCAATATCGGTGGCCGCCACCCACATCCCCATTGCTGTTTACTGGATCATCAAGAGTGTCATCACATGCATATCTCAGATCATTGGCCTTAGTGCCTTGGGTCACAAGTATGTCATTTTCATTTTTATTATTTTTTTTCTTCCTTAAATGATTTGAGGCATTAATAAATGAATCTGAGTCTCTACTATGATTACTACAATTACAGATCTATTCCATCAACCACTGAAACTAGTGACCTATCCAGCTTAGTACAAAAGGTCAACAACGTGCATGAACACTTTACCAAGCAACTCGATCTTTGCAATCAGTATATTGGTGAGTGAATAATGAGAAACTAAGAACCAAGTTTAGTCGATTGAATTGATGCTAGTTTCCTCTAATCTTTCATCTTTCAATACCTTCGGGGTGATACAGATGAGAAGAAACAGGTCGAAGCTTATAACAGGCTGGTGCAACTCTTTGAAACGACTCATGTCAACAACATGGATATTCTCAAGGCATTGTTTAATTACTCCAATGATGATTTGCAGCCTCTTCTTCAAGGATTCACCGGGAAAAGGGTTCTCTCTCTCTCTCTCTCTCTCTCTCTCTCTCTCGCTCTGCCCCAACCTAATCAGTATTGATTTGTGTTCTCTTTGCTTTATAGGTTGGCGTTGAAGTATTGGAAAAAAATAATATATGGTTGCTGATATCAGACTTGTACATCTCCGAAGAAGAACTCACAATTTTTTGCCAGATCGTGAATAAAATGAGGGAACCCAATTATAAGGAAGCACCAAATATTAATCCTTTCAGGAAAATCGATGTGCTCTTTCCGAGGTCACAGTCTGGCTACCAAGAGGTGTGGCTCCCCGTGGTGGATAAGACTATCCCATGGACCGAAGCCAAACAAAGAGAGTTTGATCGATTGCAGATGACTATGCCGTGGTACTCGGTGCATCACCCTTCCTTGATCAATTCGGCAGTGATTAAATACATCAAGGAGAAGTGGCACTTCAACAAGACGCCAATTCTTGTGGTTTTAAACCCACTTGGTACGGTTGTGAACACCAATGCCCTCCACATGTTGTGGATCTGGGGAAGCATTGCAGTTGGCGGAGATCTAACCAGTTCTTGTGAGAAAAGGCTCTGGTGCGATGAGACATGGGGACTTAAATTCTTGGTTGATGGCATTGATGAAAATATACTCCATTGGGTAAACATCAGATCTAATAACAAACATCAAATTATAATTATGACAGCTTTTATTTTATTTTTTAATTTTATTTTTTTTATGGATTGATTTATACAGATAGAATCCACCAAAGAGTTGATTGTGACGTGAATTCTATCTGTGTAGATTCGAGAATGGTTCTCATACGAGAACTTGATCCACTCTCCATAACAAATAGAGTAAAAATAATTTTGTTTTTTTCATAGATGGAAGAGAAAGAACGAATCATTTTCCTATATGGAGGAGAAGACATAGATTGGATAAGAAAATTCACGATGAAGGCGAGAGAGGTAGCAAAAGCGGCAAATATCTCATTCGAGATGATGTACGTGGGAAAGAGAAACCCGAATAAGGAGCTATTGAGGAGGAACATAGACATCATCACCAAGGAGAATCTGAGCTATTGTTGGAAAGATCTCACACTCATCTGGTACTTTTGGATCCGACTAGAGAGCATGATACACTCCAAGATGCAACTTGGCGAGAATATCGAAAATGACCCCATAATAAAGGAGATCATGACAATCCTCATCTTTGACAGCAGCAGTGAGAAAGGATGGGCGTTGATAAGTAAGGGGTCAGAAATCATGGCCAAAGCCAAGGGGGACATGTTCTTGAACTGCTTCAAGGAGTACGATAAGTGGAAGGGAAACGTTGACGTTAAGGGTTTTATTTATGCAATCAATGATCATCTGAAACAGTTGCGCACTCCGCATCATTGCAATCGCCTCATCCTGCCAGGGATGGAAGGGATGATTCCTGAGATGCTGGTTTGTACCGAATGTGGCCGCCCTATGGAGAAGTATGTGTCCACTTCTGTCATGTATAGTTGCTGCAACAATTAGTTCTCTCTCCCCCTCTCTCTCTCTCTCTCTCTCTCTCTCTCTCTAACTGAAATTGATATGTGCATGACGTGGATGGGATTGGAACGTGGATGGAGTTGAGATAAAAAGTTATTGAGTTTGTATTAGTTATTATATTTTTATTGTTTTATTAATGAGTAGTAGAAGTTATGAGAGTTATCATTAGTGGGATAAGGGAGAAGTTGTAAGAATAATTATACGATGAGAGTTGTGGAGTCATAAAGAGCAAATAAGTTACGTAACTATGTAATCTATATATATATATATATATATATTGTGATAGAAATTGAATGAAAGAAGAGAGCTTGGTATTGACAAAAAGGGTTCATATACTTTCTCTATTTTGAGAGAAAAGAGGTCATGACTCATGACTTCCTCCATAAGGCTAAGAGGCGGGCAAGCAGATCAAGTCCTCATACAAGAACCATTCTCCACTCAAGGTGCGCTACCTCCAAATTAGACAAACTTACAATTTTTTTCTATTTTATTTATTGTTCCTTCCTCCCTATTTTCTCTCCTTAATTTTATCTTCTCTATCTTCCATGTGCGTATCAGAAATATTACCACCATATCGCTCAAAGTTCCCTACCCTAAACTTCTTTTCTGATTCTCCCAATATATTAAAGTTAAAGCTTCATCCTCCCTTCTCCCTTGGTATTTTAAAATACCCATATTACCCTTTTTCCAGGTAAATCTATCCCCTTTGTCCTGTAATAATCGTATCCATCTGATATGGGATTAAAAGTTCACTTTTTTTAATGTAAAATCTAGGGTTCATAGCTTTTTCACCGATACGATATCAGTTTAGCATTGATATTGATCATGGCCGATATCAATTGATACAGTTGATATGATATATCCATACTTAAAAAATGTGCTCCCCTAGTCAGTAAAGGTTAAAAACTTGAAATGAGGGACGGGTTGGGTCTCCATCAAATCAGATTCAATGATCAGCTCTAAGGCAAACTAGAATTATTTTGAACACGGTCCGACTCAGTTCATCAGACTAATCTAACAGGTGAGCTAGGAATCTGGGTTAAACAATAAAATAGAAATCTAGGGATGTCTTAAAGAAGCTACTCTTAAGGATCCGGCTAATTTGTAATGAAACTATAGGATAGGAGTGCAAATGAAAAAAGGATGAGAGTCTCCAAATTTTTTTCTAAGGACTGGGCTTAAATATTAGGGTAATTTCAACTCCAGTTGAGTGGGCCTCAGCCCAGTCCAATACGGTTTCATATGCACCACTTATGGGCCTCAAGCCACATATGGTTTCACCAAATAATAAATCACTTCTAGCTATATAATTGGCCTCAACTATGTGGAAAGGTCATATAATAGACACCCTTTTATCTGGTAAATTTCAGCTCAAACCCATCTTTCCACACAAATGGGCTTAAAGGTACGTGGATTACAGATCATAGAACCGAGATGGTTTATATATGTAAATAACAGATATGAACATTCTTTTGGACACTACAAAAAATAACTATTTTAGAGGATCCAATAAAACTAGAAAATGGTGTTTTATTGGGTGTTTGTACCCAAAGATTAGATGGATCAAATACCATTAATTTTAACCGTCTGATTACCCAAAGAAAATATGGTGTTTATTAGGTTCACAACATGTTAATTATTGGTCTTAATGTTTGAAAAATTCTTCAAATGCACTTCTAAGGAGTGAAACCCTTGAAATCTCTAACTCTGATACCATGTTCGATACTGTTTCACCTGAAACATCCTTATTAATCGATTTGACATCAATATGGTTAAAAATTCATGAATGACCCTAATTGAAAAAGGGTTCAGAGATCACTGCACTAGTTCCACATTTTAGGTATTGATATCGTATTGATTGTGATTGATTTCTCAAAAATAATGATGTTTTGATCCCGTATTCGCCAAGAGCCGATAGATATTAATACCAATAACAATGTGGTCAATAATCGAGTCGCATCAACATCAATATCGATATAACCAAAATGACCGATACCGATATCAATACCGTGAACTAAATCCTCAACTGGTTCACTAAGATTAGTTTTCCATACCACATTCGTCCACTTGTTTGTGAACTGTGAAGCAGCAATAATACTTTTTGATCAGGTCAGTAATTCTGTCTGTGACAAACGAACGATTTGCATATTTGATAGAGGCCCTAATTATAGTGGGTTGTTGAGTTGAGAGTTGAGACTCCTTTTTTTCTCTTCATTTTTGTTTGACCCATTTGAGTAGATTTTATCAATTAATAATGTTCAATGATAAGGTAGGTGTGGTGAAATTGGAAAGAGTTTCAACTGCTTTTTGATAGCAGTTACAAAAAACTGAATAGGTTTGGTGAATCTTGAAACGGTTGTTTGAGATTAGTTTAATGGGGAAAATAATGTTGTCTGGTCGTGCTTTTGCACCCACACATTAATTGGGTAAAATGATTGTCGTGCCCCTCATGTTGGATGCTTCTGCAAGAAAAATAGGTTTTGGAGACGATCCCAAAAGAAAAAGGCTTACTCATCCAATTACTGGGGCAAGATTTCTGACCATCTCTATATTAAAATATTGAATAGCCATAGAATCAAGATTTCATGAATCAGGTATGAAATTGGCAAAACCGACATTGGTAGGATCTTAGGTATCTTGTGAGAATCTATTTATTTAATACGAGTGTTGAATGACACCTCTATAATGGTGTATTTAGAATTTGACATCTTCATTTAATTGTCTATTCTCTTATTCTTAAATTATTTAATATAGTTTTTTTTTTTTTGGGTAAAGATTTAATATAGTTTTTTCAATTTATGTAAGTATGTCATTTCACATAGGAATTGCATTAAATAACTTTTAACATTTTTTTTTTTTTTGGGGTGAGAATGACTTTGGATTTTTAATCACTTTCTTAGCACTGCATTATGCACGATGCATCAACTAGTTTTAAAGAAAAACCAAAGGGGCACAAAAGTAAGGTTACAAATTTATCGACACTCCCTAATAAGAAAATCCATTACTTTAAGTCTAACTCAATCTAGGAAATAAAACTATTAAGTTGGAAATAACTTAATAAATCACTAAAGTAATAAATGCTCCTTAAGTTGGATATAACTAATAAACCCCTAAAATAATAGAATTAATATTTTAGTTTCCCCCTGAATTAGTTGAATTAGTTAATTCAAATAAATTTGATTGTAGATTTATGATTAATAATATACTTTTATAAATTATTAACAAAATTAAAAATCGAACTTGGAATTTCATCCAATCACAATCAAATATCTCTTTTGAGATACTCTTTTAAAATATCTCTTGTAAGATATTCACCAGTTTTAGAAAGTTAATTTATTTTTAACATAATTTTCATAAAAATACGAACATTGTGAATCCAGCACACTGATATATAATCAGAGGAGACATCAAGTGTTAATATATCAAAGCGCACATATTTCTATAGGTTGAATATTTCCCTATTTCGTGCTATTCAAAAGACTCTTGTTAGACTCACTCACTATAAACTCCAAAAATCTTCAATTCTAAACAAATTTGATGTGAAATCAAAAGTTTGACAAATTTGATTTCATCCAAAATTTTCAAATTCTTAATTTAATTTGTAACTAATATAACACCAAAGTTTACAATCACATTCTAATTTGAATCCGTTTTTATCCCATAATCTGATTTTTCTTTTTAGAATGTCAAATTAATTAATAGAGTTGGCTTGATTGTCACCCCAATAAGGCGGAGTTCTTACTAGAAAATAATAAGATCACTGGGATATATATACATTTACCACTAGCATTGAACCATGAATCCTTGTTGGAATCATCAGAATTCATGATCCAAGAAGGCAGGTCAAGATGATTTGGATTAACCCCTACTTTTTGTGCCGAAGATCTTATAAAAATATCAAGACGTAAATGATATCATCATCAAGACTAGTAAACTCTCTACGCACTAGGTAATTCTAAGGTGGATATAGTTAAAATCAATTATAAATAAAAAAAGGAACAAGCTAGTCTATAGGTTGGTACCAACTCTAGATCGATATCGACATCATGAAATTGATTAATTTATTAATAAATCAAGAAATAATATAATAAAGCTTAATTGGGAAACAAATGTAATCCCCTATTTTAGGAACCAAACAAACATTTTTTCTATGAAAGCATCATGAGAACAACTTAAACTGACCCACCCCTATGATAAAAGAATTAAGCACAAATGAATATTTAGGTCAAAGCACACAATGGAGTGAAAAAAAAAAAAAAAAAAAGCTTTTGGTGAAGAATAAGTTGCAGCCTGTCTAAATCACAAACTTAAAAAGTGGCTTAATGTAGTTATCAACTTCTCATTTTTAGTCTTAACTTTTCAGGGAAGAGACCACGGCTTGATGAATTATCATTTTCATATCTAGATCCAAGGATCCACAACCAAGGTGGTAAAGATGCAAAGAATGTGTAAGTCTAATTTTGCTTGAGTCCTCTCTTTCTAGAACAAAGTTTTCTTATTTCATGGGTGAAGGGAAATTGCCTCCTACTAAGAGAAAGTTCTCTGAACTTGTTTTTGTCGACATGAGATTTTCTTATTGACATCCCTTAAGGTATCAAATACTTTATAATTTTACATGTTCACCATCTTAGTTTAAGATGCTTCTTCTTGTATGAGGATTAAATTTTTATCATTTTCATATACATACGTGAAAAATGCACAAGATGATATTAATTCTTGATAATGGCATTATCGTAAGTATACATTTTTAAATTATTTTGAAAATTTTCCTTTTACCCCTAACTTGAAGTACTTTTATTAATTCTTGACAATGGCATTATGGTAAGTATACATTTTTAAATTATTTTGAAAATTTTCTTTTTACCCCTAACTTGAAGAACTTTTAGGAACAAGACAATTGACAATAAAAAAATGTTACTATTTCTAAACACAACCAAAGATTGTTATCTATAGGCCGAGGTGGATAAGGGAAAAGGGATGGGGAAAGCTAAAGAATAGGGCAATAGCTGTAGTCAACATTGCAAGGGAAATACATCAACAACAGAAAGGAAAAAGTTGAACAGAGGACAACAAGAGTGAGAGCTATAATGATAGCAGCTTAGAACTTTGATAGGAAAAGAAAAGAACCAAGATGAGTGGGAGTGGGAGTGGGAGTGGGAGTGGGAGTGGGAGTTATCCCTTATTCTTATTCATTGCTTCATATTCAATATGTTCCATGTAAGAAGGATGTGTTTTCAATCAACTATGAGATCATTATATGATTTGGACTGGGAAGGGACATAGTGGGCTCCTCCCTCCACTACCCAAAAAGCCCAAACCCAAATTAAAACAAAAGAGGCTCTGCAATGTTGAAAATGCCAAAGTGGAGGTGGGCCCTTTGTTTACTCCTTATGGGAGTAGTTGTTTCGTTGTTCACTTGGGTTATTCATTTGTTCATTGAACTGAAAACTGAAAACGTGGTAACAGCTTCAACACAAGTGGCCAACAAAGCTCTCACACCACCTACTCAAACCTCACCACTCACTACCCACCCATCCAACAGTCCCAAAGGCATGGAATTGAGAGAGAGAGAGAGAGAGAGAGAGAGAGAGAGAGAGAGAGATTCCTTCAATTTATTTGGGGGTTTTTTTTTAATAGACTTTATTTGGCTTTCCACTTTCCTTGTGAAGAAATTTAATTTTAATATAGCCCACATGTTATATCATATGCATATCAATCATGAGATGCAAGAAAGTCATATTTATCAAGTATCTCAATGGGATGGGAAACCCATTACATGATTCCTTTAATGGTAAGCATATGTTAAAAGTCTGGAATGGGCCTATCAGAAGCTTAAATTAGTCCTTATAGGACACGGGGCCAGAGTTGTCCTTGTTGATTTAGGAGTGCTCTTTAGTAACAAATCCTAAAATAAAAAAAATAAAAAAATAAAAAATGTAAGAAATTATTAACATATAACCTAAATCATTTAGGGCATACAGTAACAGAATGGGCGTTAAAGCCCGACAAAGCCCAAAAACTATAATTAGGGTTTGGATTGAAATAGAGGCCAATATTTTTAAGCTTTTCATGGCTTTTGAGTAGATATGGAGAATGATATGATACAAAAAGTGAGAAAATATTTGTCCCAAATAATAAACATTAGAAAATATAGAGAAACGAGGTATTTATTAACACTGTATATGCGCACCAGGAAAGGCCTTGTGGTGGAAATCATAGGGGAAAGAAACCGCGTGCAAATGCCTCAAAGCTATATGGGCTTTCCACCTCAGAATCAGAATGAGGTGACTCCACATTAGGCACTTGCTATTTTAAAAAGGGTTTCTTTCAGTTCTGAGATTGAGACATTATTTCAGGAGGAAGAGTTCTCTATCCGGAGCGGGGCCCTGCATTAGTGTGGGGTCAACGAGATTGTGCATGAAGCATCATTGTGTGGGTGCTCTGTCTTTCATTTGAGGGGGGAGGGCGGGAGGGTAATCATTTCACCTCATCTTGTGTCTAGGTGCAATTCTCACACTTTCAGGCAGAATTCTTTTTCCCTTATTTCATGAGAGAAATATCTTTCATGGCCCACCTACTTTTTCCACGTGGTGAGGCAATGATACAATTCCAGTTATTGGATAAGATAGCTTAAACAAATTTGATCATTGGCAGAGGTTTGTTTCCAACATTGCAAATATAAGAAATCACACCAATGTAGTTACCCAAAAAAAAAAAAAATACACCAATGGGAGGGTGGGAGATGGAATCATTCAGTTAGGACCCACATTTTGCCCAATGAGAGAGTGTTTGTTTGGACTCCATGACTAATTATGTTAGAGGGTGTGGGAAGAAATCCCCACTATGGCATCATGAGAATCTTTTTCCCTCTAATCATATACCACATATATTCATGTTCCTTCTGTATTCACCCGTTCAATTGCTTTCAATTATTTTTTAAAATATTTTCAGAGATTTGTTTCGACACCTAATAACTCTATTTCCACACAAAATTATATTGAAGTTATGGGGGTTCCATATGAAAGCAATAATTTCAAATCGGATATGTGAATATCCCATGTAAGGACTTAAAAGGATTTAGGCATCTTCTCTTTAATGAATAATTGATAATAGTATTTGAGCTGGAGGTAAATAGGAAACTAGAGTCTAAGTTTAGACAAATAGATTGCCTAATAGGTTCCAATGAGTTTAATTTAAAATTAATTTAATTAATTAATTAATAAAAAAAAAAAAAAGGCAAAGCCAGAGAAACATAAAATTTACCTTTTTAGGTATGAGGTTGAAAAGGCTACAAGCATGAGGTATGATATCTTAAGATCTGAGATTTTGATTTGGGAACCCTCTCCACATGACAGGATACGTTCATCCCCACTTCACTCTTCAAAGGTGATATATTTATATACCAATAACAATTATTAATATATAATGTATAGGATATAGAAGTAAGTATTAATTAAATATGTATAAATTAAAAAGAATGATGAGGTCTATGAAGATGAAGCCGGCCTCCTAATAAGTCATGAGGTCCAACCTAATGAGGAATTCATAAGGTGGTGAGTCTGGTGACTAGTAATTGACTCATTTTCAATATTATATATAACCAAGCTTGTTGCCTAAAATTAAGATAAAATCATAGACATATTATTATAAGAAAGCTGGTTACCAGAAACTATGAAAATAATAATAATAATTTCATTTTATATTAAAAGAAGAGTAGAGAGAGAGAATACTAAGCAATTGAGGATGGCTCTACAATAATGATTGTGATTTCCGCTTCTTAGATAAGGAAAATACAACAAAAACTCAACCTTATCTCAATGGATAAAAGAGATAGAGCAAACAATAAGCAATGGAGGATTCGCTGGATCTTGTGTTATTTGGCATACTCGTACTCAAGAGAACACTTGCAAATCTTATTGTAAATGGTAGGTGCCATTGATTTTATGTTACTTCACTAACTAGAAGAAAATTTACCCAAAAAATATATATATATATATATCTAGAAGAAAAAACTCGTAAAAAATGAGAATAGGCAATTTGAAAGAGGGATCTAAAATCTAGAAATAATAGTCAGTCGAGTTCAATTAAAATCCCTATTTTTTTTTTTTTTTTTAATATTTTCTATCGAGGGCTGATAGGCCACTATGGATGACAGCCTTTGAGGCAGCCAAGGGTGACTACACATCCAATGTGGGGAGAATTAAACATGTAACCTCTCCCTAGGACTTAGGCAAACAATCTACTACAATCGACCACCACTATGCCAAGAGATGCATGCTTCTGCAATTAAAATCAGCTGATTCCTCAGATTTTCTCAAAACTTTCAGTTCCCACCTCCCCCTTCTCCCTTCTCTCTAGGAGTAATCTATAAGGAATGGATTAAAGTGAGATTTTGACACAAGTTTTCTCTGCCTCAGAGATAGAATACCAATTTCTATATGGGTACGGATTGGCACGTTGCCGGTGTAGACTAGAATCTGTCATGTCCAGCAAGTGGAAGTACAGAAAGGGGCATCGGTTGAGATGAGAAGAGGCCCACATGTTTGGAGGAAGAGACAGAGTGTAAAAAGGGCGCATGCCACCGGCAGCGTGGCCATGTCCCACACAAGAGTCAGGAACTCAGGATCACAAGTTGGTTTACTTTGGATTTCAGTCCATCAGTGGGTCTAAATCAAGGACGATTTTACGTCCCCAGGAATCTTGGCTGCCGCTGACCACATGTTTCATGTCCGATACTACTTCAGAGCTCCTGGGCCCACTCAATCCTATTTCCCAAATCAATATCCAACCCCCTTCCTCCCCCCCCCCCCCCACGCAAAAAGAAAAAACCACCACCGTCCATGATGATCCAAGTAATTACCTAATGAATAAAGATGGATTGAACCGGTCGGTTCAGTTCGATTTTAGTTGGACTGAATCGATTTCGGTCTATTAATAGATCGATTCAAAATCAAACCATTAAAGAAGTTTCGGTTCAGTCCAATCTGAGTTTGGTTTTATATGTATACATGAAGAAATCCATAGAGAAATTCTGATTTTTTCGGTTTTTTCGGTTTTTCTTTCAGGAAATTCAGTCAGTCCAATTTAGTTTCAATTCCTACAGATTTCCTAAATCCCAATTCAAAATCAAACTGATAAAGATTTAGTTTGATTCCAGATGAACCAGTCAGTTTCGGTCAGCCCGATTGGTCCAGGCTGAACATGCTAATCCTTTCATTCTTCACTCATCTGTCTTCCACTGTTTGTTTGTTGGATAAGCATGCCATGGACAGTTGGACACCAACCAATGTGTGAAAAGAACCTCTCCAACAGTGGTCCTTCCACCTCTATCTAGCTATATACATCAATAGATGGATAGGCTTCTCCAAAAAACAATTAATAAGGTCAAACCAAAACAGACTCTTTCAACAAAAATAAATAAATAAATAAATATATATATATAAAAAGAAAAAGACAATATTGATAGAAAAGATTTCTCTTTCCCTGTTACAATATCAACACAACCATAGAGTAGAAACAAGTGATTGTATAAGCATGCATCACTTTAAATATGCAAAGCATGTGAGTCATGAGTTGTGGTTATCACCATCAGTTCCATAATATCAAAGCCATCCATCAAATATTCACTTTGTGGCTGCTGGTGGGGATAACCCATCAGCATCAGCTTATTTAGATGATGCATATCTATGAGTTTCTTAGAATTGTGTTAGGGTTCCATGCGAAAGTAATGGATCTCACATCGAATGACAATCTTATTCTTAACTTGATATGATCTGATGTATTGTTTCTTTCATAAACGTTCACTACATTACACATAAATTCATCCAACCAAGCTTGGTTACATGGACCACCCCCAAGACATTTTATTTGAGGGTTCAATCACAAATCTATCATTATTATTACTCTTACTCATATTTGTTAGAGGTCTAAAATACTTTTCATTATTTTGAGGCACCTATCCAAATGCAATAATGGTCATTTGCGGAAGGACTGACCTAACGAAAACTCAAACTTACCTTTAAAATGATGCAAATTTGGTGAAACAAATCAATGTTTTTCCTAACCTCACATACAATCATTGAGGCTTCATATTGCTATTCTAGTCACTTAAGAAGCTCCTTATAAAGTAGTTATGGATAATTATCAGAAACTTCTTTTCAATAGATTGTGATTTGATAGCTTTTGTTTCTATAATGAATGTCTAGGCCTCAATAAATTTCCACATTTCTCAATGATTATGACTTATGCAGTTGAATGAAACTCATCTAAATGATAATGGAAACCTGAAAAGAAAGACAAATAGTGAAATTTTTTAACTTAATTGGGATCTTTTGCGGACTTAAATTTGTAAAAGCTTTTAAAAGTAGTAATCATGTAGATATATATATATTTTAGATAGACATAGATTATGTATAGAAGTGATATAAATTCTTTACCTAAAAAAAATAGTGATATAAAATTGGAGATAATGTTGATGATTTAGTTTTTGAGGTATTTCTATCACATGGTGTATGTTAAGGTTTTGTCTTAACCCTAAACAAAATCTACCATTTCAAATTTTGTCTTTTCAATTATTTTGACTCTTAATTTGTAATCACAATCTCATTAGAAGATTCGGTTAAATTAAGTAGAATAAATAAGGCATCAATAATGAGATGGGAAGAAAAGAGAAGTCAAGATATGCGTTAGTAGCCACGTCCATGTGATAGAAGGCCTCGTATCCATCAATTGAAATTTTTCCTCCTATAATATGTATAATAAATGGTTGCTTAAAGTATACAAATACCATTTCATTGTAATGGTATTTTCTAATCTTTCTCTCATTGTTAGGTACTTCTCAAACTTATTTTGAGCCAAACCTTGACTAGTGAGAGATGGTTATTGGTTTTATTTAGAAATATTTGATGTAATTTTTGTTGCTATCTAGGTGAAATTTTTTTTTTCCTCTTTTACCTTCTAAAATAGAAATTTGACTTATGAGATCAGTGTGATATAAATACCATTTGCAATATTCTTTATAAATAAAATGAAAGATCATGAAGGTTCATCTATCACGAAAACCTAACCACTAAAGAAAAACCACTCATTAAGCAGTAATGAGTCAAGGTTTACCTCCACTAAAAGTATATTTGTAGAGGCAATATTTTATTACTATGAATAATGGTCTAATTTTTTTTTTCACATATTAAGTAGTGGTCTAAGAAAGCCACTTCTATAAAGAGACTTTCGTGGTAGTTTTTTTACCGCCATTAATTAAAGGTTTGTATGCTTTCATAATTTGCGGCAATTAAAAATAAAACTTCTAAATGGTGACATTTAGTAGCAGTATAATATTATTTCCACACTTTCAACGGCGATTATATGTTACTGACAATAATAATATAATTTAAATTAAAAAAAGCAAATGTTTTATTGATGATTTCTTATTGCACTAGTAATTCTTTTATTTAAGGTGAAGGAATTCATGTATGGCATTCCACTCCCATCGTCGATTCATCAAATTGGGGTGTTTTGACATTTTAGATGGGGATTTTATCCTCATTGGTTGTCTTGTGTGTGACTGTGCACCATGCACAACCATGCACAAGATTATTACATTTATTTAATTACAAAAATATATTATTTTTAATGGCTAAAGGGACTCTTAAGTGGTACATGGCACATTTTTAACAGCACTAATAATACTTTTTACTTGGAAAACATACCTTTAGGGGGATATTTATTTACCACCACTAAAAGTGTTTGTTCTTTCTCTTCCTTCCTGCTCTTCTTTCTTCTCCTCCATCTTATTTTCAGTTGATTTTTTTTTTTTTTTTTCCTCTCTTCTTTCTTGTTTTCCTAACATTTTCCTCCATTGGCTCAGCATTTCCAAAATCAAAGGAAAGCAGTGACCACTTACCCTAATCCTAACTTTATAGTTGCTCTCTTTTTTTTTCCTGTTCATGTAATTCAAAATGGAGCTTAAAGAGATTGAAGCGATTCTTGAAAAGATTTGGAACCTGCACGACAAGCTTAGAGATGCCATTCACTCTACCTCGAGATCCCATCTTTTCTATTTCATTAAAGCTTAGAAGAATCCTGATGATGTTTTCTTCTCTCGCAACTACTTCTTAGAGAATCTAAAGTCTAATGAGAGAATTTCTTCCTAGTATTAAAGCTATCTATTGAAAATTTATAAAAGAATAAAGAAGGAAAAAAAAATTTAAAATTTTAGATGAATCTTAAGTCTCCAAACTAAATTCCAAAGCTCATTGTTATGCACCGAGCTACCCATATTAATTAGGGAAATAATTATGGAAGACAATCTTAAGATAGAATTCTCTAATCCTTGTGACATTTTAAACTCCCCCATCCCTTCAAATCCAACCGAGGAAGGGATTAGGTCCTGACCATATATATATATACAATAGGAAGTACAATATATAATAGCTATACATGATAGAATACAATACACTTCATCATACATTGAAAGTTACTTCGCTTGAATGGTTGGGGTAGATAGATCAAATCAAATTTTTAATATCTAAAATTTGAAAGTAATATAACACAAACATTAGATTAATTAGGGAAAAAGATGCCACAATACCAATGCAGGTTCCTTCACACATCCTCCCACATTTTAATTAGTTGACTACACTGACACTCTCTCTCTTCCCACACGGATGTTCAGTTCCATATATATATCCTGTGCACCTATCAATATGAACTCCTACACTTGCATTGTGGAAAATCTCAATCCAAAAAATTATCAAGATCAAACCAACCAAAGGAGTCAAGAGTTGAAACATTTTCATTAATAATAATAGAAAAGATTGGATTAACACCCAAAACAAAATATTGGGCCTGTTTATAAGAGGAACTGGAATCAAAGTAGCCTATATTAAGAACCGTTGGAAGGCTTGACAAAGTCTGGACTCTGGACTAATAAGCAAAGAAGTAAAAGCTGGCCATAAAGACTTGTTACTTGTTGGGAGGAGAGGAGTAAAGTTTGCCTCAGACCTTAGTCGGATCACCAAGAGAGAAGAGAAAAAGAAAATAGCTGTCGGGGAATAAGGAACGAGTGGCTGTCTGGTAAATACAGAGACCCAATGCATTAACGACTGTATTCATTCATTGTACGGACAATGAACAGCAGTGTACTATGGGGATCTGGACCTCACTAGAAAAGAGAGAGAGAGAGAGAGAGAGAGAGAGAGAGAGAGAGAGGGGAGACTGTTCAGACAAGATCATTGGATCAGAATGTTTTAATTGCAGAAGCCAAGGGTTTGCCTGCACATATGGATCACGCAAATCTTATTCCTCTGCTACCTTTTTTTTTTCTCTCTCTCTTTTCACGCATCTCTCTATGTCAGATTCTTTTCACACCTTCTCTCTCCAACTTTTCTTTTCGGTTTTTTAAGAAGAAAACTTCCCTATGGAATTAATATAAGGCTAAAATTATGAGCATGAGTAGATCCCGGTCCATGGCATGGCATGGCATGGCAGGCAGCATCTCCTGACCTCCTGCCACTCCCCATCTCTCTCTCTCTCTCTCTCTCTCTCTATTCAAAAAGATATCATCGAATTAACAAGGATTAAGACATGGGAATCTCTAATCTTTCATTATTTTCAACCAAAATCAGTTTTTTTAGTTCTAAAAGTTTTAACTGGAGTCACTTTTATTCTCTCCATCTTGACTCTTGATCAAGAAATCAAGACCCTCAAGCCCAAAATGTCTCCTGTTTTGCTGTTTGAACTATAAATAAAGAGAGAGAGAGAGAGAGAGAGAGGGAGAGAGAGTCTGTTTGGGTTTGTGAGCTTAATATAGTAAGGCTGGCTGTGATGATCGTACCATAGGGAAGTGAGCTCACTTTTGCGTCCTGAATAGAACAAAGGCAGCAACGTTGGCTGCTAGCTTTGGCTCTGTGCGTGTTTACAGGCGTGGTTACGTACGTATTCCTCTAATTCCGTTTGTGGTCTGGTTTTGGGTGAAAGAATCTTTCTGAGTTTCTCCACTTTTCTTGCCTATCTTTAATCGCTTCCTGACCCTCTCTCTACTTCTGTAGTCCTCTGAACTTCTCCCACTCGATAGGATTTGTCTATACTTTCAGGTTTTCAGCAAGGCAACCTGAAATAAAAACCAAAGAAATAAGAGCCCAAGCACTTGTCTGTTTTTACTGGTTTTCCTTGTCTGGGTTATTTTTGTCTTGAGCTGTGAAAATGGTTTCTGGGTTTTCTTCTCTGGGTCTTTGTTTTGGTTTGGGGTCAGAGGCAGGAGAAACTGGGCTTTGATGTTTCGGAGATTTGGTGAAGAAGGTATGTGGTGATGATCTGTTGGGGGTTTTGATCCTTATCTTCTTCTTCTGCTTTCATTTGGGTTGTAAGATGTTTTTCCTGTTTGAATGCTTATAGCTGATTGGTGACTTTGGTGGTTGGTTTCTTTGTCATTTTCCCACCAATAATTTTTACTTTCCCTTCTCGTCTCTCAATTTCTTTGAGGTGAAAGTTGGAAGTGGACTTTGGGTTTTCCCTTCTGAGTTTCTTCAATTTTTGTTTCTTTTCCTAGGAAAAGAAAATGGAGGGTTCTTCTGGGAACCGAGAGCTGTACAATCCTCATTTTCGTGATATGATTGCTAATGAAAGTAAGTGGGTTGTGAGAAGAGATGAAGTCAGATTTGGAGCTTCAGAGGATAAGAAGTTGGAGCTAAGGCTGGGACCTCCAGGAGAAGATTGGTTTGAAAAAGGGAACATCAAAAAGGACACCAGAGATAGAGATGAGTCTCTTCTCTCTCTTGGGCACTTCTCTTCCATGGCTTATAAGACCACTAACAACCACAGCGTTTCTGCTGGAGCAAAGAGAGGGTTCTTAGATACAATTGAAGCCAAAGCAGAAGAGAAGACATGGATGATGAACCTCAACACTAACCAAAACCAAAAGCTTTCATCTTCAGAAAAACCGGGTGGAGTTAGTTTCTCCACTCCATCTCCTTGGTCTTCAACCCCTACATCTCCTTCAGCCTCCCAAGTGAAGACCCAACAGCAGCAACAGCAGCAAAAGCCTCAGTTTCTTCAGTTCCCCTCGGTTCCTCAGAGGTTACCTGTTATGTCAAAGGAACCATCACAGACATGTAGCACAAAAGTCACGGACTTGCAGAACCCTGAGAAGAAAGCATGTTCCCCTGCTTCTGCTTCAGTTCCTGCAAACACAGCTGTGCTCAACAGCTCACAGAAAAGGTACTCCAGCTTTTCTTCCCTCTTTTTCATCTTTCCATTCCTTTCTTTGATTATCTTGTTGGATTTTGTTATTATGAGGGAACAAATAGATTTTCTTCTAATCTTTGTAAACCCAGAAAAAAGTTTCCACTCTTTTTTTGGATTCTGGGTTTCTTTCGTATTTCTTGTTTTCTCTTTCTGAATATCTCAGCTTTTCCCTATTTTAGAGTCTTGTTATTGTTATGATTACTGTTAATTGCCCTGGAAAATGCGTTTAATTCTTCTTCCCTTTTCAGTAGCTGCCTTCCTGTTGAAAGGTTTTCCTGTCCATCAAAAATTGATCTGTAACCTGCCACCGGGTTCTTGTTTTTGTTCTCTCTGTCATTCTGGATTATATTTATTTATTGTTTCCTGTTGATTAAATAAGATTTTATGGGCAGCTGTTTGTTTCTTTGCAAATTTATTTCTGTGTTTATCTTCTGTAGGTAAAGGAATCTAAAGACCTTATCTTTTTATCCTCAATTTGGCTTTTCATTGGGAACTGGCGGTTTTGTTCCAATGCATTTCAACATATTTGCTCAGGTTTGGAGATTTAACTTCATCTTTTGATGGGTTTGTCTCTTTTTTTTCCCGAACAGAACTTCTCCTGCTCCAGTTGTGGGTTGGCCTCCAATTCGTTCATTCAGGAAGAATCTTGCAAGCAGTAGCAACTCCAAGCCGGCATCTGAGATACGTGATACACCTTCAGCAGATGTAAATGGAGAAAAAACTGAAGCTTCCAGGAAGACTTTGTTTGTGAAGATTAACATGGATGGGGTTCCTATTGGAAGGAAAGTGGATCTCAAAGCCTATGACAGCTATGAAAAACTGTCCTCAGCAGTTGATGAACTCTTCAGAGACCTTCTTGCAGGTTACCTAAAACATCTTTTGTTCGATAAATAGAAAAACAAAAATTAAACTTTCATATTTGTTCATATAAAACTCAATATTGGAGAAGGCTTTTGGAAGGGTCTCAATTAAATTAATCTTCGATGAGCTGTTGTTCTACACAGACTTTTTGGCGCAATTCATGGTGAAGAAAAAGAAACAAAAGAACAAAGATGGGTTTTTTATAATTTGTTTTGTTTGTCTTTTTCTTTCTTTGTTTAGCTCAAGGAGATTCTTCTGCTGCTGGAGATCAAAAGAAAGCAGAACCCAAGGCAATTACAGGTTTATTAGATGGAAAAGGGGAATATACTCTGGTGTATGAGGATAACGAGGGAGACAGAATGCTTGTTGGTGACGTCCCATGGCAGTAAGTTTCCAAGTCTTAAATTTGTTTTGTTTTTTGGGATTTTTGGTTTACTTTATGTATAGATGCTTTATTCAGATTCCATCAGATATCTATTCTGTTCATTAAATCTTTATTTAATTCCATTCTTGTTTGTTAAACACTTAAACCCATTTGCATACACAAATCTCAAGACAATGAGATAAATGATCAACATTTATTAAGTAAACATGTGAATGCTTGCTTGGCTTGTAACTTGCATTATTGCATGTAGTAACTGAGCAGGAATTGCTAAACCAAGTGAAGATGTTAGTGACAAAATTGCACACATTGATCTGGTCTTGTATCCATAATTTTGATTCCTTGTTTATATTTGTTGCAGAATGTTTGTGTCAACGGTGAAGAGGCTTCGTGTTTTGAAGAGTTCGGAACTTCCCAAATTACAGAGTAAGCTATAAAAACCCTGATCTTAATCCCCTGATGATGATGATGATGTTGTTCATAGTTCATATTCTATGGAAACTCTTTTTTTGACTTGGGTTGTACCTTAATTTTGTGTTGCAGTTGGGAACATTAGTAAGCCAGAGAGGACTAGAGTGGACTGTGGAGTGAAATGAGGAAGTGGATCATGAGGAATTTGTCAATGGAGAATATTCATGGCAAAGTATCTTCTGAGTTGGTTTTGTAATTTAAGATTTGGCTTTAGATCATTTTGAGGGAGAGGATGAACACCAGTCTTTTTTGTACCCTTTTTATTTTTTGGTTATCTGTTTCAGCAGCCATTGTAGAAAGAAAATCCAAATACACCAGTTTGGTTCCAAAATGATTGTCTCAAAAGACTGGGAAAACATAGCTGTGTAGAAACGCAACCCTAAAACGATGCAGAAGATAATGGAAAAACAAAACAAACAATGCACACGGATTTTACGAGGTTCGGCAAGGTTGCCTACGTCCCCGGTGAGATGAGATCCTGCTTCACTATCAATGGAGAATAGGGTTACAACGCTCTTCCTCACACCTCTCCGTATTGCTTGCATTACAGAGAAAGAAACCCTCGCTACAAATATATAGCGGAAAAAACCCTAATCCGGATCAAATTACAATTTCCAACCTAATCCGGATTAAACTACAATTGCCCTCAAATAAAAAATTCGAGCGGGGGGCTGCGCCCCCCTACACCCCCTGCTGTGCAGGGGGGCCTCCTGCCCCCTTGCAACCCCCACGGCCCGCTAACCGGCTAGCGGGACCGCCGTCCTGGCTGTCTAGGTGCTGCACCAGTACTTCCTGGATTAAACTGCGACGGAATACAAGACATCATACACCAACAAGCTGCTGCTGTAGAATTAACAAGAGATGTATTTGTTCCAAATTTTCTTCGAGATCTATGGAGGTTCCTGCACTGTGGGTTGTAAAATATTAACCAGAATTTGGATTGATCGAAACCAAGTTAGTGACTTCACTGGTAGATTTGTTCTATGCTTTTACAGTGAAATGGTTCCCAAGGGCTTTTTGGGTTGGTCTCGCTCATCAAACGATATTGTTTGCTTAGATAGATGAGTCACAAGGTTTTAAAAGTTTCGTGCCACTTAAGGGAGATCGTATCATATATATGTATTTCATAACACATCTCTAAATGATGTGGGATTTTCTGTGAACTTAATTCCAAAAATCCATCCATGGTTCCGTTGAAGTCTATATATCGCCTCTTATGAAACTCCTCTTATGAAACTAGAATCACTAATAATCACAGGTCAGCTATACGGTGGTGTTGAATCACTAGAAACATGTGATGTGTATGACTAATCCAAACCATAAAACAAAAGATCTTCTTTATGAAGAGATTAGATTCGTAAGAGGATCAAGTCTATAATCTCTACCCTTTAGTATTCCATGGTGAAAGAACCGTATCTCATTTCGGAAATCAGAAATGAGATGTTAAAAATCTGGAAGCATATGATGGGCTGTAAAGCTTTGTACTTTTTTCTTCTTTTTCATTTTTTTGGGGGTTTGGGGGGTGTGATACAAACAAAACTGAACCCATTATACGGTGCTACTGTACAACTAAGCTACTAAAGCCTTTGCCTTTCACTCCCAGAATCTGATGGGTACCACACCTTCTCTTTTTCTTTTATTTTTTTGGCGTTAGGCGGGAATAAGGAATAAGGGAGAGATACATACCCACCCACCCTTTGTAATTCGTGCTGCCTGTACCTTGCTAGCATTTGGCACGTTGGTTTACTAAAAAAATACCATGAGAATAAAGAGAAAGGAGTGGAAAATGGAAACCCTATAGAGCCTTGAGACCTGAGAAGGGAATGAAGCTCCACTATCTATCAATCTGTATAATGTATAGAGATATAGTAACCAACCTTAACCCCAAGAGAATAAAGAGAAAGGAGTGGAAAATGGAAACCCTATAGAGCCTTGAGACCTGAGAAGGGAATGAAGCTCCACTATCTATCAATCTGTATAATGTATAGACATATAGTAACCAACCTTAACCCCAAGGGGATAGCAAAGTTGGCAAGGGATCTTCGTCTGAGAAAGCCTGTGATTCTGAGTTCGATTACTCGTATCTTTTTTGGGGTCACCTATACAGGAGTGTTTAATGCATTTTACTAGTTCCGGTGACAGTTGAATGGTTTTCATTCAATCCTAGTATGACTCGATCCATACAAATACGATTGTAGGGTCAGTATGGATCCATGGATTAGTCAGTCCTGGACTATGCTTCAGTGTTGATGCTATCAATAAGCATCGTGGAATGACCCAGCCCTTAAATATTTGTAGGAAAAGGAAGGCTGGGAACTTGGGATGGAGTGAGAGGAAGGAAAGGTCGTTATCGTTGAGACCTGCCTAACTCACCAACTTATAATATAGATAGATCGGGACCATCAAAAGTTGTTCAGGTCTAATACGAAACGAATTTTCCTTTTCTCAGTTCTCTTGTATGGTAGAGGGTTTTAGTCATTTCCCTGTCGGATCTTTTCCCCTCCTTTGGAATGTGACCCAACAGTAGACCTATCACCACCATTGACATTTGATAATCCACCATTCTACAGGCCAAGAATTGTGGAAGGAGGACATGGCCACCATGCAGACTGGTGAGGACTCAAGCCTTTAAGTGGTCCCATACAAGTGTGCCTTTTAAGGGGCTTAAGAGTCAGTTACCATATCAATTATCAAAACATCCAATTTTATCCCTTCAATCTCCTTCAAATAACCACTACACGGGTCTTACCATTTTCTTCTCTAGAGATTCTCTTTAACGTGGGTGAAGGAAAACTTGATCCCTTCGTAGTATTTCCTATATTTTTTAAAGCCAAATATGAGTATAGCATTCGGTGTCCCAATGATGTTGGCAGCCGCAGTGATGAATAACCAACAATGGTACTTTGGTGGCTGTGATCTGAAAGTGTCATTCCCACATGTTGAAAGTGTTCTAGCTTCTAAAAACAACTTTATCATCTCAAACTGAAATTTTGATTATATGTATACAAATTTTACAAACAATAGCAGTACAAAATTAACCCAGTCAATAAGGGTTGAAGATGAAGAATTGAATCAGCTTGAATTGAAAAAAAAAAGAAAAAACCTGGGGCAGAATGAATCAGTACAGATTCAAATACATGGGCCTTGCTAGACATCGAATTTCTTGGGTTGGCGCCATTGCGCCAAACTTCTTCCGAAAGAACCGAGGAATGAACTTCTAGGAGGAGCTCCCCTCTTACCATACAGATGCTTTCCTCCCAGATCTGAATAAACTGTTGATCCAGAATCCTTACTTCTGTCGATCTGCATCAGTGATAATAGGTAAATGAGTCCTACATTTTCTATTCCTTTTCCTGTGCCCCATCTAAGAAGATGCCACTAAAACCATATAAATAAGCAACCAAAACAGATTTCCTTAGTTTTGACACCCAAGACGGGCTAAAACGGCACTGGCATTCTCTAATCAAGTGACTCTTTAGAATATCAAAACTGGCTTTAACTGTCCAGAGTCCCAAGTTCTTTTGTTGTCTACACGCATATTTCTCAGTTATGGTGACACTAACATCCATCACTAATTAGTGGTCTGCAAATTCAAGACTGAAATAAAAAATGAAAGGCAAATACTCTGTGCAATCAGCATACCTTGCTTATCTTCCCATTCTTCAAGTGGTATCGGACACCAGACCAGTTGATAGACTGAGTAAAATGTGATCTCAGTGCAGAAATAGGATATAAGAAATTGTCGACCAACATGGCAAGAAATATCTGCTCAGTTGGATATAAATTACAATTAAAATTTTAGTAAATTGTCATCTGAAAATAATTATCATAAAAGAGGGTCCAAACTTACTGGCAAAAGTGCATACAAATACTGGACAATAAGTTTCTTTACTGTTTGGTTTAAAAATGAATAATATTTTTGAAGTGATGTGCATAGACTTCAAAATGTCTATTTTAATTTAAGGACTGAAGAAACTTACAAGGGCCCAGTTATATGAGTCAAGTGAGACTGGAGGCCCCTCGGGAGACAACATGTTGCAGAGTTGAATTTCCACCTTAGTCAAGTTCCACATTGAAAGCAGTTCTAAAATAGTGCACACAGCCAGGCAGCCTGCAAGTGTCAAACCTGGGCCAAAAAAAAGAAGCCAATTTATACTAAAATTAACTAGAAAAAATGAAGGTCAAACAAAAGTCAGCAACCATGCTCTTTTCAGTATATAGTTTTCCTATTTCATTATTTTTTCTCCTCTGTTCTTCAGAAACCATCAACAATGGACTCAAAAGTTTGACAAAAGGTTTAGGGAGCATAAATCTTGCATTTCTTCCGTGGGAAAGGTGCAAATCAGATACATAACGCTGTCCTGCACAAGGATATTCAACTGAATCAAACCTACCTAAAAAGAAAAGTTGTGTGCTCACCACCATAAGTACAGGGTGTTTCATTGAGTGGGTACTCCTTTAAGTATACTGTTAGTGCTGCTGCAACATGAAACATTGCCATGAAGTAGGGTGCAACAAATCCCCAGGATAGATAGCAATGCGAAGAAAACAGTGCACGGTTCATTATCCAGTTGACTTTTGATATGTATGATTCCAGAACAAATGTTTGCTTCCTCAGGTAATTCCAGTACCTACACAAGGATAAGGACATAATAAGTAACAGGATTGACAATCACAGACATCAGCATTCAGCAGCTCGCAATAAAGAGGTCCCGAGTTTCAAATCTCCCTGGGGCCTATCTATCCAAAAAAAAATCGGACATCAGCGTTCAGCACCATAAAGCGGTGGCAACTTCACACAGTGCAAGGTAGAACTTCCAACAATGCAATAGTCACAAACTGCCCTGTATCAGCTTGTATCAACACAGCACACTGTAACCATTTTTCAGCTCTCTAATCCAATATGGATTTTAACTGTCTAAAGTTGAAACACTGCACTGTCCCAAGTAGTGGCAACATCTGTGTGTCACCACCATTTGGTACCATATTTTGTACCATAAGTTAACAATGGACACAGTTGGAATGCTAAAAAGAAAGATGAATGCAAACACCACCATAAACCTTGGAAAACTAAGATCACTAGCAAGGGGATGAGGAAACACAGCAACTGGTGGTGATGTAATAAGCCGCTTATGTGCACCTACAACCAGACAAATGGATTCCAGTTAGCACCATTTTGACTTGAAACAGATGTAAAACAATTTATTCAATATTTTAATCACCAAAGTTTGAGAATTAAGCAAGCACTGGTAACAGTTCAACCAAATAAAGGAGAGCCCACAAATGTCAGCTTTCTAACTTCATGAATGGAATGTTGTTATGGGTTGCTCCTCAGATACAAACTGATAAAAATGGAGACAGCTTAGGTGAGCATAAGGTAGAATTGGCACGACAAGATGATCTCAATGTGGCACTTTACTGCATTCTTGGGAGAGTGAATGTTCTATTGAAATTCTAAATCCGGTAATCGACAGATCAGATGTTTAAAAGCTCTGTAGCGAGAAAACAGCCAATTTTCATTTTCTGTTCATGTTTACTCATTGACATAGATACTCTTCCCCCTTCTTATATGATAACGCTCAACACAGTTTCTATTTAAAAGTACCAAAGGAATAAAAGAAAGAAAATAGGAATTAGGGAGGGAGGAAGAGATGCAACAGCATAAAAGTAGAGGAAGTAATAGCATATCATAGCTACCAAAATCCAACCAACTTGTTCTCCACCTCGACATGTCTAAATAACGTCGAGGTGGAGAATACAGTCGGCTAGGTCATGAGATCCCATAGATTAAGTACTAACTGTGGTTTATTGAATGACTTTTCCTGGGTAGAAGGCTGTTGCTAAATAAAACTAGTAGCTCTAGGAAAAATATCTGTAAAAGTTCTCTAATTGTATGGGTGTTTCAGACTTTTCTCAACCTGATATGCTACTTGTAAAACATCTTCCTTTGTAGGCAGTCGATTAGATGCAAGGACAACACTTACTTGAGGGTGCAAACCATTATGGAACTGTGCTACCAATACTTCTTCATCCTACTCAAAATCAGATTGAGTGGCCAAATAATAGAATCTAGCAACAAACTCTTCAATGGTCAAATTTTCCTATTTCAAATGTGCAAACCTGAGTTGCATACATTGCTTGTATTCAAAAGCAAGAATCCCCGGTTCAAAACTTCATGCATTTCAGCCCAAGTAGTGACCAACCCAATGTCCCATGTTCAATTTTGTTGTTATTGCTTGACAACCTGACTCGGGCCATGCCTTCCAATTTAGCCTCTGCAAATAAGACTTTCGAGCCTCAGTCATCCCGTACCATTTGAAAAATGTCTATAATCTGTGAATCTAGTCAAGGTACAATTCTGGATTATTATCTCCATAAAAATCAAGAACATCCAGTTTTGCTGCTCTTTCAGCTCTATAATCATCATATCGACCAATTCCATATGATGGTGGTAGTGGTAGTGGTAGTGGTGATGGTGGTGTATATCCTGTGGAATGGAGTTGGAAGAATCCCCAGATTGTATGGGACTCTTTCTGCAATCTGAAGCCACTAATCGGTCAAGAGAAGCTTGCACGGTTGTCATCATTGTCTAAAAGAGAAGCTGAACTGTTGGAGAACTTTACTATTGGCTACCATGGTGAAGATAAGCAAGAACACACTCAAAGGGTAATCACAAAACAGTAAATAAATGATTTTGCCTTTTTTTTTTTATAGGATAGCAGAACTGTAAATAATGGAAGGTCAATTAGAAAGCTTGGAAACCCACAATGTGTAACATATGGGTGAGAGGGGAAAACTTGGAAAGTAAGTAAAATATTGGGTAAAATAGAATAAAGTAGAAGGGTAGGGCAAGTTTTGGAAGAAAAAAGTAATTAAGGAATAAGGACAAAGAGAGTCATGGGGGTGGGGTTGTACACTTGTACTGACAAAAGGGAGAAGTCTCCTTTGTAGAGATGGAAACAACATAGACCTTCTTCGCTCTGTCAAACTAAGAGAACCAGAGGCCATACGATGGACTGCAACGAAGGATGGGGCCCAATTGAGGAAGGAAGACCTCACAACTTCATGACTTTGAAGGAGATTGTAGATGTCGGGAGCAGACTCTCGGCTGGAGGGCAAAGGACCAAGTATGTGTTTCCTTTTTTTCTCTTTCACTATCTCTTGCTCTCTTGTCTCTTGTTTTCTTTTTTTTTTTTCTGGTAGAACCCTAGAGCAAGGAAGGGTTCAATTGAAGAAATGGGGGTGGGGGTAGGTTCGTAGGAGATGGGATGGCGATGAGTTTTTGTAGTTCAAGGGTTTTTCTTTCCTTTCGCTCTCAATTGTCGACAGAAGCCAGAACTAAAGAATGGGGAGGAGATGGGAAGGAAAGAAGATACGGAAGAAGGTAGAATAGGGAGAGAGAACAAAGGAGATGATCCTTAGGCTCTAATACCACTTGATGGAGGACCGGTTAGGAAAGAAAAGTAATCAGAGTAGCAGGGGAAAAGGGGGATCTCACAATCAAGCACACTTTCACACAGACACAAACCAACTCAAATTTCTCAATCAATCAATTGTCTATTGTTTGAGTTGCATGCCAGTATTTAAAGAGAATCACAAAATCCTACCTAGGCTCTAAAAAGGAAACAAACAAACCAACTCTAAATCCAACTCCTACGTACTACTCAACCTTGGAAATCAAAGACATAATAAAAGAAATAAATAAGTAAACTACTACTCAATTCTTCTTGGCTCTTGGCTTCCAAAGCCGGTCATGCTAGTCCACCAATCAAGTGCATATGTATCTGCATCAAAGGGCTTAGGAATATGTGGGTTATCTTGGCTAACCAAGTTGTTTAACAAGATTATGAACACAAGGAAAATGTAAGATGAATGGAGGAGAAACATTGTGGTTCCAATTTACAAAAATAAATGTGATATTCATAGTTGCAATAGCAATAGAGGCATAAAACTAATGAGTCATACTATGAAATTATGGAAGAGAGTTATTAAAATTACCTTAAGACAACAAATTACTATTACGAAGAACCAATTTGGTTTTATGCCAGGAAGATTCAAGATTGAAGCTATTTGCTTACTTAGGAGACCCATGGAAAGATAAAGAGATTACAAGAAGGATAGCCACACGGCCTTTATAGACCAATAAAAAGCTTATGACAGAGTCCCTAGGGAGTTAATTTGGAAAGTTCTAAAGAATAGAAGTGTCTCAAGTAAATATGTGGACAAAATTAAAAATATGTATGATGATGTGATGAGTGATGACCAGTGTAAGAATTGTGAGGGGTAAAGGTTGTGAATTCCCAATTACAATTGGGTTAAATCCAAGATCAACTTTAAGCCCTTTATTTATTTGCATTTAACATAAATGATTTAAACAGAGACATTTAAGAGTATGTTGTTTTTTGCTGATGATATTGTTTTGTTGGATGAGACAAAAGCAAGGATTCACTCAAAGTTGGAATTATGGAGATCAACCTTGGAATCAAAAGGTTTAAAGATAAGTAGAACTAAGACGAAGTATATGATGTGTAACTTCAGTTATGGTAGGACGGATAATATGGTAGTGAAAAATTGACAAGAGAAAGATTCCAGAAGATGATTATTTTAGGTATCTAAGATCAATCATAAATAAATAAGGTGATATAGAGGATGGTGTTTCACAGAGAATTAAAATAGGATCAATGAAGTGGAGAGGTTTGTCCAAAGTGTTGTGTGATCAATGTATTCCTTTAAAACAAAGGAAATTTTTAAAGAATAGTCATACGACTAGCTATGATGTATGGTGCAGAATGTTGGGCAGTTAAGAAGTATTATGTAGATCAACTCAATGTAGCGGAGATGGGGTTTTTGAGATGGATGTGCGGCAAAACTAGGAAGGCTAAAGTAAGAAATGATCATATTATAGCTGATTTGGGTGTAGCTCCGATATATGATAAGCTACAAGAAATCATTTGAGGTGGTATAGCCATATTACATAGAGGCCTTTGGATGCTCCAGTACAGAGAAGTGACTTGAGTTTGAAAGAGCCAAGAGCAAACCTAAAATGACCCTAGGCAAAGTGGTGAGAAAAAACATTCATAGCTTAGGCCTTGTATCAAGTATAACTTCGAAGAAAGCTGATTGAAGGGCATGGATCCAAATAGCCGATCCCATTTAGTTGGGATAAGGCTGAGTTGTTGTTTTTGGTTTTTGTATGACATAGAGAGAACTAAAAGAGCCAAGAGCAGACCTAAAATGGCCTTAGGTGAAGTGGTGAGGAAAGAAATGCATAGCTTAGGCCTTGTATCAAGTATGACCTCGAATAGAACTGACTGAAGGGAAAGGATCCATGTAGCCGACCCCATTTAGTTGGGATAAGGCTGAGTTGTTGTTGTTGTATGAAACCAGAGAGCTAGGCGTACTTGACCCACGGCCTATTCTGTTCTTTACCTAGCAATTTTTTTTCGAATCTGTAACTGTCACTGTTTCTAGCTTTAAAGTTGTTTATTTGAGTACTAGAGCTTTCTTAGAAGCATGGTTTAAAATCTCGGCAAGATCTCGGTGATCTCGCTAATATCTTTCTTTTTCAAAATGGCGAGATGAGATATATGGCAAGTTATAATTGTACAAAAACTTGACTGAGATCTTGAGATCTCGCCAAGATCTAGCCTCTCTCTCTCTCTCTCTCTCTAATTTTTTGAAGAAAAAACACTAAGGAGCAAGGATTTTGATGCTTTTTCTTGAGGATCTCCATTCCTACACTCATTAAAGCTTAAAGAGTAGAGAATACTACCTCCTCATCCACATTTGGAGTTACTTTAATTTTTAATGTATGTGAATGTTATCATCAGTCATGAATGTTAATTGTTAAGCAATTAAATAATTATCTATGATGTCTTTTAAATTCTTACGATTATGTTGTGTCATGTGTTGATTGTGGAATGTGGATTGTGGAATAGAGTATACTGGCCTAGGTCGAAAGAGTCAGAGACTACTTATATAGGGTATGAGGTCAAAGTACCATTTTAGGTTTGATTTTTAAAAAACTGATGTTTCCATTGTGTTTAGAAGGCCTAAAATAGGATAAATACCAAGTTCTAGGGGCTACAAAGACCATATGGCCACCGAGTCGATGGGGAAAAAATACATGATGTCGATAAGATCTCACCATATCTCTCTTTCTTGGATCAGTGAGATGGGGTGACAAGAGCGAGATCTTAAACCTTGCTTAGAAGTAGAGGATGAAAAGAGAAGTGATTGTGAAGCAACATTGCGGACAGCTCATGGCATCACAAAAGGATGAAGGTGGAGTTGTTTTACCACAAATTTGAAGTTAAAACATGAGTTTCATCCAAGTAACCTCGAAAGGGAGTAAATCTAGGGTTTGTTTTACCTTCTTTTTTGGATTGGAGAAGAACCATCTCAAAAATTGAAAACCCCAAGCTCCAAATCTACTCAAAACTTTTTTGTGTGATTTTCAAGTTAGAATGTGTCCAGTAGCAAAAACGGACCCACATTTTGGATCTAGGCATGAGTGGAGTGAGAGACATGCAAAAAGTCAACTGCAAAAATGCCCAGTCATTCCTTTTTTACATCAATCCCTATTTGACTAGGTCAGCTCTGAGTCACCCCATAAGACCAAGTTAAGGCCAAACCAAAGTTAACTGGTCGATATAGCCGATCCAAAACAATCCCTAAATCCAATCATAGTTTTTAAGGCGTTGCTAGGCACTGATGTGGTCTAGAGATGGTAAGGCAGCCCTGCCTTATGTGAAGTGGCTATGGCGGTTGCCTTATAGCATAAGGCGCTACAAGGCACCTTAAGCAACGCCTTAGGACGACTTAAGACAAAGGCGGTCGCCTTATGGGGGGTTTTTTTTTTAAACACATTTTGAAATTGCTTGATGAAGATTCCAAATATAGATTTTTTATTGGTAGGTGTATGGTTTTGTTAACATTTGAGATGTATGGGATCAGCTTTACTCCACCAAAAATAACCAAAACAAAAACACGATTCATAAACAGGGTTTGGATTTTGTCAAGGGTTTTGAGAAAGGGCTTTGAGAAGGAATCAAAGACCAAGGAAGAACCACTGATCCAGGCAACCATTTTGCTCCAACAGTGGTGAGCTTACTCTAACAAGAGTCGTACCCCCTCTATAGGTATGTTTTTGTGTTTTTTTTTTTTTTTCAATATTATTTCTTGTTCGTGCAGAGCTACGGTGAGTGGTTTTTTTTTCTTCTTCTGTCCCAACTACGGTGAGTTTTTTTTCTTCTTCTTCTTCTGTTCTGCAACTATGGTGAGTTGGTGAGTGTATTCTGTTTTTTTTTCTTCTCGTTTTTTTCTTCTTCTTCTATTCTGCTGGTCTGCAACTACGGTTAGCCTTTTTTTTTTCTTTCTTCTTCAATTCTGCTACTATGGTGACTGTTCTGCACTTCTGCAACTTCTGATACGTTACTTTTTTTTTCTTCTTCATTTTCTTCTGTTCTTCACTGAGCGGATGAGCTCTGCTATCTCTTCTTTTCTTCTTTTTTTTCCATGCTTCAGATCTTTTTTCTTCTCCCTTATTTCTCTTTCTTATTCTGTTTTTCAGTCTTCCTCTGTTCTGCAACTTCTGCAATCTATATGCCATACCTTTTTTTTTTTCTTCTTCATTTTCTTCTGTTATTCCTGTGGTTCTGTTTTTAATTAATTAATTCAATATTTCAATACGCTTATAGCCTCTTATATGCAGCTATATATATATATATTAGTTTATTAGTTATTACTGCCAAGTTTATTCTATTAGATTGCCATTGAGTAGGCCATTAGTTGGACAGTTGCTAAATTGCATTTTGTTCTTAATATGTCCTATTTTGATTTCAATTTTTAATTTTGTTTGCTAGTTCTCAGCTCTAGTTTAGTCAGAGTTTTCAAAAGCCTAAATCATCTATTATCTTTCTTCAACATTATTCTATTTTGTCTAATGTGTAAATGTGTATAATTGTATTTGTAGACAAATTTTCATCTATATGGAAACAGTTGGTGGTAGCAGTGGGGGTGAAAATACAAGTACTGCACAGTCAATGATTGTTCCAAGCAAGGATCCAAAAAGGAGAGCTAAATCAAATGATCCTGGATGGAAATATGGGTATTGGCCTGACGTATCAGACAGAAATTGGATGAAGTGTACCCTTTGTGGGAAGGATGTCAAAGGAGGAATAAAACGATTGAAGCAACATCTTATTAGTGGCTATGAAGATGTAGCCAAGTGTGCGAAAACAACGGAAGCAATTGCTAAAGAGATGAGGATGCAATCTTGAAGAACCAGAGGAAGAGGAACCTTGATTGTTTGGATGATTTGGATGTTAGTGATGAACCTATAGAAGTAACGAGACCACAATAGAAAATACTATCCGATTTGGGGGTCTCATGTCCTATCCCTAGCTCTGGGACAATTTCAAGAAGAAATAAAGTTATCATTCAAGCACAATCCAAACAACAAGTAAGGGGTCCCATGGATAAGCATATGAGGAGGACTTCTGAAGAAGTGGTTGCAGATAGGCGGGATAAAGGTCCATATCATACAACAATGGAGAACCGTGTAAGAGGAGAAGAAGAAAGAGATAAACTTCGTTCTAACTTTGCAAGGTGGGCTTATGAGAGAGGTGTTCCATTTAATGCTTTGAAGTTAAGGAGTTTTGAGGCATTGGTAGAGGCTATTGGTCAATATGGACCAGGTTTCAAGCCCCCTTCAATTCATGACTATAGGGGGCCTCTATTGAAGTCTGAAAAGAATAAAATTGATAAGTTAAAGGTGAAGTATCAAGGATATTGGAGGAAATATGGGTGCACACTCATGTCTAATGGGTGGACAGACGAGAGGAAGGCACCTAATTAATTTTCTTGTCAATTGTCCGGGGGGCTTTTTTTTGGAGTTTGTGGATGCGTCTAACCAATCACAAACAACTGAAATGTTATTTAAGCTACTTGATAGTGAGGTTGAAGAGATTGGTGAAAATTATATGGTTCAAGTAGTCTCTGATAATGCTGCCAACTATGTTGCAACAGTGGTCGACTACTAATGGAGAAAAGGAAGAGGTTGTGCATAGACCTTATGATGGAGGAAATAGGAAAATTGTGCTCTTGAACCATATCGAAAGGCAGGAAATTAACTGCATTCATCTACAGACACACTTGCCTTCTTGAAGCTATGAGGCAAAAAACAGGGGGAGACTCAGTGAGGGCTGGAGTGACTAAATTTGCCTCTTCCTTTTTAACACTCCAGAGCTTATACAAGCACAAAGAATCTTTAAAAAAATTATTTGTTGATGATGAATGGTCCCGTTCTAAGCTTGCATCTACTGAGGCAGGGAAGAAAGCTTCCGAGACTGTTTGCTACAATATTCTGGAATGGTGTGATGGATCGTATAAGAGCATCACAGCCTCTTCTTCAACTCTTGAGGATTGTAGATTGTGATGAGTTGCCTGCTATGCCTAAAATATATATGGCAATACAAGTGGCAAAGAAGAATATCAAAAAAAAAAAAAATTTTGGAGACAATGAAAGGAAATGGAAGAAAATCATTGCGATTGTTGATCACTGTTGTGAGACTATGATGAATGAACCAATATATTTAGCTGCCCTTTTCCTCAATCCAAACAAGTTCTTTAAGGCAATAGCAGATAATCAAGATAATGAGTTGGACTTAGCTCAAAAAGCAAGTGATGCCTTCAATGATGTTCTTGCAAGGTTGGTGCCTAATGAGACCGTGCAAGATAAGATCATTCTCCAGATTGACAAGTATACCACTGCTCAAGGTAGTTTTTCAAAGGACATGGCGATTAGACAAAGGGACAAGTTGAATCCTAGAAAGTATATTTCCTTTTAAAGTCCTAAACTATTTAGAACTTTATATGTTGATTTTTTACTTAACCTATTTTTTTTTATATTATATATTTATAGTCTCTTGGTGGTCCCGACATGGAAGTACTACTCCTGACCTTTCAAAGCTTGCATTGTGCATACTAGGTCTTTATTGCTCATCTTCTGGTTGTGAGAGCAATTGGAGTACATTTGAATTTGTGAGTATTGAGTTCTGAGTACCTGTACTTCATTTAATATGGTTTTATTGAAGATAAGTAGATAACCTCATATTATTAATGTTTTTCAGATTCACACCAAGAAGAGGAATAGGTTAAAGCATCAACGGTTAAATGATCTCGTCTACATTCACTATAATCGCCGACTTTAAGCAAGGTTCCAAGAAAGAAAAGAACAATGCAGAAACTACAATCTATTGTTGCTTGATGAGCGTAATTGGAGTAGTGAGTGGATGATTGGTGAATCCGAGGATGAATTAGCTCATCTTGAGAATGGTCTCACTTGGAGAGATGTTGATAGAGCACTTGGGGCATTTTCATCCTATCAAGACCACAATAGACCAAGGAGGGCTCCAGCATCTGCCAGTGGAATCAATCTTTGCTATACCCGGCATGGTAGGAAGGTTGAACTTGAGGATTCTTCAAATGAAGAAGTGGATGAGATAAGTGAAGAGGATATTCATGACGATGAAAACATTGAGGATGATTATGGCATAGCTCCAAATGATGCAAGCCAACAATAGAATGCAGAAGAAGAAGAGAATTTTAATTTAATTACTAAATTGGATTGAAAGTCTTTTGAATTTTTGAACTTTGAAGTATTTTGAGTCTTTGAACTTCAAAGTTTTTTGAGTCCTTGATCTTTTAAGTATTTGACTTTCATTGTTTACTAAATTTTTAGCATTTTAGTTTATTTCATGTTTTTTCTTCATTGGAGTTTTTTAGAATGATTAAGAATCCCCAGGTTAGTCACTTCTCATCCATTTAATTTGGCATCTCAATTTTTACTTTTGATGTGTTTTAATTCTAAGTTCTTAATTACTTCTTTAACAGGAGTAGAAATATAATGGATGACCTTAGGGCTTAGGCACTCATTCTAGCATCATAAAGGTAAGTATAATAAATACTTGTATATTTTATTTCTTCTCTTCTTTATATTTATAATTTTGTTTCATAATTATGTATTTATATTATATGTTAATATGTTATGATGATTGATGATTGGTGATTGATGATTGATGAAGATGAACTTAGTTTATCCACTTTATTGATTTGTTTTCTTGATGAATATCTTACATTGGTGTAAATATGAACCTTTAATATTTATTTAGCATATGAGTAATAGGATTCAACTAGGATTTGAGCCAAATAGATTGGTTTTATAAAAAAAATTACATAGGAATGCTTTAGTCAATAAGGCTATGCTTTATGCTCAACTTAGCTCTAAGACGCTCCGAAAGACCCTCAAACGCCTCCGTCGACTATGAATCCAATGTTCAGAAGATTGTTCATTACCAATCTCTTATTACACCCAACAGGCCAGGAAATGCAAAATAGGTGCTCTAGCCACATACAACACCAAACAAGTAGAACGAAGATGGATCACATCCAGTGGTTCACTGAATATGTGCACTAATAGTTACAGTTTCATACTCGCACAAAAACAAATGCAGTTGTCTCGTCATTGTTTTAGTTAAAATGGTTGACAAAAGAAAGAGAACATCATCCATAGTTACAAAAATATGTCAATAGAACTAGTAATATAGTAGTATTGAACTCATGCAGCAACTGGAAACAAAATCAATATTGTATTGTATCACAGAAGCTACCTATGTGTGTCACGTATCAAGGCATCAATAGATGGAAGAGTTGTGTAGAACTATAAGAAGGTCTCTAGGTCTATTCAACTTGGTTTTGTTAACAGTTAAGTACATTACCAGCTATTGCTGCAAGGGTCATATCATCAGAGTAGCCACCATCTCGTAGTCCACTAACCACACCATGTAGGTCAACTCTAAAATCATCTGCATGCATCTGAAATATGAACTAAAAAGTTAAGAGCAATGGAGTTTTGAATTCAAGGGGCTACACCAAAATTTGAGCAGAAAAAAGTGATTACCATCATACAACCTCCCCACAGAAAGAATGTTCTTCCGCCAGTGGCAAACCCCATTGAGCAAGGCTAAATTCAAGGGCAGGAAAACAGAAATTGCATATGAGCAACAAAGAAATGAACAAATGGCCGTCAAACAAGTAACACAAACACATGCATTACAGAACTTCAAATAAGTACTCCCACCCTCCCCCTACGTTGCCAAGGGATGAAGAGAAATAGAAATGAATAAATTCTCATGCTTCAAAGAAGAATGAACAGAACATAGAGACCCAGATTCTGCAGCATGGGAAGCAAGGTATGTCATGTTAATGATTTGCTACCAATGACCGAAGCTTGATATCTATGACCAAATAGAAAATTGCCTTTTTTTTTTTTTTGATATTCCTTTTACTTTTCTTCATTCCTATATTTTAAGCATTCTATGGACTTCGATCCATTAGAAGTAGTATGTTGCATCATGGCTTATCTCCGTATATCTTGAAATTGTCTAGTGTATCCTAACTGTTAAGAGGTTTCAGTGTTGGCAGTGGTATTTTTGTACTGTTATGTTATAATTTTATCCTTATGTGTAAATTACACATAAGTTATAGACAAGTCTTTACTTGTAATTTTACATTTTATTATAAATATAACATCTCCCACTACCCACGGTTAGAAGTATTCTGTTTTCTCTCCAAGGATTAAAGTATAGGTATCGGTCGGCCAAAATTAAGATACGTATCGAAGGGTACCGTATCGTATCGGAGATACGCTAAAATATGCTAAAGATACACACAAAAATGGATAGGAAACATTTTTTTAAACACTTTTGCATAAAGAATTTGTTTAAAAAAACTATTAATATAACATGTATTATACATAAACACTAAACTGAGGGTATCGCACTAAGAATTCAAGGTTTGTAATTGCCTCATAAATGTAAAATCCTTGTTCCCAACTTTGATTTCCACTTTAGTTAGAGAGAAATATGAATGGTAGCAACTTTGGAACAAAAACCCCAAAAAATCGTATTTTTTTTCTGAAAAATTATCCATCTTGGCCATTATATGACCGTAGCGCACTGTATTGGTACATACCGATACTCACCAATACGTACCGATCGATACAAACCGATACGTAACGATAGTCATCGATACATACCGATTGATACACACTGATACTCACCAATACGTACCGATCGATACATACTGATACATAAATTTCACCTCGATTTTATATTTTCCATCAAGTCATATCGGTGCATATCGTATCGTATTGATGTGTATCGGTGGTGTATTGATGCATATCGGTATGTATCGTAGGATATATATCGATACAAAAGGCTTTTAAAAATTTCATGTATCGAATCGGTGTGTATCGTGTCGGTTGGCTAAATTTAAGATACATATCGGAGGGTATCGTATCGGTATCGAAGATACTTTATACCATGCTAACCATGGTGTGAAGATTGTGAGCTTCCCCACACTACTTTTCTGTCTCGTAGTATGTCTAGGAGTGATGGAGAACCTTAGGGAAGAAAGGGGAAATCAAAATAGAGAGGGGAAAGAAGGGGAATCACACTTTTCATTGGTGCACAAACTCAACATCTTCATTCAATAATCAAAAATCACTCTGGTTTGTCCATCGGTTATAGTCATAAAAAGGAAACCAATGCAAGGAAATAAATCCTAACTCCTACATTCAAATCTGGAAAATAAAAGGCCTGAAATAAAATACTAAATAACTACTAATTTTATTTTAACCCTTGTTGGACCAAAACCTTGGGCTGGACCGGTTCTTTTTGGCTCTTGGCTTCCAAAGCCGGTCATGTTGGTCCAACCAGGAAAGGGCAGCCGTATTTGCATCAACTCTCCTCTGAACAGTGATTAGGAACTGTAACAGAAAACATAATCCAGGTATTGAAAATCAGCCATGAAATTGAAGAATTCAGAAGATCCTTGTGAGAAAAGGATTTCTGGAAATCCGTTTAAAATTTGGATATTTAAGTTCAAAATAGTAGCAGAGTTTTAAAGAGACTTATGAACAAGAATCAGCAAACCAGAATACTCAAAAAAGCAGTACAACCCAACAATCTACCCATGAACAGAAAATAGAAAGCTTCAAAATACTTAATACTGACCTAAACTGATGGACGGATAAAAGAAGAAGAATCGAAAATAGATAGAAGGATACGGACCAAGCATCTTCAGCAAACCAAGCTTTATACATCATAAAATTCATGTGCCTTAATGGCTGGTTACAAAAGTACAAGCTTTATTCATCACAAAAAATACATATGCCTTAATGGCTGGGTACAAAAGTATATGTATACTCTCCAAATATGGCTTGTTAAGATGGCTAAAAATAGCTTAAACCAACTAATAATCGAACTGGCTTCTCATTTGACCAATAAAAGTCTTAAAACAACTCCAAAACTGACATAAGAACCTCCATCTGTGTTTGAAGTCCTAAACCAACTAGGATTTAACTTAATGAAAGAAAATCAACTCATATCAGGACTGGACTTATAGATTCCTAATCCAGCCTGAACTAGGACACAAAAAAATTATCAAAATGGGAAAGAAACTGAAACAGAACTCTACCTAAATAGAACTCCATTGTAGAGTAGGAATATGGTTCCTGGAGAAACTGGGAATTCTGAAATTTCTCAAACCACAAGTTCTTCTTCTCTAGCCACTGCTGCTACTGCCCAGATACTGCATCATTTGCAATTGTGAAGGTAGGTGTGAGCTTGTGGAGAGGGTCCATTTGGACTGCTTCCAATTTTACGGCATCCTGAACATGTAAGTCGCTCTTTTAGCATCACTAATGTGATGTGGCACCCACTTAAATGACCCTTCAAAATCACATTGGACATCAAATATCAGCCATGCTGCAGTTCTTACAAGGCCAAAATTTTGTGGACAGGTTGACCCCAAGATCCCCTGCCAACATGTCGAGTTTCAATCCAATCTAAGTTGGCAGTTGGCAACTGGCAAGACAAATCGTAAAAATTCTAGAGCCATGTAGAGGGTGCATGGACATACTTGGGAGGGGGTATGCCATTACATGGGAGGGTATATGACTCAATTTGATGCTGGACTTGACATGCATAGCCAATGATGGTAATTGCTAAAATCATCCTAGAACTAGGGCAATTTTCTGTCAGGTCTGATTTCAGAAGATTGATCAATAAAATAAATTCTTCTCGGCAAAAGTGATCCTTAATAAGTTTAATACACCAGCAAGAAACTACCAAAAACCACCTTTCTGATCATCTTTGGGATCCTCAATTGAAGTTGTAAGAAAAAGGAATTTGTTTTGTGTGCACTTCCTGATGATGATGAGAAAATGCAACAGAGTAAAACAAAAAACACATGCCAATTTACAACGTTACAAAAATATTAGACACAAAACCAAAGCATAAAGTTGAAGATTTAGAATCTTAGATAGTTCCATACCATATGATATTCATAAATGCAGTAGCTCCCTAAGCTTCCAGAAGGCAAATCAAGCGGGTATCCAGTTTGAATAAATATCTGTAGATAAGTATCGATAGAGTAAAGCAGTATAAGTTTTTCCTACTTTCACATTATGTGCAGAACATAAAAACTTGCAAGGAAGCTTTAAGAATAACACAATTTCTGAAATATAAAGTGATTATTACTTCAAAAGGGATATAGGCACTCTTTGGATGCGGTAACAAAAAGATTCAAAGCTCCCACCTCAGGATTTTTCAACATCTCTGCAGTAAGGGCTCCTATGGACCCGGGATGCAGCCTAACATCATCGTCAAGAAATAACACATACTTGCTGTCTTTATGCATCCTCTCCACCCCAACCTGCAAAGTTAGACACAACATGAATAATGGAACATAAAGGAAACATAACCTCTTAGCCATGATGAATAAATAAACTAAAAGAACACTTGACACTAACGATGTCGAGAAATTACCATAGCTGCTAAAAATGGGTACAGAGAGGGAAGAAAAAAAGGAAGATAGAAAGAGGAGTGAATAGAGTTCATTTACTCTTTATGTGCATATTAATGTACTGTATAACAAAACTTAAAAGTTAAAAGGACTAAAACAGCCTTACAAACTTCATTACAAAACATAACATTGACAAAGCTTAAACCCAACAAACCGAGAACACCTTGTTTCAATGTAGATCCCTCTAAATTTCATAAGTTGCCCCATTTCTATATCAATCATGTCACAATGCAAGTCCCGGCCATACGTAAATGAACATCTTTCAGCAGAAACATAATGGCATCATGTACGTACAAAGTCCTATCTAACATCAAGCGGAATCAGACTACCTCTTTTTAGTTTCGGAATGAAATTCCATATTCTATCTGATCATGTCATAATGCAGAGTCCCTTATGTACTACTAACCCCAAACCACTGAGATCCCATGCGAGATAAGCTTGCGACAGGAGAAAGAAACAAACCAGATTTGAGAGAATTCAAATATCGGAAGATCAAAGAGTCGGATTAGGCAATAAATTGGTCAGAGGTCAATTAATAGGGCAGGACAACTTTTCAAATATGATTTGGATCTGATGGTTAAGATCTGAAGTTATGGTCTAATCCTGATGAGAATAGGATTGCAGAAACAAAATCTGAGAACAATAAATTGATAGCAGATGTTGGAAGAATTAGTTCAGCAGCCAAAGATGATCAGAACTGCAACAAGACTTAGATTAAACAAGATTCAGATTCACATCAAACAGAGAGAATATAGAAATAAGATTGGAATTAGGATTCCACGAAATCAGTAGAAAGTTTTAATTTTGAAAATAGCATAAATTAAGATTTAAAAATGATATCCAGATCTTAAAACAGAATTCAACAATCAGATTCTAGGACTCAGAAAATATAGAATCCTACTTGAAGAAGGATTCTTAGAAAGCAATGAAAAAATTGGGTTTTGATGACTGATTCTGAAAACAGAGTTTGATAACAATGTACTGAGTTGAAATCTGAAGTTATAGAACAATAAACACAACTAACAGACGAATAGTTAATAGGAAGGTATGTGAAGGATAGAGAATAACATCTGGCCTGAGAACTGAGCAGAAAAGATAAGAAAAACGAGGAATAAAAGGATATGATCAGGAATCACCACCTGATCTGCAGGGCTGGCATCACCACCAGTAGCCCAATCTTGGGATCACCACAACAGGGATCCTACTAAATCTCTACAGCAGGGTGGTACTGAATAAGCACAGAACCAAAGGCAAAAGCCAAAATGCGCAGCTTCATTCATCAAATTCATTTGCAGAGCTGTAACCCTTTATATAAACTTAAGTAAAAGACTCAAAACAGAACTCAAACCAAGACTAGAACTCCTCCAGCCAATAGCTCACCTTGGAGGTAGTCTTAACCATGGTTCGAAAACTCGCCGAAATCTCGGATATTTTGGTATATTTTTTTAACCGAAACGAAATGGCATATGAAACACAGAAGTACATAATTTTGGACATTTTTAGGTCATCTCGGTCATATTCTGGTCATTTCATTTTGAAATTCCGATCATTTCGACATAAAATACACACTATTTCGTCAAAATTTCAGCCATATCATTTTGCTAATTGCGGCCACTTCAGCCATTACCCCCCCCCCCCCAAAAAAAAAAAA